>NW_028123318.1:0-312738 GCF_965194805.1 Balaenoptera borealis | reverse complement strand
GCATTTCTCCATTCCCAAATCTGGGTACTAGGGCAGCACAGCCGTTCTGGAAGTCGTTTGCCTAGGTTGTAAATTTGAATGGAATGTGCCAGGAAAACCCCCCATAAGTTTATGTCTCATTACTCCTAGTTCGTTGTTTTAATTTTTTCAATTGGGGTAATGGTTAGAATGTTGCTTGTCCAAGGTGTACATCTACATATTCTATATACCTATTTATGTAGAGATCCTCTTCCCGTGTAAATTATTACACAGTGTTCCCTAAACCTTCCTTGCTATATGGTCGGTCTTTTTGATATATGTATATAATATGTATTTGTATACATATGGTAACGCTAATCTTCATTTATCCATTCCCCCCACCTTTCCTTTTAGATAAGCATAGTTTTTTTTTAATAAGTCTGTGATTGACTTTCTCTGTGGAATTATGTTCATTTGTGTCAGTTATTAGATAACGCCTATAAGTGATATCATAGGATATAGGACTTTTGCTTTCCGACTTACCTCATGTTCTGTGATTATCTCCAAGATCATCTATGGTGCCTCAAAGAGCAGTGTTTCATTGTTTTCCATGGCTAGTATTCATTGTGTACATGGACCACTTCTTCTTTATCCTTTCATCTGTTGATGGACATTTTGGTTGCTTCACTGTCTTGTCTATTGTGAATAAGGCTGCAGTGCAACTTTTGCAGCCCGGGTCTTCATTCTGGTCTTCTCAGGTGAGAGGCCCATTGGTGCGCCTGCTGGATTGAATGGTACCTCAATTTTTCGTTTTCAACGCAGCTCCTTTCTGTTCTCATTATTAGCGTTTAACCCTTTTACATCTCACCAGCAGCTAGAGGGTACACAGTTCTCTAAAACCCCTTCAGCATTTATTGTTTGTAGACTTTTTGCCAATGGTCAGTCGACTGGTGTGAGTTGAAAACATTTTGTAGATTAGATTGCATGAGTCTAATACTTCCTGAGGTGGAGCGTTTATCCATTTTCCTTTCTTTAAAAAGAGAGTGAGTAAAACTTACCTCTTCATACTATCTTCTTGAAAATTTTGCCTGTTTTGAATTTTTTTTATCCATTCCCTACCTCAGCACAATTTTGAGGGCAGGTGTCTTTACAGCTCTGAGTCCTTGTGAATGGTAAGTGACCATTAGCAGTGGGTTAAAAGCTGCTCTTGTGGGAATCGGCCACAAGGCGGCAGCATTTCTCCTTTACCAAATCTGGTTACTAGGGCAACAGAGCCTTACTGGAAGTGGTGTTCTAGGTGGTAAATTAGAATGGAATGTGCGAGGAAAAAGCCCTTTAAGTTTATGTCTCATTACCTCTTGTTGGTATTTTGAACTTAATTTTTATTTTTTATCACAGCAAACTTGATTACAATGTTTTGTTTGTTCTAGTTGTGCAAGATGTGGTTCTTTCACACATATGCATATATCTATTCTTCTTCGGATCCTTTTCCCATGTAGGTTATGACACAATGTTGAGTAGTCTTCTCTTGGTATTGCGTAGGTCTTTGGTGATTATATATTTCACATGTGTTTGTATCTCTCTGTTAACCTCAATATGGTAATGTATCCAATCCTCACACCTTTCCATTTGGTGACCCATAAGTTTTTTTAATGAATCTATGATAGTGTTTCTCTGTGGAAATATCTTTGTATCATTTTTTAGGTAACACCTATATGTGATATGATAGGATATGTGTCTTTCGCTTTCTCACTTACTCCAAGTTGACTGATTACTTCTCGACTCATCTATGGTGCTGCAAATGGCATTGTTTCATTTTTTCACTAGCTCCTATTCCATCTGTACAGGTAGCAGTTCTTCTTTGTCCACCCATCTGTCGGTGGACTTTTTGGTTACTTCCATATCTTGGCTATTGTAATACTATGCAATGTAGATTTGCGTGCCTGTGTCCTTTCAGTTCTGTCTTCTTAGTTTATAGGTCCAAGAATAGGTCTGCTGGATCATATGGTAGCTGAATGTTTACCTTTTATAGGCAGCTCTATTCTGTTCTCCTTAGTGGCTTTTTCCAGGTTACATCCCACTTAAAGTGGAGGGTATGTATTTCTTCCCAGCACCTTCAGCATTTATTCTTTGTAGTTTTTGCTGATGGTTATTCTGAGTGGTGTGAGCTGATACCTCTTTGTGGTTGAATTTGCATGTGTCTCATAATGCGTTGAAGTTGAGAGTTAAGACATGTCCATTTTATTTTTCGAGCTGTGATTAGAGCTTATTACTTCAAAGTGTTTTCTTATAGTATGTGTCACCATTTGAAATATTTTGGCCATTATCTCCCTCAAGACATTTTGAGGGCAGGTTTCATTTACAGCCCTGCAGTACTTGTTCATATGAAGTGACCATTAGCTCAGGCTTTAAACCTGCTTTTGCAGGTAACGGCCAGAGAGCGGCAGCCTTTCTACGTTCTCCATGCTGGTACTAGGGAAACAGACCTACCGGCCAGTGGTATTCTTCGGTTATAAATTAGAGTGCAATGTGCCCGGGTAAACCCACAAATGTTGATGTCTCCTTGCTTTTGTTTGTTTTTAAATTTAATTTATATTTATTATTAGAGTAATATTCCATTGTGTACGTGGACCACTTCTTCTTGGTGCATTCCTCTGTTGATGGACATTTTCGTTGCTTCCAAGTGTTGCCTATGGTAAATATTGCTGGAGTGCAGGATTGCCAGCCTGTGATTTTTGATTTTCATTTTCTCAGGTGATAGACCCAGCAGTGGTTATGATTGATTGACTGGTATGGTAGCTCAACGTTTACCTTTTCAAGGCACCTCAATTGTGCTTTCATTTGTGGCTCTTACCACGTCCCCCTTAGAATCGAGGGTACGCATTGCTCCACAATCACGTCAGCATTTATTTTTGGCAGCATTTTTGTTGATGGCCATTCTGACTGGTGTGAGCTGATAGGTTTTTGTAATTTGGGTTTACATGTCTGTAAAAATTCCTACAATTCATCATTTTTCCACGCCTTTTTGTTTTCTGTTAAAAGAAAAAAGAAAAAAAGTGTGAGTATAATATACCTCTTCAAATTTTCTTTTTGGAAGGTTGCACTCTAGAATTTTTGGGTTGATTTTCGACCTCAGTATTTTTTGGAGGGCAGGTGTCATTTACAGACCTGCAATTGGTGAATATTTAGTGACCTTTTGCAGTGGGTTTAAAACTGCTGTTGTGGGAAACGGCCACAAGGATGCAGCATTTCTCCATTCCCAAATCTGGGTACTAGGGCAGCACAGCCGTTCTGGAAGTCGTTTGCCTAGGTTGTAAATTTGAATGGAATGTGCCAGGAAAACCCCCCATAAGTTTATGTCTCATTACTCCTAGTTCGTTGTTTTAATTTTTTCAATTGGGGTAATGGTTAGAATGTTGCTTGTCCAAGGTGTACATCTACATATTCTATATACCTATTTATGTAGAGATCCTCTTCCCGTGTAAATTATTACACAGTGTTCCCTAAACCTTCCTTGCTATATGGTCGGTCTTTTTGATATATGTATATAATATGTATTTGTATACATATGGTAACGCTAATCTTCATTTATCCATTCCCCCCACCTTTCCTTTTAGATAAGCATAGTTTTTTTTTAATAAGTCTGTGATTGACTTTCTCTGTGGAATTATGTTCATTTGTGTCAGTTATTAGATAACGCCTATAAGTGATATCATAGGATATAGGACTTTTGCTTTCCGACTTACCTCATGTTCTGTGATTATCTCCAAGATCATCTATGGTGCCTCAAAGAGCAGTGTTTCATTGTTTTCCATGGCTAGTATTCATTGTGTACATGGACCACTTCTTCTTTATCCTTTCATCTGTTGATGGACATTTTGGTTGCTTCACTGTCTTGTCTATTGTGAATAAGGCTGCAGTGCAACTTTTGCAGCCCGGGTCTTCATTCTGGTCTTCTCAGGTGAGAGGCCCATTGGTGCGCCTGCTGGATTGAATGGTACCTCAATTTTTCGTTTTCAACGCAGCTCCTTTCTGTTCTCATTATTAGCGTTTAACCCTTTTACATCTCACCAGCAGCTAGAGGGTACACAGTTCTCTAAAACCCCTTCAGCATTTATTGTTTGTAGACTTTTTGCCAATGGTCAGTCGACTGGTGTGAGTTGAAAACATTTTGTAGATTAGATTGCATGAGTCTAATACTTCCTGAGGTGGAGCGTTTATCCATTTTCCTTTCTTTAAAAAGAGAGTGAGTAAAACTTACCTCTTCATACTATCTTCTTGAAAATTTTGCCTGTTTTGAATTTTTTTTATCCATTCCCTACCTCAGCACAATTTTGAGGGCAGGTGTCTTTACAGCTCTGAGTCCTTGTGAATGGTAAGTGACCATTAGCAGTGGGTTAAAAGCTGCTCTTGTGGGAATCGGCCACAAGGCGGCAGCATTTCTCCTTTACCAAATCTGGTTACTAGGGCAACAGAGCCTTACTGGAAGTGGTGTTCTAGGTGGTAAATTAGAATGGAATGTGCGAGGAAAAAGCCCTTTAAGTTTATGTCTCATTACCTCTTGTTGGTATTTTGAACTTAATTTTTATTTTTTATCACAGCAAACTTGATTACAATGTTTTGTTTGTTCTAGTTGTGCAAGATGTGGTTCTTTCACACATATGCATATATCTATTCTTCTTCGGATCCTTTTCCCATGTAGGTTATGACACAATGTTGAGTAGTCTTCTCTTGGTATTGCGTAGGTCTTTGGTGATTATATATTTCACATGTGTTTGTATCTCTCTGTTAACCTCAATATGGTAATGTATCCAATCCTCACACCTTTCCATTTGGTGACCCATAAGTTTTTTTAATGAATCTATGATAGTGTTTCTCTGTGGAAATATCTTTGTATCATTTTTTAGGTAACACCTATATGTGATATGATAGGATATGTGTCTTTCGCTTTCTCACTTACTCCAAGTTGACTGATTACTTCTCGACTCATCTATGGTGCTGCAAATGGCATTGTTTCATTTTTTCACTAGCTCCTATTCCATCTGTACAGGTAGCAGTTCTTCTTTGTCCACCCATCTGTCGGTGGACTTTTTGGTTACTTCCATATCTTGGCTATTGTAATACTATGCAATGTAGATTTGCGTGCCTGTGTCCTTTCAGTTCTGTCTTCTTAGTTTATAGGTCCAAGAATAGGTCTGCTGGATCATATGGTAGCTGAATGTTTACCTTTTATAGGCAGCTCTATTCTGTTCTCCTTAGTGGCTTTTTCCAGGTTACATCCCACTTAAAGTGGAGGGTATGTATTTCTTCCCAGCACCTTCAGCATTTATTCTTTGTAGTTTTTGCTGATGGTTATTCTGAGTGGTGTGAGCTGATACCTCTTTGTGGTTGAATTTGCATGTGTCTCATAATGCGTTGAAGTTGAGCGTTAAGACATGTCCATTTTATTTTTCGAGCTGTGATTAGAGCTTATTACTTCAAAGTGTTTTCTTAAAGTATGTGTCACCATTTGAAATATTTTGGCCATTATCTCCCTCAAGACATTTTGAGGGCAGGTTTCATTTACAGCCCTGCAGTACTTGTTCATATGAAGTGACCATTAGCTCAGGCTTTAAACCTGCTTTTGCAGGTAACGGCCAGAGAGCGGCAGCCTTGCTACGTTCTCCATGCTGGTACTAGGGGAACAGACCTACCGGCCAGTGGTATTCTTCGGTTATAAATTAGAGTGCAATGTGCCCGGGTAAACCCACAAATGTTGATGTCTCCTTGCTTTTGTTTGTTTTTAAATTTAATTTATATTTATTATTAGAGTAATATTCCATTGTGTACGTGGACCACTTCTTCTTGGTGCATTCCTCGGCTGATGGACATTTTCATTGCTTCCAAGTGCTGGCTATGGTAAATATTGCTGGCGTACAGGTTTGCCCGCCTGTCACTTTTTCAGTCTCATTTTCTCAGGTGATAGGCCAAGCAGTGGTTGTGATTGATTGACTGGTAGCTCAATATTTCCCTTTTCAAAGCACCTACTTTGTGTTTTCATTAGTGGCTCTTTACATGCCCCCCCCCCTACAACCGAGGGTACGCATTTCTCCACACTCCCTTCACCGTTTATTTTTGGCAGCATTTTTCCTAATGGCCATTCTGACTGCTGTGAGCTGATAGGTTTTTGTAATATGGGTATGCATGTCATTAAAAATTTTTTAAATTCATCATATTCCTACGCCTTTTTCTTTTCTCTTAAAAGAAAAAACCGTGAGTACAATATAGCTCTTGAAACTGTCTTCTTCGAAGGTTGCCCTCTTTTGAATTTTTTGGTCGATTTTTGACCCCAGAAATTTTCTGGAGGGCAGGTGCCATTTACACAACTGCAAGTTGGTGAAAATTTAGTGACCTTTTGCAGTGGGTTCAAAGCTGCTGTTGTGGGAAACGGCCACAAGGAGGTAGCATTTCTCCATTCCCCAAGCTGGGTCCTAGGGCAGCAGAGCCTTTCTGGAAGTCATTGTCCTAGGTTGTAAATTAGAATGGAATTTGCCAGGAGAAATCCCCTTAAGTTTATGTCTCATTACTTCTTCTTGGTTTTTAAAATTTTTTTTAATCTGGGTAAAGTTTAGAATATTGTTTGTCCTAGGTGTACACAATCTGGTTCATTTGTACATTATGTATGTCTATTAATGTACAGATCCTCTTCCCATGTAAAATATTACAGTGTTCCGTCGACCTCCCTTGCTATATGTTCGGTCTTTTTGATACATGTATATAATATGTATTTGTATATGTATAGTAACACTAATCCTCATTTCTCAATTTCCCCCCTCCTTTCCTTTTAGATGAGCATAGTTTGTTTTGTTTTCTAAGCCTGTGAGTGTCTTTCTCTTTGGAAATATGTTCATCTGTGTCAGTTATTAGGTAATGCCATAAGTGATAATATAGGCTATAGGTCTTTTGCTTTCCGACCTACTTCATGTTTTGTGATTATCTCCAGGCTCATCTATGGTGCCCCAAAGAGTAGTGCTTCAAAGTTTTCCAAGGCTAATATTCCATTGTGTACATGGACCACTTCTTCTTGGTGCATTCCTCTGTTGATGGACATTTTCGTTGCTTCCAAGTGTTGCCTATGGTAAATATTGCTGGAGTGCAGGATTGCCAGCCTGTGATTTTTGATTTTCATTTTCTCAGGTGATAGACCCAGCAGTGGTTATGATTGATTGACTGGTATGGTAGCTCAACGTTTACCTTTTCAAGGCACCTCAATTGTGCTTTCATTTGTGGCTCTTACCACGTCCCCCTTAGAATCGAGGGTACGCATTGCTCCACAATCACATCAGCATTTATTTTTGGCAGCATTTTTGTTGATGGCCATTCTGACTGGTGTGAGCTGATAGGTTTTTGTAATTTGGGTTTACATGTCTGTAAAAATTCCTACAATTCATCATTTTTCCACGCCTTTTTGTTTTCTGTTAAAAGAAAAAAGAAAAAAAGTGTGAGTATAATATACCTCTTCAAATTTTCTTTTTGGAAGGTTGCACTCTAGAATTTTTGGGTTGATTTTCGACCTCAGTATTTTTTGGAGGGCAGGTGTCATTTACAGACCTGCAATTGGTGAATATTTAGTGACCTTTTGCAGTGGGTTTAAAACTGCTGTTGTGGGAAACGGCCACAAGGATGCAGCATTTCTCCATTCCCAAATCTGGGTACTAGGGCAGCACAGCCGTTCTGGAAGTCGTTTGCCTAGGTTGTAAATTTGAATGGAATGTGCCAGGAAAACCCCCCATAAGTTTATGTCTCATTACTCCTAGTTCGTTGTTTTAATTTTTTCAATTGGGGTAATGGTTAGAATGTTGCTTGTCCAAGGTGTACATCTACATATTCTATATACCTATTTATGTAGAGATCCTCTTCCCGTGTAAATTATTACACAGTGTTCCCTAAACCTTCCTTGCTATATGGTCGGTCTTTTTGATATATGTATATAATATGTATTTGTATACATATGGTAACGCTAATCTTCATTTATCCATTCCCCCCACCTTTCCTTTTAGATAAGCATAGTTTTTTTTTAATAAGTCTGTGATTGACTTTCTCTGTGGAATTATGTTCATTTGTGTCAGTTATTAGATAACGCCTATAAGTGATATCATAGGATATAGGACTTTTGCTTTCCGACTTACCTCATGTTCTGTGATTATCTCCAAGATCATCTATGGTGCCTCAAAGAGCAGTGTTTCATTGTTTTCCATGGCTAGTATTCATTGTGTACATGGACCACTTCTTCTTTATCCTTTCATCTGTTGATGGACATTTTGGTTGCTTCACTGTCTTGTCTATTGTGAATAAGGCTGCAGTGCAACTTTTGCAGCCCGGGTCTTCATTCTGGTCTTCTCAGGTGAGAGGCCCATTGGTGCGCCTGCTGGATTGAATGGTACCTCAATTTTTCGTTTTCAACGCAGCTCCTTTCTGTTCTCATTATTAGCGTTTAACCCTTTTACATCTCACCAGCAGCTAGAGGGTACACAGTTCTCTAAAACCCCTTCAGCATTTATTGTTTGTAGACTTTTTGCCAATGGTCAGTCGACTGGTGTGAGTTGAAAACATTTTGTAGATTAGATTGCATGAGTCTAATACTTCCTGAGGTGGAGCGTTTATCCATTTTCCTTTCTTTAAAAAGAGAGTGAGTAAAACTTACCTCTTCATACTATCTTCTTGAAAATTTTGCCTGTTTTGAATTTTTTTTATCCATTCCCTACCTCAGCACAATTTTGAGGGCAGGTGTCTTTACAGCTCTGAGTCCTTGTGAATGGTAAGTGACCATTAGCAGTGGGTTAAAAGCTGCTCTTGTGGGAATCGGCCACAAGGCGGCAGCATTTCTCCTTTACCAAATCTGGTTACTAGGGCAACAGAGCCTTACTGGAAGTGGTGTTCTAGGTGGTAAATTAGAATGGAATGTGCGAGGAAAAAGCCCTTTAAGTTTATGTCTCATTACCTCTTGTTGGTATTTTGAACTTAATTTTTATTTTTTATCACAGCAAACTTGATTACAATGTTTTGTTTGTTCTAGTTGTGCAAGATGTGGTTCTTTCACACATATGCATATATCTATTCTTCTTCGGATCCTTTTCCCATGTAGGTTATGACACAATGTTGAGTAGTCTTCTCTTGGTATTGCGTAGGTCTTTGGTGATTATATATTTCACATGTGTTTGTATCTCTCTGTTAACCTCAATATGGTAATGTATCCAATCCTCACACCTTTCCATTTGGTGACCCATAAGTTTTTTTAATGAATCTATGATAGTGTTTCTCTGTGGAAATATCTTTGTATCATTTTTTAGGTAACACCTATATGTGATATGATAGGATATGTGTCTTTCGCTTTCTCACTTACTCCAAGTTGACTGATTACTTCTCGACTCATCTATGGTGCTGCAAATGGCATTGTTTCATTTTTTCACTAGCTCCTATTCCATCTGTACAGGTAGCAGTTCTTCTTTGTCCACCCATCTGTCGGTGGACTTTTTGGTTACTTCCATATCTTGGCTATTGTAATACTATGCAATGTAGATTTGCGTGCCTGTGTCCTTTCAGTTCTGTCTTCTTAGTTTATAGGTCCAAGAATAGGTCTGCTGGATCATATGGTAGCTGAATGTTTACCTTTTATAGGCAGCTCTATTCTGTTCTCCTTAGTGGCTTTTTCCAGGTTACATCCCACTTAAAGTGGAGGGTATGTATTTCTTCCCAGCACCTTCAGCATTTATTCTTTGTAGTTTTTGCTGATGGTTATTCTGAGTGGTGTGAGCTGATACCTCTTTGTGGTTGAATTTGCATGTGTCTCATAATGCGTTGAAGTTGAGCGTTAAGACATGTCCATTTTATTTTTCGAGCTGTGATTAGAGCTTATTACTTCAAAGTGTTTTCTTAAAGTATGTGTCACCATTTGAAATATTTTGGCCATTATCTCCCTCAAGACATTTTGAGGGCAGGTTTCATTTACAGCCCTGCAGTACTTGTTCATATGAAGTGACCATTAGCTCAGGCTTTAAACCTGCTTTTGCAGGTAACGGCCAGAGAGCGGCAGCCTTGCTACGTTCTCCATGCTGGTACTAGGGGAACAGACCTACCGGCCAGTGGTATTCTTCGGTTATAAATTAGAGTGCAATGTGCCCGGGTAAACCCACAAATGTTGATGTCTCCTTGCTTTTGTTTGTTTTTAAATTTAATTTATATTTATTATTAGAGTAATATTCCATTGTGTACGTGGACCACTTCTTCTTGGTGCATTCCTCGGCTGATGGACATTTTCATTGCTTCCAAGTGCTGGCTATGGTAAATATTGCTGGCGTACAGGTTTGCCCGCCTGTCACTTTTTCAGTCTCATTTTCTCAGGTGATAGGCCAAGCAGTGGTTGTGATTGATTGACTGGTAGCTCAATATTTCCCTTTTCAAAGCACCTACTTTGTGTTTTCATTAGTGGCTCTTTACATGCCCCCCCCCCTACAACCGAGGGTACGCATTTCTCCACACTCCCTTCACCGTTTATTTTTGGCAGCATTTTTCCTAATGGCCATTCTGACTGCTGTGAGCTGATAGGTTTTTGTAATATGGGTATGCATGTCATTAAAAATTTTTTAAATTCATCATATTCCTACGCCTTTTTCTTTTCTCTTAAAAGAAAAAACCGTGAGTACAATATAGCTCTTGAAACTGTCTTCTTCGAAGGTTGCCCTCTTTTGAATTTTTTGGTCGATTTTTGACCCCAGAAATTTTCTGGAGGGCAGGTGCCATTTACACAACTGCAAGTTGGTGAAAATTTAGTGACCTTTTGCAGTGGGTTCAAAGCTGCTGTTGTGGGAAACGGCCACAAGGAGGTAGCATTTCTCCATTCCCCAAGCTGGGTCCTAGGGCAGCAGAGCCTTTCTGGAAGTCATTGTCCTAGGTTGTAAATTAGAATGGAATTTGCCAGGAGAAATCCCCTTAAGTTTATGTCTCATTACTTCTTCTTGGTTTTTAAAATTTTTTTTAATCTGGGTAAAGTTTAGAATATTGTTTGTCCTAGGTGTACACAATCTGGTTCATTTGTACATTATGTATGTCTATTAATGTACAGATCCTCTTCCCATGTAAAATATTACAGTGTTCCGTCGACCTCCCTTGCTATATGTTCGGTCTTTTTGATACATGTATATAATATGTATTTGTATATGTATAGTAACACTAATCCTCATTTCTCAATTTCCCCCCTCCTTTCCTTTTAGATGAGCATAGTTTGTTTTGTTTTCTAAGCCTGTGAGTGTCTTTCTCTTTGGAAATATGTTCATCTGTGTCAGTTATTAGGTAATGCCATAAGTGATAATATAGGCTATAGGTCTTTTGCTTTCCGACCTACTTCATGTTTTGTGATTATCTCCAGGCTCATCTATGGTGCCCCAAAGAGTAGTGCTTCAAAGTTTTCCAAGGCTAATATTCCATTGTGTACATGGACCACTTCTTCTTGGTGCATTCCTCTGTTGATGGACATTTTCGTTGCTTCCAAGTGTTGCCTATGGTAAATATTGCTGGAGTGCAGGATTGCCAGCCTGTGATTTTTGATTTTCATTTTCTCAGGTGATAGACCCAGCAGTGGTTATGATTGATTGACTGGTATGGTAGCTCAACGTTTACCTTTTCAAGGCACCTCAATTGTGCTTTCATTTGTGGCTCTTACCACGTCCCCCTTAGAATCGAGGGTACGCATTGCTCCACAATCACATCAGCATTTATTTTTGGCAGCATTTTTGTTGATGGCCATTCTGACTGGTGTGAGCTGATAGGTTTTTGTAATTTGGGTTTACATGTCTGTAAAAATTCCTACAATTCATCATTTTTCCACGCCTTTTTGTTTTCTGTTAAAAGAAAAAAGAAAAAAAGTGTGAGTATAATATACCTCTTCAAATTTTCTTTTTGGAAGGTTGCACTCTAGAATTTTTGGGTTGATTTTCGACCTCAGTATTTTTTGGAGGGCAGGTGTCATTTACAGACCTGCAATTGGTGAATATTTAGTGACCTTTTGCAGTGGGTTTAAAACTGCTGTTGTGGGAAACGGCCACAAGGATGCAGCATTTCTCCATTCCCAAATCTGGGTACTAGGGCAGCACAGCCGTTCTGGAAGTCGTTTGCCTAGGTTGTAAATTTGAATGGAATGTGCCAGGAAAACCCCCCATAAGTTTATGTCTCATTACTCCTAGTTCGTTGTTTTAATTTTTTCAATTGGGGTAATGGTTAGAATGTTGCTTGTCCAAGGTGTACATCTACATATTCTATATACCTATTTATGTAGAGATCCTCTTCCCGTGTAAATTATTACACAGTGTTCCCTAAACCTTCCTTGCTATATGGTCGGTCTTTTTGATATATGTATATAATATGTATTTGTATACATATGGTAACGCTAATCTTCATTTATCCATTCCCCCCACCTTTCCTTTTAGATAAGCATAGTTTTTTTTTAATAAGTCTGTGATTGACTTTCTCTGTGGAATTATGTTCATTTGTGTCAGTTATTAGATAACGCCTATAAGTGATATCATAGGATATAGGACTTTTGCTTTCCGACTTACCTCATGTTCTGTGATTATCTCCAAGATCATCTATGGTGCCTCAAAGAGCAGTGTTTCATTGTTTTCCATGGCTAGTATTCATTGTGTACATGGACCACTTCTTCTTTATCCTTTCATCTGTTGATGGACATTTTGGTTGCTTCACTGTCTTGTCTATTGTGAATAAGGCTGCAGTGCAACTTTTGCAGCCCGGGTCTTCATTCTGGTCTTCTCAGGTGAGAGGCCCATTGGTGCGCCTGCTGGATTGAATGGTACCTCAATTTTTCGTTTTCAACGCAGCTCCTTTCTGTTCTCATTATTAGCGTTTAACCCTTTTACATCTCACCAGCAGCTAGAGGGTACACAGTTCTCTAAAACCCCTTCAGCATTTATTGTTTGTAGACTTTTTGCCAATGGTCAGTCGACTGGTGTGAGTTGAAAACATTTTGTAGATTAGATTGCATGAGTCTAATACTTCCTGAGGTGGAGCGTTTATCCATTTTCCTTTCTTTAAAAAGAGAGTGAGTAAAACTTACCTCTTCATACTATCTTCTTGAAAATTTGGCCTGTTTTGAATTTTTTTTATCCATTCCCTACCTCAGCACAATTTTGAGGGCAGGTGTCTTTACAGCTCTGAGTCCTTGTGAATGGTAAGTGACCATTAGCAGTGGGTTAAAAGCTGCTCTTGTGGGAATCGGCCACAAGGCGGCAGCATTTCTCCTTTACCAAATCTGGTTACTAGGGCAACAGAGCCTTACTGGAAGTGGTGTTCTAGGTGGTAAATTAGAATGGAATGTGCGAGGAAAAAGCCCTTTAAGTTTATGTCTCATTACCTCTTGTTGGTATTTTGAACTTAATTTTTATTTTTTATCACAGCAAACTTGATTACAATGTTTTGTTTGTTCTAGTTGTGCAAGATGTGGTTCTTTCACACATATGCATATATCTATTCTTCTTCGGATCCTTTTCCCATGTAGGTTATGACACAATGTTGAGTAGTCTTCTCTTGGTATTGCGTAGGTCTTTGGTGATTATATATTTCACATGTGTTTGTATCTCTCTGTTAACCTCAATATGGTAATGTATCCAATCCTCACACCTTTCCATTTGGTGACCCATAAGTTTTTTTAATGAATCTATGATAGTGTTTCTCTGTGGAAATATCTTTGTATCATTTTTTAGGTAACACCTATATGTGATATGATAGGATATGTGTCTTTCGCTTTCTCACTTACTCCAAGTTGACTGATTACTTCTCGACTCATCTATGGTGCTGCAAATGGCATTGTTTCATTTTTTCACTAGCTCCTATTCCATCTGTACAGGTAGCAGTTCTTCTTTGTCCACCCATCTGTCGGTGGACTTTTTGGTTACTTCCATATCTTGGCTATTGTAATACTATGCAATGTAGATTTGCGTGCCTGTGTCCTTTCAGTTCTGTCTTCTTAGTTTATAGGTCCAAGAATAGGTCTGCTGGATCATATGGTAGCTGAATGTTTACCTTTTATAGGCAGCTCTATTCTGTTCTCCTTAGTGGCTTTTTCCAGGTTACATCCCACTTAAAGTGGAGGGTATGTATTTCTTCCCAGCACCTTCAGCATTTATTCTTTGTAGTTTTTGCTGATGGTTATTCTGAGTGGTGTGAGCTGATACCTCTTTGTGGTTGAATTTGCATGTGTCTCATAATGCGTTGAAGTTGAGCGTTAAGACATGTCCATTTTATTTTTCGAGCTGTGATTAGAGCTTATTACTTCAAAGTGTTTTCTTAAAGTATGTGTCACCATTTGAAATATTTTGGCCATTATCTCCCTCAAGACATTTTGAGGGCAGGTTTCATTTACAGCCCTGCAGTACTTGTTCATATGAAGTGACCATTAGCTCAGGCTTTAAACCTGCTTTTGCAGGTAACGGCCAGAGAGCGGCAGCCTTGCTACGTTCTCCATGCTGGTACTAGGGGAACAGACCTACCGGCCAGTGGTATTCTTCGGTTATAAATTAGAGTGCAATGTGCCCGGGTAAACCCACAAATGTTGATGTCTCCTTGCTTTTGTTTGTTT
Organism: Balaenoptera borealis; assembly: GCF_965194805.1. Classification (NCBI taxonomy): domain Eukaryota; kingdom Metazoa; phylum Chordata; class Mammalia; order Artiodactyla; family Balaenopteridae; genus Balaenoptera; species Balaenoptera borealis. The sequence goes on along the minus strand of NW_028123318.1, from coordinate 298,154 downwards.
TTAAATTTAATTTATATTTATTATTAGAGTAATATTCCATTGTGTACGTGGACCACTTCTTCTTGGTGCATTCCTCGGCTGATGGACATTTTCATTGCTTCCAAGTGCTGGCTATGGTAAATATTGCTGGCGTACAGGTTTGCCCGCCTGTCACTTTTTCAGTCTCATTTTCTCAGGTGATAGGCCAAGCAGTGGTTGTGATTGATTGACTGGTAGCTCAATATTTCCCTTTTCAAAGCACCTACTTTGTGTTTTCATTAGTGGCTCTTTACATGCCCCCCCCCCTACAACCGAGGGTACGCATTTCTCCACACTCCCTTCACCGTTTATTTTTGGCAGCATTTTTCCTAATGGCCATTCTGACTGCTGTGAGCTGATAGGTTTTTGTAATATGGGTATGCATGTCATTAAAAATTTTTTAAATTCATCATATTCCTACGCCTTTTTCTTTTCTCTTAAAAGAAAAAACCGTGAGTACAATATAGCTCTTGAAACTGTCTTCTTCGAAGGTTGCCCTCTTTTGAATTTTTTGGTCGATTTTTGACCCCAGAAATTTTCTGGAGGGCAGGTGCCATTTACACAACTGCAAGTTGGTGAAAATTTAGTGACCTTTTGCAGTGGGTTCAAAGCTGCTGTTGTGGGAAACGGCCACAAGGAGGTAGCATTTCTCCATTCCCCAAGCTGGGTCCTAGGGCAGCAGAGCCTTTCTGGAAGTCATTGTCCTAGGTTGTAAATTAGAATGGAATTTGCCAGGAGAAATCCCCTTAAGTTTATGTCTCATTACTTCTTCTTGGTTTTTAAAATTTTTTTTAATCTGGGTAAAGTTTAGAATATTGTTTGTCCTAGGTGTACACAATCTGGTTCATTTGTACATTATGTATGTCTATTAATGTACAGATCCTCTTCCCATGTAAAATATTACAGTGTTCCGTCGACCTCCCTTGCTATATGTTCGGTCTTTTTGATACATGTATATAATATGTATTTGTATATGTATAGTAACACTAATCCTCATTTCTCAATTTCCCCCCTCCTTTCCTTTTAGATGAGCATAGTTTGTTTTGTTTTCTAAGCCTGTGAGTGTCTTTCTCTTTGGAAATATGTTCATCTGTGTCAGTTATTAGGTAATGCCATAAGTGATAATATAGGCTATAGGTCTTTTGCTTTCCGACCTACTTCATGTTTTGTGATTATCTCCAGGCTCATCTATGGTGCCCCAAAGAGTAGTGCTTCAAAGTTTTCCAAGGCTAATATTCCATTGTGTACATGGACCACTTCTTCTTGGTGCATTCCTCTGTTGATGGACATTTTCGTTGCTTCCAAGTGTTGCCTATGGTAAATATTGCTGGAGTGCAGGATTGCCAGCCTGTGATTTTTGATTTTCATTTTCTCAGGTGATAGACCCAGCAGTGGTTATGATTGATTGACTGGTATGGTAGCTCAACGTTTACCTTTTCAAGGCACCTCAATTGTGCTTTCATTTGTGGCTCTTACCACGTCCCCCTTAGAATCGAGGGTACGCATTGCTCCACAATCACATCAGCATTTATTTTTGGCAGCATTTTTGTTGATGGCCATTCTGACTGGTGTGAGCTGATAGGTTTTTGTAATTTGGGTTTACATGTCTGTAAAAATTCCTACAATTCATCATTTTTCCACGCCTTTTTGTTTTCTGTTAAAAGAAAAAAGAAAAAAAGTGTGAGTATAATATACCTCTTCAAATTTTCTTTTTGGAAGGTTGCACTCTAGAATTTTTGGGTTGATTTTCGACCTCAGTATTTTTTGGAGGGCAGGTGTCATTTACAGACCTGCAATTGGTGAATATTTAGTGACCTTTTGCAGTGGGTTTAAAACTGCTGTTGTGGGAAACGGCCACAAGGATGCAGCATTTCTCCATTCCCAAATCTGGGTACTAGGGCAGCACAGCCGTTCTGGAAGTCGTTTGCCTAGGTTGTAAATTTGAATGGAATGTGCCAGGAAAACCCCCCATAAGTTTATGTCTCATTACTCCTAGTTCGTTGTTTTAATTTTTTCAATTGGGGTAATGGTTAGAATGTTGCTTGTCCAAGGTGTACATCTACATATTCTATATACCTATTTATGTAGAGATCCTCTTCCCGTGTAAATTATTACACAGTGTTCCCTAAACCTTCCTTGCTATATGGTCGGTCTTTTTGATATATGTATATAATATGTATTTGTATACATATGGTAACGCTAATCTTCATTTATCCATTCCCCCCACCTTTCCTTTTAGATAAGCATAGTTTTTTTTTAATAAGTCTGTGATTGACTTTCTCTGTGGAATTATGTTCATTTGTGTCAGTTATTAGATAACGCCTATAAGTGATATCATAGGATATAGGACTTTTGCTTTCCGACTTACCTCATGTTCTGTGATTATCTCCAAGATCATCTATGGTGCCTCAAAGAGCAGTGTTTCATTGTTTTCCATGGCTAGTATTCATTGTGTACATGGACCACTTCTTCTTTATCCTTTCATCTGTTGATGGACATTTTGGTTGCTTCACTGTCTTGTCTATTGTGAATAAGGCTGCAGTGCAACTTTTGCAGCCCGGGTCTTCATTCTGGTCTTCTCAGGTGAGAGGCCCATTGGTGCGCCTGCTGGATTGAATGGTACCTCAATTTTTCGTTTTCAACGCAGCTCCTTTCTGTTCTCATTATTAGCGTTTAACCCTTTTACATCTCACCAGCAGCTAGAGGGTACACAGTTCTCTAAAACCCCTTCAGCATTTATTGTTTGTAGACTTTTTGCCAATGGTCAGTCGACTGGTGTGAGTTGAAAACATTTTGTAGATTAGATTGCATGAGTCTAATACTTCCTGAGGTGGAGCGTTTATCCATTTTCCTTTCTTTAAAAAGAGAGTGAGTAAAACTTACCTCTTCATACTATCTTCTTGAAAATTTGGCCTGTTTTGAATTTTTTTTATCCATTCCCTACCTCAGCACAATTTTGAGGGCAGGTGTCTTTACAGCTCTGAGTCCTTGTGAATGGTAAGTGACCATTAGCAGTGGGTTAAAAGCTGCTCTTGTGGGAATCGGCCACAAGGCGGCAGCATTTCTCCTTTACCAAATCTGGTTACTAGGGCAACAGAGCCTTACTGGAAGTGGTGTTCTAGGTGGTAAATTAGAATGGAATGTGCGAGGAAAAAGCCCTTTAAGTTTATGTCTCATTACCTCTTGTTGGTATTTTGAACTTAATTTTTATTTTTTATCACAGCAAACTTGATTACAATGTTTTGTTTGTTCTAGTTGTGCAAGATGTGGTTCTTTCACACATATGCATATATCTATTCTTCTTCGGATCCTTTTCCCATGTAGGTTATGACACAATGTTGAGTAGTCTTCTCTTGGTATTGCGTAGGTCTTTGGTGATTATATATTTCACATGTGTTTGTATCTCTCTGTTAACCTCAATATGGTAATGTATCCAATCCTCACACCTTTCCATTTGGTGACCCATAAGTTTTTTTAATGAATCTATGATAGTGTTTCTCTGTGGAAATATCTTTGTATCATTTTTTAGGTAACACCTATATGTGATATGATAGGATATGTGTCTTTCGCTTTCTCACTTACTCCAAGTTGACTGATTACTTCTCGACTCATCTATGGTGCTGCAAATGGCATTGTTTCATTTTTTCACTAGCTCCTATTCCATCTGTACAGGTAGCAGTTCTTCTTTGTCCACCCATCTGTCGGTGGACTTTTTGGTTACTTCCATATCTTGGCTATTGTAATACTATGCAATGTAGATTTGCGTGCCTGTGTCCTTTCAGTTCTGTCTTCTTAGTTTATAGGTCCAAGAATAGGTCTGCTGGATCATATGGTAGCTGAATGTTTACCTTTTATAGGCAGCTCTATTCTGTTCTCCTTAGTGGCTTTTTCCAGGTTACATCCCACTTAAAGTGGAGGGTATGTATTTCTTCCCAGCACCTTCAGCATTTATTCTTTGTAGTTTTTGCTGATGGTTATTCTGAGTGGTGTGAGCTGATACCTCTTTGTGGTTGAATTTGCATGTGTCTCATAATGCGTTGAAGTTGAGCGTTAAGACATGTCCATTTTATTTTTCGAGCTGTGATTAGAGCTTATTACTTCAAAGTGTTTTCTTAAAGTATGTGTCACCATTTGAAATATTTTGGCCATTATCTCCCTCAAGACATTTTGAGGGCAGGTTTCATTTACAGCCCTGCAGTACTTGTTCATATGAAGTGACCATTAGCTCAGGCTTTAAACCTGCTTTTGCAGGTAACGGCCAGAGAGCGGCAGCCTTGCTACGTTCTCCATGCTGGTACTAGGGAAACAGACCTACCGGCCAGTGGTATTCTTCGGTTATAAATTAGAGTGCAATGTGCCCGGGTAAACCCACAAATGTTGATGTCTCCTTGCTTTTGTTTGTTTTTAAATTTAATTTATATTTATTATTAGAGTAATATTCCATTGTGTACGTGGACCACTTCTTCTTGGTGCATTCCTCGGTTGATGGACATTTTCATTGCTTCCAAGTGCTGGCTATGGTAAATATTGCTGGCGTACAGGTTTGCCCGCCTGTCACTTTTTCAGTCTCATTTTCTCAGGTGATAGGCCAAGCAGTGGTTGTGATTGATTGACTGGTAGCTCAATATTTCCCTTTTCAAAGCACCTACTTTGTGTTTTCATTAGTGGCTCTTTACATGCCCCCCCCCTACAACCGAGGGTACGCATTTCTCCACACTCCCTTCACCGTTTATTTTTGGCAGCATTTTTCCTAATGGCCATTCTGACTGCTGTGAGCTGATAGGTTTTTGTAATATGGGTATGCATGTCATTAAAAATTTTTTAAATTCATCATATTCCTACGCCTTTTTCTTTTCTCTTAAAAGAAAAAACCGTGAGTACAATATAGCTCTTGAAACTGTCTTCTTCGAAGGTTGCCCTCTTTTGAATTTTTTGGTCGATTTTTGACCCCAGAAATTTTCTGGAGGGCAGGTGCCATTTACACAACTGCAAGTTGGTGAAAATTTAGTGACCTTTTGCAGTGGGTTCAAAGCTGCTGTTGTGGGAAACGGCCACAAGGAGGTAGCATTTCTCCATTCCCCAAGCTGGGTCCTAGGGCAGCAGAGCCTTTCTGGAAGTCATTGTCCTAGGTTGTAAATTAGAATGGAATTTGCCAGGAGAAATCCCCTTAAGTTTATGTCTCATTACTTCTTCTTGGTTTTTAAAATTTTTTTTAATCTGGGTAAAGTTTAGAATATTGTTTGTCCTAGGTGTACACAATCTGGTTCATTTGTACATTATGTATGTCTATTAATGTACAGATCCTCTTCCCATGTAAAATATTACAGTGTTCCGTCGACCTCCCTTGCTATATGTTCGGTCTTTTTGATACATGTATATAATATGTATTTGTATATGTATAGTAACACTAATCCTCATTTCTCAATTTCCCCCCTCCTTTCCTTTTAGATGAGCATAGTTTGTTTTGTTTTCTAAGCCTGTGAGTGTCTTTCTCTTTGGAAATATGTTCATCTGTGTCAGTTATTAGGTAATGCCATAAGTGATAATATAGGCTATAGGTCTTTTGCTTTCCGACCTACTTCATGTTTTGTGATTATCTCCAGGCTCATCTATGGTGCCCCAAAGAGTAGTGCTTCAAAGTTTTCCAAGGCTAATATTCCATTGTGTACATGGACCACTTCTTCTTGGTGCATTCCTCTGTTGATGGACATTTTCGTTGCTTCCAAGTGTTGCCTATGGTAAATATTGCTGGAGTGCAGGATTGCCAGCCTGTGATTTTTGATTTTCATTTTCTCAGGTGATAGACCCAGCAGTGGTTATGATTGATTGACTGGTATGGTAGCTCAACGTTTACCTTTTCAAGGCACCTCAATTGTGCTTTCATTTGTGGCTCTTACCACGTCCCCCTTAGAATCGAGGGTACGCATTGCTCCACAATCACATCAGCATTTATTTTTGGCAGCATTTTTGTTGATGGCCATTCTGACTGGTGTGAGCTGATAGGTTTTTGTAATTTGGGTTTACATGTCTGTAAAAATTCCTACAATTCATCATTTTTCCACGCCTTTTTGTTTTCTGTTAAAAGAAAAAAGAAAAAAAGTGTGAGTATAATATACCTCTTCAAATTTTCTTTTTGGAAGGTTGCACTCTAGAATTTTTGGGTTGATTTTCGACCTCAGTATTTTTTGGAGGGCAGGTGTCATTTACAGACCTGCAATTGGTGAATATTTAGTGACCTTTTGCAGTGGGTTTAAAACTGCTGTTGTGGGAAACGGCCACAAGGATGCAGCATTTCTCCATTCCCAAATCTGGGTACTAGGGCAGCACAGCCGTTCTGGAAGTCGTTTGCCTAGGTTGTAAATTTGAATGGAATGTGCCAGGAAAACCCCCCATAAGTTTATGTCTCATTACTCCTAGTTCGTTGTTTTAATTTTTTCAATTGGGGTAATGGTTAGAATGTTGCTTGTCCAAGGTGTACATCTACATATTCTATATACCTATTTATGTAGAGATCCTCTTCCCGTGTAAATTATTACACAGTGTTCCCTAAACCTTCCTTGCTATATGGTCGGTCTTTTTGATATATGTATATAATATGTATTTGTATACATATGGTAACGCTAATCTTCATTTATCCATTCCCCCCACCTTTCCTTTTAGATAAGCATAGTTTTTTTTTAATAAGTCTGTGATTGACTTTCTCTGTGGAATTATGTTCATTTGTGTCAGTTATTAGATAACGCCTATAAGTGATATCATAGGATATAGGACTTTTGCTTTCCGACTTACCTCATGTTCTGTGATTATCTCCAAGATCATCTATGGTGCCTCAAAGAGCAGTGTTTCATTGTTTTCCATGGCTAGTATTCATTGTGTACATGGACCACTTCTTCTTTATCCTTTCATCTGTTGATGGACATTTTGGTTGCTTCACTGTCTTGTCTATTGTGAATAAGGCTGCAGTGCAACTTTTGCAGCCCGGGTCTTCATTCTGGTCTTCTCAGGTGAGAGGCCCATTGGTGCGCCTGCTGGATTGAATGGTACCTCAATTTTTCGTTTTCAACGCAGCTCCTTTCTGTTCTCATTATTAGCGTTTAACCCTTTTACATCTCACCAGCAGCTAGAGGGTACACAGTTCTCTAAAACCCCTTCAGCATTTATTGTTTGTAGACTTTTTGCCAATGGTCAGTCGACTGGTGTGAGTTGAAAACATTTTGTAGATTAGATTGCATGAGTCTAATACTTCCTGAGGTGGAGCGTTTATCCATTTTCCTTTCTTTAAAAAGAGAGTGAGTAAAACTTACCTCTTCATACTATCTTCTTGAAAATTTTGCCTGTTTTGAATTTTTTTTATCCATTCCCTACCTCAGCACAATTTTGAGGGCAGGTGTCTTTACAGCTCTGAGTCCTTGTGAATGGTAAGTGACCATTAGCAGTGGGTTAAAAGCTGCTCTTGTGGGAATCGGCCACAAGGCGGCAGCATTTCTCCTTTACCAAATCTGGTTACTAGGGCAACAGAGCCTTACTGGAAGTGGTGTTCTAGGTGGTAAATTAGAATGGAATGTGCGAGGAAAAAGCCCTTTAAGTTTATGTCTCATTACCTCTTGTTGGTATTTTGAACTTAATTTTTATTTTTTATCACAGCAAACTTGATTACAATGTTTTGTTTGTTCTAGTTGTGCAAGATGTGGTTCTTTCACACATATGCATATATCTATTCTTCTTCGGATCCTTTTCCCATGTAGGTTATGACACAATGTTGAGTAGTCTTCTCTTGGTATTGCGTAGGTCTTTGGTGATTATATATTTCACATGTGTTTGTATCTCTCTGTTAACCTCAATATGGTAATGTATCCAATCCTCACACCTTTCCATTTGGTGACCCATAAGTTTTTTTAATGAATCTATGATAGTGTTTCTCTGTGGAAATATCTTTGTATCATTTTTTAGGTAACACCTATATGTGATATGATAGGATATGTGTCTTTCGCTTTCTCACTTACTCCAAGTTGACTGATTACTTCTCGACTCATCTATGGTGCTGCAAATGGCATTGTTTCATTTTTTCACTAGCTCCTATTCCATCTGTACAGGTAGCAGTTCTTCTTTGTCCACCCATCTGTCGGTGGACTTTTTGGTTACTTCCATATCTTGGCTATTGTAATACTATGCAATGTAGATTTGCGTGCCTGTGTCCTTTCAGTTCTGTCTTCTTAGTTTATAGGTCCAAGAATAGGTCTGCTGGATCATATGGTAGCTGAATGTTTACCTTTTATAGGCAGCTCTATTCTGTTCTCCTTAGTGGCTTTTTCCAGGTTACATCCCACTTAAAGTGGAGGGTATGTATTTCTTCCCAGCACCTTCAGCATTTATTCTTTGTAGTTTTTGCTGATGATTATTCTGAGTGGTGTGAGCTGATACCTCTTTGTGGTTGAATTTGCATGTGTCTCATAATGCGTTGAAGTTGAGCGTTAAGACATGTCCATTTTATTTTTCGAGCTGTGATTAGAGCTTATTACTTCAAAGTGTTTTCTTAAAGTATGTGTCACCATTTGAAATATTTTGGCCATTATCTCCCTCAAGACATTTTGAGGGCAGGTTTCATTTACAGCCCTGCAGTACTTGTTCATATGAAGTGACCATTAGCTCAGGCTTTAAACCTGCTTTTGCAGGTAACGGCCAGAGAGCGGCAGCCTTGCTACGTTCTCCATGCTGGTACTAGGGAAACAGACCTACCGGCCAGTGGTATTCTTCGGTTATAAATTAGAGTGCAATGTGCCCGGGTAAACCCACAAATGTTGATGTCTCCTTGCTTTTGTTTGCTTTTAAATTTAATTTATATTTATTATTAGAGTAATATTCCATTGTGTACGTGGACCACTTCTTCTTGGTGCATTCCTCGGTTGATGGACATTTTCATTGCTTCCAAGTGCTGGCTATGGTAAATATTGCTGGCGTACAGGTTTGCCCGCCTGTCACTTTTTCATTCTCATTTTCTCAGGTGATAGGCCAAGCAGTGGTTGTGATTGATTGACTGGTAGCTCAATATTTCCCTTTTCAAAGCACCTACTTTGTGTTTTCATTAGTGGCTCTTTACATGCCCCCCCCCTACAACCGAGGGTACGCATTTCTCCACACTCCCTTCACCGTTTATTTTTGGCAGCATTTTTCCTAATGGCCATTCTGACTGCTGTGAGCTGATAGGTTTTTGTAATATGGGTATGCATGTCATTAAAAATTTTTTAAATTCATCATATTCCTACGCCTTTTTCTTTTCTCTTAAAAGAAAAAACCGTGAGTACAATATAGCTCTTGAAACTGTCTTCTTCGAAGGTTGCCCTCTTTTGAATTTTTTGGTCGATTTTTGACCCCAGAAATTTTCTGGAGGGCAGGTGCCATTTACAGAACTGCAAGTTGGTGAAAATTTAGTGACCTTTTGCAGTGGGTTCAAAGCTGCTGTTGTGGGAAACGGCCACAAGGAGGTAGCATTTCTCCATTCCCCAAGCTGGGTCCTAGGGCAGCAGAGCCTTTCTGGAAGTCATTGTCCTAGGTTGTAAATTAGAATGGAATTTGCCAGGAGAAATCCCCTTAAGTTTATGTCTCATTACTTCTTCTTGGTTTTTAAATTTTTTTTTAATCTGGGTAAAGTTTAGAATATTGTTTGTCCTAGGTGTACACAATCTGGTTCATTTGTACATTATGTATGTCTATTAATGTACAGATCCTCTTCCCATGTAAAATATTACAGTGTTCCGTCGACCTCCCTTGCTATATGTTCGGTCTTTTTGATACATGTATATAATATGTATTTGTATATGTATAGTAACACTAATCCTCATTTCTCAATTTCCCCCCTCCTTTCCTTTTAGATGAGCATAGTTTGTTTTGTTTTCTAAGCCTGTGAGTGTCTTTCTCTTTGGAAATATGTTCATCTGTGTCAGTTATTAGGTAATGCCATAAGTGATAATATAGGCTATAGGTCTTTTGCTTTCCGACCTACTTCATGTTTTGTGATTATCTCCAGGCTCATCTATGGTGCCCCAAAGAGTAGTGCTTCAAAGTTTTCCAAGGCTAATATTCCATTGTGTACATGGACCACTTCTTCTTGGTGCATTCCTCTGTTGATGGACATTTTCGTTGCTTCCAAGTGTTGCCTATGGTAAATATTGCTGGAGTGCAGGATTGCCAGCCTGTGATTTTTGATTTTCATTTTCTCAGGTGATAGACCCAGCAGTGGTTATGATTGATTGACTGGTATGGTAGCTCAACGTTTACCTTTTCAAGGCACCTCAATTGTGCTTTCATTTGTGGCTCTTACCACGTCCCCCTTAGAATCGAGGGTACGCATTGCTCCACAATCACATCAGCATTTATTTTTGGCAGCATTTTTGTTGATGGCCATTCTGACTGGTGTGAGCTGATAGGTTTTTGTAATTTGGGTTTACATGTCTGTAAAAATTCCTACAATTCATCATTTTTCCACGCCTTTTTGTTTTCTGTTAAAAGAAAAAAGAAAAAAAGTGTGAGTATAATATACCTCTTCAAATTTTCTTCTTGGAAGGTTGCACTCTAGAATTTTTGGGTTGATTTTCGACCTCAGTATTTTTTGGAGGGCAGGTGTCATTTACAGACCTGCAATTGGTGAATATTTAGTGACCTTTTGCAGTGGGTTTAAAACTGCTGTTGTGGGAAACGGCCACAAGGATGCAGCATTTCTCCATTCCCAAATCTGGGTACTAGGGCAGCACAGCCGTTCTGGAAGTCGTTTGCCTAGGTTGTAAATTTGAATGGAATGTGCCAGGAAAACCCCCCATAAGTTTATGTCTCATTACTCCTAGTTCGTTGTTTTAATTTTTTCAATTGGGGTAATGGTTAGAATGTTGCTTGTCCAAGGTGTACATCTACATATTCTATATACCTATTTATGTAGAGATCCTCTTCCCGTGTAAATTATTACACAGTGTTCCCTAAACCTTCCTTGCTATATGGTCGGTCTTTTTGATATATGTATATAATATGTATTTGTATACATATGGTAACGCTAATCTTCATTTATCCATTCCCCCCACCTTTCCTTTTAGATAAGCATAGTTTTTTTTTAATAAGTCTGTGATTGACTTTCTCTGTGGAATTATGTTCATTTGTGTCAGTTATTAGATAACGCCTATAAGTGATATCATAGGATATAGGACTTTTGCTTTCCGACTTACCTCATGTTCTGTGATTATCTCCAAGATCATCTATGGTGCCTCAAAGAGCAGTGTTTCATTGTTTTCCATGGCTAGTATTCATTGTGTACATGGACCACTTCTTCTTTATCCTTTCATCTGTTGATGGACATTTTGGTTGCTTCACTGTCTTGTCTATTGTGAATAAGGCTGCAGTGCAACTTTTGCAGCCCGGGTCTTCATTCTGGTCTTCTCAGGTGAGAGGCCCATTGGTGCGCCTGCTGGATTGAATGGTACCTCAATTTTTCGTTTTCAACGCAGCTCCTTTCTGTTCTCATTATTAGCGTTTAACCCTTTTACATCTCACCAGCAGCTAGAGGGTACACAGTTCTCTAAAACCCCTTCAGCATTTATTGTTTGTAGACTTTTTGCCAATGGTCAGTCGACTGGTGTGAGTTGAAAACATTTTGTAGATTAGATTGCATGAGTCTAATACTTCCTGAGGTGGAGCGTTTATCCATTTTCCTTTCTTTAAAAAGAGAGTGAGTAAAACTTACCTCTTCATACTATCTTCTTGAAAATTTTGCCTGTTTTGAATTTTTTTTATCCATTCCCTACCTCAGCACAATTTTGAGGGCAGGTGTCTTTACAGCTCTGAGTCCTTGTGAATGGTAAGTGACCATTAGCAGTGGGTTAAAAGCTGCTCTTGTGGGAATCGGCCACAAGGCGGCAGCATTTCTCCTTTACCAAATCTGGTTACTAGGGCAACAGAGCCTTACTGGAAGTGGTGTTCTAGGTGGTAAATTAGAATGGAATGTGCGAGGAAAAAGCCCTTTAAGTTTATGTCTCATTACCTCTTGTTGGTATTTTGAACTTAATTTTTATTTTTTATCACAGCAAACTTGATTACAATGTTTTGTTTGTTCTAGGTGTGCAAGATGTGGTTCTTTCACACATATGCATATATCTATTCTTCGGATCCTTTTCCCATGTAGGTTATGACACAATGTTGAGTAGTCTTCTCTTGGTATTGCGTAGGTCTTTGGTGATTATATATTTCACATGTGTTTGTATCTCTCTGTTAACCTCAATATGGTAATGTATCCAATCCTCACACCTTTCCATTTGGTGACCCATAAGTTTTTTTAATGAATCTATGATAGTGTTTCTCTGTGGAAATATCTTTGTATCATTTTTTAGGTAACACCTATATGTGATATGATAGGATATGTGTCTTTCGCTTTCTCACTTACTCCAAGTTGACTGATTACTTCTCGACTCATCTATGGTGCTGCAAATGGCATTGTTTCATTTTTTCACTAGCTCCTATTCCATCTGTACAGGTAGCAGTTCTTCTTTGTCCACCCATCTGTCGGTGGACTTTTTGGTTACTTCCATATCTTGGCTATTGTAATACTATGCAATGTAGATTTGCGTGCCTGTGTCCTTTCAGTTCTGTCTTCTTAGTTTATAGGTCCAAGAATAGGTCTGCTGGATCATATGGTAGCTGAATGTTTACCTTTTATAGGCAGCTCTATTCTGTTCTCCTTAGTGGCTTTTTCCAGGTTACATCCCACTTAAAGTGGAGGGTATGTATTTCTTCCCAGCACCTTCAGCATTTATTCTTTGTAGTTTTTGCTGATGGTTATTCTGAGTGGTGTGAGCTGATACCTCTTTGTGGTTGAATTTGCATGTGTCTCATAATGCGTTGAAATTGAGCGTTAAGACATGTCCATTTTATTTTTCGAGCTGTGATTAGAGCTTATTACTTCAAAGTGTTTTCTTAAAGTATGTGTCACCATTTGAAATATTTTGGCCATTATCTCCCTCAAGACATTTTGAGGGCAGGTTTCATTTACAGCCCTGCAGTACTTGTTCATATGAAGTGACCATTAGCTCAGGCTTTAAACCTGCTTTTGCAGGTAACGGCCAGAGAGCGGCAGCCTTTCTACGTTCTCCATGCTGGTACTAGGGAAACAGACCTACCGGCCAGTGGTATTCTTCGGTTATAAATTAGAGTGCAATGTGCCCGGGTAAACCCACAAATGTTGATGTCTCCTTGCTTTTGTTTGTTTTTAAATTTAATTTATATTTATTATTAGAGTAATATTCCATTGTGTACGTGGACCACTTCTTCTTGGTGCATTCCTCGGTTGATGGACATTTTCATTGCTTCCAAGTGCTGGCTATGGTAAATATTGCTGGCGTACAGGTTTGCCCGCCTGTCACTTTTTCAGTCTCATTTTCTCAGGTGATAGGCCAAGCAGTGGTTGTGATTGATTGACTGGTAGCTCAATATTTCCCTTTTCAAAGCACCTACTTTGTGTTTTCATTAGTGGCTCTTTACATGCCCCCCCCCCTACAACCGAGGGTACGCATTTCTTCACACTCCCTTCACCGTTTATTTTTGGCAGCATTTTTCCTAATGGCCATTCTGACTGCTGTGAGCTGATAGGTTTTTGTAATATGGGTATGCATGTCATTAAAAATTTTTTAAATTCATCATATTCCTACGCCTTTTTCTTTTCTCTTAAAAGAAAAAACCGTGAGTACAATATAGCTCTTGAAACTGTCTTCTTCGAAGGTTGCCCTCTTTTGAATTTTTTGTTCGATTTTTGACCCCAGAAATTTTCTGGAGGGCAGGTGCCATTTACAGAACTGCAAGTTGGTGAAAATTTAGTGACCTTTTGCAGTGGGTTCAAAGCTGCTGTTGTGGGAAACGGCCACAAAGAGGTAGCATTTCTCCATTCCCCAAGCTGGGTCCTAGGGCAGCAGAGCCTTTCTGGAAGTCATTGTCCTAGGTTGTAAATTAGAATGGAATTTGCCAGGAGAAATCCCCTTAAGTTTATGTCTCATTACTTCTTCTTGGTTTTTAAATTTTTTTTTAATCTGGGTAAAGTTTAGAATATTGTTTGTCCTAGGTGTACACAATCTGGTTCATTTGTACATTATGTATGTCTATTAATGTACAGATCCTCTTCCCATGTAAAATATTACAGTGTTCCGTCGACCTCCCTTGCTATATGTTCGGTCTTTTTGATACATGTATATAATATGTATTTGTATATGTATAGTAACACTAATCCTCATTTCTCAATTTCCCCCCTCCTTTCCTTTTAGATGAGCATAGTTTGTTTTGTTTTCTAAGCCTGTGAGTGTCTTTCTCTTTGGAAATATGTTCATCTGTGTCAGTTATTAGGTAATGCCATAAGTGATAATATAGGCTATAGGTCTTTTGCTTTCCGACCTACTTCATGTTTTGTGATTATCTCCAGGCTCATCTATGGTGCCCCAAAGAGTAGTGCTTCAAAGTTTTCCAAGGCTAATATTCCATTGTGTACATGGACCACTTCTTCTTGGTGCATTCCTCTGTTGATGGACATTTTCGTTGCTTCCAAGTGTTGCCTATGGTAAATATTGCTGGAGTGCAGGATTGCCAGCCTGTGATTTTTGATTTTCATTTTCTCAGGTGATAGACCCAGCAGTGGTTATGATTGATTGACTGGTATGGTAGCTCAACGTTTACCTTTTCAAGGCACCTCAATTGTGCTTTCATTTGTGGCTCTTACCACGTCCCCCTTAGAATCGAGGGTACGCATTGCTCCACAATCACATCAGCATTTATTTTTGGCAGCATTTTTGTTGATGGCCATTCTGACTGGTGTGAGCTGATAGGTTTTTGTAATTTGGGTTTACATGTCTGTAAAAATTCCTACAATTCATCATTTTTCCACGCCTTTTTGTTTTCTGTTAAAAGAAAAAAGAAAAAAAGTGTGAGTATAATATACCTCTTCAAATTTTCTTTTTGGAAGGTTGCACTCTAGAATTTTTTGGTTGATTTTCGACCTCAGTATGTTTTGGAGGGCAGGTGTCATTTACAGACCTGCAATTGGTGAATATTTAGTGACCTTTTGCAGTGGGTTTAAAACTGCTGTTGTGGGAAACGGCCACAAGGATGCAGCATTTCTCCATTCCCAAATCTGGGTACTAGGGCAGCACAGCCGTTCTGGAAGTCGTTTGCCTAGGTTGTAAATTTGAATGGAATGTGCCAGGAAAACCCCCCATAAGTTTATGTCTCATTACTCCTAGTTCGTTGTTTTAATTTTTTCAATTGGGGTAATGGTTAGAATGTTGCTTGTCCAAGGTGTACATCTACATATTCTATATACCTATTTATGTAGAGATCCTCTTCCCGTGTAAATTATTACACAGTGTTCCCTAAACCTTCCTTGCTATATGGTCGGTCTTTTTGATATATGTATATAATATGTATTTGTATACATATGGTAACGCTAATCTTCATTTATCCATTCCCCCCACCTTTCCTTTTAGATAAGCATAGTTTTTTTTTAATAAGTCTGTGATTGACTTTCTCTGTGGAATTATGTTCATTTGTGTCAGTTATTAGATAACGCCTATAAGTGATATCATAGGATATAGGACTTTTGCTTTCCGACTTACCTCATGTTCTGTGATTATCTCCAAGATCATCTATGGTGCCTCAAAGAGCAGTGTTTCATTGTTTTCCATGGCTAGTATTCATTGTGTACATGGACCACTTCTTCTTTATCCTTTCATCTGTTGATGGACATTTTGGTTGCTTCACTGTCTTGTCTATTGTGAATAAGGCTGCAGTGCAACTTTTGCAGCCCGGGTCTTCATTCTGGTCTTCTCAGGTGAGAGGCCCATTGGTGCGCCTGCTGGATTGAATGGTACCTCAATTTTTCGTTTTCAACGCAGCTCCTTTCTGTTCTCATTATTAGCGTTTAACCCTTTTACATCTCACCAGCAGCTAGAGGGTACACAGTTCTCTAAAACCCCTTCAGCATTTATTGTTTGTAGACTTTTTGCCAATGGTCAGTCGACTGGTGTGAGTTGAAAACATTTTGTAGATTAGATTGCATGAGTCTAATACTTCCTGAGGTGGAGCGTTTATCCATTTTCCTTTCTTTAAAAAGAGAGTGAGTAAAACTTACCTCTTCATACTATCTTCTTGAAAATTTTGCCTGTTTTGAATTTTTTTTATCCATTCCCTACCTCAGCACAATTTTGAGGGCAGGTGTCTTTACAGCTCTGAGTCCTTGTGAATGGTAAGTGACCATTAGCAGTGGGTTAAAAGCTGCTCTTGTGGGAATCGGCCACAAGGCGGCAGCATTTCTCCTTTACCAAATCTGGTTACTAGGGCAACAGAGCCTTACTGGAAGTGGTGTTCTAGGTGGTAAATTAGAATGGAATGTGCGAGGAAAAAGCCCTTTAAGTTTATGTCTCATTACCTCTTGTTGGTATTTTGAACTTAATTTTTATTTTTTATCACAGCAAACTTGATTACAATGTTTTGTTTGTTCTAGGTGTGCAAGATGTGGTTCTTTCACACATATGCATATATCTATTCTTCGGATCCTTTTCCCATGTAGGTTATGACACAATGTTGAGTAGTCTTCTCTTGGTATTGCGTAGGTCTTTGGTGATTATATATTTCACATGTGTTTGTATCTCTCTGTTAACCTCAATATGGTAATGTATCCAATCCTCACACCTTTCCATTTGGTGACCCATAAGTTTTTTTAATGAATCTATGATAGTGTTTCTCTGTGGAAATATCTTTGTATCATTTTTTAGGTAACACCTATATGTGATATGATAGGATATGTGTCTTTCGCTTTCTCACTTACTCCAAGTTGACTGATTACTTCTCGACTCATCTATGGTGCTGCAAATGGCATTGTTTCATTTTTTCACTAGCTCCTATTCCATCTGTACAGGTAGCAGTTCTTCTTTGTCCACCCATCTGTCGGTGGACTTTTTGGTTACTTCCATATCTTGGCTATTGTAATACTATGCAATGTAGATTTGCGTGCCTGTGTCCTTTCAGTTCTGTCTTCTTAGTTTATAGGTCCAAGAATAGGTCTGCTGGATCATATGGTAGCTGAATGTTTACCTTTTATAGGCAGCTCTATTCTGTTCTCCTTAGTGGCTTTTTCCAGGTTACATCCCACTTAAAGTGGAGGGTATGTATTTCTTCCCAGCACCTTCAGCATTTATTCTTTGTAGTTTTTGCTGATGGTTATTCTGAGTGGTGTGAGCTGATACCTCTTTGTGGTTGAATTTGCATGTGTCTCATAATGCGTTGAAATTGAGCGTTAAGACATGTCCATTTTATTTTTCGAGCTGTGATTAGAGCTTATTACTTCAAAGTGTTTTCTTAAAGTATGTGTCACCATTTGAAATATTTTGGCCATTATCTCCCTCAAGACATTTTGAGGGCAGGTTTCATTTACAGCCCTGCAGTACTTGTTCATATGAAGTGACCATTAGCTCAGGCTTTAAACCTGCTTTTGCAGGTAACGGCCAGAGAGCGGCAGCCTTTCTACGTTCTCCATGCTGGTACTAGGGAAACAGACCTACCGGCCAGTGGTATTCTTCGGTTATAAATTAGAGTGCAATGTGCCCGGGTAAACCCACAAATGTTGATGTCTCCTTGCTTTTGTTTGTTTTTAAATTTAATTTATATTTATTATTAGAGTAATATTCCATTGTGTACGTGGACCACTTCTTCTTGGTGCATTCCTCGGTTGATGGACATTTTCATTGCTTCCAAGTGCTGGCTATGGTAAATATTGCTGGCGTACAGGTTTGCCCGCCTGTCACTTTTTCAGTCTCATTTTCTCAGGTGATAGGCCAAGCAGTGGTTGTGATTGATTGACTGGTAGCTCAATATTTCCCTTTTCAAAGCACCTACTTTGTGTTTTCATTAGTGGCTCTTTACATGCCCCCCCCCCTACAACCGAGGGTACGCATTTCTTCACACTCCCTTCACCGTTTATTTTTGGCAGCATTTTTCCTAATGGCCATTCTGACTGCTGTGAGCTGATAGGTTTTTGTAATATGGGTATGCATGTCATTAAAAATTTTTTAAATTCATCATATTCCTACGCCTTTTTCTTTTCTCTTAAAAGAAAAAACCGTGAGTACAATATAGCTCTTGAAACTGTCTTCTTCGAAGGTTGCCCTCTTTTGAATTTTTTGTTCGATTTTTGACCCCAGAAATTTTCTGGAGGGCAGGTGCCATTTACAGAACTGCAAGTTGGTGAAAATTTAGTGACCTTTTGCAGTGGGTTCAAAGCTGCTGTTGTGGGAAACGGCCACAAAGAGGTAGCATTTCTCCATTCCCCAAGCTGGGTCCTAGGGCAGCAGAGCCTTTCTGGAAGTCATTGTCCTAGGTTGTAAATTAGAATGGAATTTGCCAGGAGAAATCCCCTTAAGTTTATGTCTCATTACTTCTTCTTGGTTTTTAAATTTTTTTTTAATCTGGGTAAAGTTTAGAATATTGTTTGTCCTAGGTGTACACAATCTGGTTCATTTGTACATTATGTATGTCTATTAATGTACAGATCCTCTTCCCATGTAAAATATTACAGTGTTCCGTCGACCTCCCTTGCTATATGTTCGGTCTTTTTGATACATGTATATAATATGTATTTGTATATGTATAGTAACACTAATCCTCATTTCTCAATTTCCCCCCTCCTTTCCTTTTAGATGAGCATAGTTTGTTTTGTTTTCTAAGCCTGTGAGTGTCTTTCTCTTTGGAAATATGTTCATCTGTGTCAGTTATTAGGTAATGCCATAAGTGATAATATAGGCTATAGGTCTTTTGCTTTCCGACCTACTTCATGTTTTGTGATTATCTCCAGGCTCATCTATGGTGCCCCAAAGAGTAGTGCTTCAAAGTTTTCCAAGGCTAATATTCCATTGTGTACATGGACCACTTCTTCTTGGTGCATTCCTCTGTTGATGGACATTTTCGTTGCTTCCAAGTGTTGCCTATGGTAAATATTGCTGGAGTGCAGGATTGCCAGCCTGTGATTTTTGATTTTCATTTTCTCAGGTGATAGACCCAGCAGTGGTTATGATTGATTGACTGGTATGGTAGCTCAACGTTTACCTTTTCAAGGCACCTCAATTGTGCTTTCATTTGTGGCTCTTACCACGTCCCCCTTAGAATCGAGGGTACGCATTGCTCCACAATCACATCAGCATTTATTTTTGGCAGCATTTTTGTTGATGGCCATTCTGACTGGTGTGAGCTGATAGGTTTTTGTAATTTGGGTTTACATGTCTGTAAAAATTCCTACAATTCATCATTTTTCCACGCCTTTTTGTTTTCTGTTAAAAGAAAAAAGAAAAAAAGTGTGAGTATAATATACCTCTTCAAATTTTCTTTTTGGAAGGTTGCACTCTAGAATTTTTGGGTTGATTTTCGACCTCAGTATGTTTTGGAGGGCAGGTGTCATTTACAGACCTGCAATTGGTGAATATTTAGTGACCTTTTGCAGTGGGTTTAAAACTGCTGTTGTGGGAAACGGCCACAAGGATGCAGCATTTCTCCATTCCCAAATCTGGGTACTAGGGCAGCACAGCCGTTCTGGAAGTCGTTTGCCTAGGTTGTAAATTTGAATGGAATGTGCCAGGAAAACCCCCCATAAGTTTATGTCTCATTACTCCTAGTTCGTTGTTTTAATTTTTTCAATTGGGGTAATGGTTAGAATGTTGCTTGTCCAAGGTGTACATCTACATATTCTATATACCTATTTATGTAGAGATCCTCTTCCCGTGTAAATTATTACACAGTGTTCCCTAAACCTTCCTTGCTATATGGTCGGTCTTTTTGATATATGTATATAATATGTATTTGTATACATATGGTAACGCTAATCTTCATTTATCCATTCCCCCCACCTTTCCTTTTAGATAAGCATAGTTTTTTTTTAATAAGTCTGTGATTGACTTTCTCTGTGGAATTATGTTCATTTGTGTCAGTTATTAGATAACGCCTATAAGTGATATCATAGGATATAGGACTTTTGCTTTCCGACTTACCTCATGTTCTGTGATTATCTCCAAGATCATCTATGGTGCCTCAAAGAGCAGTGTTTCATTGTTTTCCATGGCTAGTATTCATTGTGTACATGGACCACTTCTTCTTTATCCTTTCATCTGTTGATGGACATTTTGGTTGCTTCACTGTCTTGTCTATTGTGAATAAGGCTGCAGTGCAACTTTTGCAGCCCGGGTCTTCATTCTGGTCTTCTCAGGTGAGAGGCCCATTGGTGCGCCTGCTGGATTGAATGGTACCTCAATTTTTCGTTTTCAACGCAGCTCCTTTCTGTTCTCATTATTAGCGTTTAACCCTTTTACATCTCACCAGCAGCTAGAGGGTACACAGTTCTCTAAAACCCCTTCAGCATTTATTGTTTGTAGACTTTTTGCCAATGGTCAGTCGACTGGTGTGAGTTGAAAACATTTTGTAGATTAGATTGCATGAGTCTAATACTTCCTGAGGTGGAGCGTTTATCCATTTTCCTTTCTTTAAAAAGAGAGTGAGTAAAACTTACCTCTTCATACTATCTTCTTGAAAATTTTGCCTGTTTTGAATTTTTTTTATCCATTCCCTACCTCAGCACAATTTTGAGGGCAGGTGTCTTTACAGCTCTGAGTCCTTGTGAATGGTAAGTGACCATTAGCAGTGGGTTAAAAGCTGCTCTTGTGGGAATCGGCCACAAGGCGGCAGCATTTCTCCTTTACCAAATCTGGTTACTAGGGCAACAGAGCCTTACTGGAAGTGGTGTTCTAGGTGGTAAATTAGAATGGAATGTGCGAGGAAAAAGCCCTTTAAGTTTATGTCTCATTACCTCTTGTTGGTATTTTGAACTTAATTTTTATTTTTTATCACAGCAAACTTGATTACAATGTTTTGTTTGTTCTAGTTGTGCAAGATGTGGTTCTTTCACACATATGCATATATCTATTCTTCTTCGGATCCTTTTCCCATGTAGGTTATGACACAATGTTGAGTAGTCTTCTCTTGGTATTGCGTAGGTCTTTGGTGATTATATATTTCACATGTGTTTGTATCTCTCTGTTAACCTCAATATGGTAATGTATCCAATCCTCACACCTTTCCATTTGGTGACCCATAAGTTTTTTTAATGAATCTATGATAGTGTTTCTCTGTGGAAATATCTTTGTATCATTTTTTAGGTAACACCTATATGTGATATGATAGGATATGTGTCTTTCGCTTTCTCACTTACTCCAAGTTGACTGATTACTTCTCGACTCATCTATGGTGCTGCAAATGGCATTGTTTCATTTTTTCACTAGCTCCTATTCCATCTGTACAGGTAGCAGTTCTTCTTTGTCCACCCATCTGTCGGTGGACTTTTTGGTTACTTCCATATCTTGGCTATTGTAATACTATGCAATGTAGATTTGCGTGCCTGTGTCCTTTCAGTTCTGTCTTCTTAGTTTATAGGTCCAAGAATAGGTCTGCTGGATCATATGGTAGCTGAATGTTTACCTTTTATAGGCAGCTCTATTCTGTTCTCCTTAGTGGCTTTTTCCAGGTTACATCCCACTTAAAGTGGAGGGTATGTATTTCTTCCCAGCACCTTCAGCATTTATTCTTTGTAGTTTTTGCTGATGGTTATTCTGAGTGGTGTGAGCTGATACCTCTTTGTGGTTGAATTTGCATGTGTCTCATAATGCGTTGAAGTTGAGAGTTAAGACATGTCCATTTTATTTTTCGAGCTGTGATTAGAGCTTATTACTTCAAAGTGTTTTCTTATAGTATGTGTCACCATTTGAAATATTTTGGCCATTATCTCCCTCAAGACATTTTGAGGGCAGGTTTCATTTACAGCCCTGCAGTACTTGTTCATATGAAGTGACCATTAGCTCAGGCTTTAAACCTGCTTTTGCAGGTAACGGCCAGAGAGCGGCAGCCTTTCTACGTTCTCCATGCTGGTACTAGGGAAACAGACCTACCGGCCAGTGGTATTCTTCGGTTATAAATTAGAGTGCAATGTGCCCGGGTAAACCCACAAATGTTGATGTCTCCTTGCTTTTGTTTGTTTTTAAATTTAATTTATATTTATTATTAGAGTAATATTCCATTGTGTACGTGGACCACTTCTTCTTGGTGCATTCCTCTGTTGATGGACATTTTCGTTGCTTCCAAGTGTTGCCTATGGTAAATATTGCTGGAGTGCAGGATTGCCAGCCTGTGATTTTTGATTTTCATTTTCTCAGGTGATAGACCCAGCAGTGGTTATGATTGATTGACTGGTATGGTAGCTCAACGTTTACCTTTTCAAGGCACCTCAATTGTGCTTTCATTTGTGGCTCTTACCACGTCCCCCTTAGAATCGAGGGTACGCATTGCTCCACAATCACGTCAGCATTTATTTTTGGCAGCATTTTTGTTGATGGCCATTCTGACTGGTGTGAGCTGATAGGTTTTTGTAATTTGGGTTTACATGTCTGTAAAAATTCCTACAATTCATCATTTTTCCACGCCTTTTTGTTTTCTGTTAAAAGAAAAAAGAAAAAAAGTGTGAGTATAATATACCTCTTCAAATTTTCTTTTTGGAAGGTTGCACTCTAGAATTTTTGGGTTGATTTTCGACCTCAGTATTTTTTGGAGGGCAGGTGTCATTTACAGACCTGCAATTGGTGAATATTTAGTGACCTTTTGCAGTGGGTTTAAAACTGCTGTTGTGGGAAACGGCCACAAGGATGCAGCATTTCTCCATTCCCAAATCTGGGTACTAGGGCAGCACAGCCGTTCTGGAAGTCGTTTGCCTAGGTTGTAAATTTGAATGGAATGTGCCAGGAAAACCCCCCATAAGTTTATGTCTCATTACTCCTAGTTCGTTGTTTTAATTTTTTCAATTGGGGTAATGGTTAGAATGTTGCTTGTCCAAGGTGTACATCTACATATTCTATATACCTATTTATGTAGAGATCCTCTTCCCGTGTAAATTATTACACAGTGTTCCCTAAACCTTCCTTGCTATATGGTCGGTCTTTTTGATATATGTATATAATATGTATTTGTATACATATGGTAACGCTAATCTTCATTTATCCATTCCCCCCACCTTTCCTTTTAGATAAGCATAGTTTTTTTTTAATAAGTCTGTGATTGACTTTCTCTGTGGAATTATGTTCATTTGTGTCAGTTATTAGATAACGCCTATAAGTGATATCATAGGATATAGGACTTTTGCTTTCCGACTTACCTCATGTTCTGTGATTATCTCCAAGATCATCTATGGTGCCTCAAAGAGCAGTGTTTCATTGTTTTCCATGGCTAGTATTCATTGTGTACATGGACCACTTCTTCTTTATCCTTTCATCTGTTGATGGACATTTTGGTTGCTTCACTGTCTTGTCTATTGTGAATAAGGCTGCAGTGCAACTTTTGCAGCCCGGGTCTTCATTCTGGTCTTCTCAGGTGAGAGGCCCATTGGTGCGCCTGCTGGATTGAATGGTACCTCAATTTTTCGTTTTCAACGCAGCTCCTTTCTGTTCTCATTATTAGCGTTTAACCCTTTTACATCTCACCAGCAGCTAGAGGGTACACAGTTCTCTAAAACCCCTTCAGCATTTATTGTTTGTAGACTTTTTGCCAATGGTCAGTCGACTGGTGTGAGTTGAAAACATTTTGTAGATTAGATTGCATGAGTCTAATACTTCCTGAGGTGGAGCGTTTATCCATTTTCCTTTCTTTAAAAAGAGAGTGAGTAAAACTTACCTCTTCATACTATCTTCTTGAAAATTTTGCCTGTTTTGAATTTTTTTTATCCATTCCCTACCTCAGCACAATTTTGAGGGCAGGTGTCTTTACAGCTCTGAGTCCTTGTGAATGGTAAGTGACCATTAGCAGTGGGTTAAAAGCTGCTCTTGTGGGAATCGGCCACAAGGCGGCAGCATTTCTCCTTTACCAAATCTGGTTACTAGGGCAACAGAGCCTTACTGGAAGTGGTGTTCTAGGTGGTAAATTAGAATGGAATGTGCGAGGAAAAAGCCCTTTAAGTTTATGTCTCATTACCTCTTGTTGGTATTTTGAACTTAATTTTTATTTTTTATCACAGCAAACTTGATTACAATGTTTTGTTTGTTCTAGTTGTGCAAGATGTGGTTCTTTCACACATATGCATATATCTATTCTTCTTCGGATCCTTTTCCCATGTAGGTTATGACACAATGTTGAGTAGTCTTCTCTTGGTATTGCGTAGGTCTTTGGTGATTATATATTTCACATGTGTTTGTATCTCTCTGTTAACCTCAATATGGTAATGTATCCAATCCTCACACCTTTCCATTTGGTGAACCATAAGTTTTTTTAATGAATCTATGATAGTGTTTCTCTGTGGAAATATCTTTGTATCATTTTTTAGGTAACACCTATATGTGATATGATAGGATATGTGTCTTTCGCTTTCTCACTTACTCCAAGTTGACTGATTACTTCTCGACTCATCTATGGTGCTGCAAATGGCATTGTTTCATTTTTTCACTAGCTCCTATTCCATCTGTACAGGTAGCAGTTCTTCTTTGTCCACCCATCTGTCGGTGGACTTTTTGGTTACTTCCATATCTTGGCTATTGTAATACTATGCAATGTAGATTTGCGTGCCTGTGTCCTTTCAGTTCTGTCTTCTTAGTTTATAGGTCCAAGAATAGGTCTGCTGGATCATATGGTAGCTGAATGTTTACCTTTTATAGGCAGCTCTATTCTGTTCTCCTTAGTGGCTTTTTCCAGGTTACATCCCACTTAAAGTGGAGGGTATGTATTTCTTCCCAGCACCTTCAGCATTTATTCTTTGTAGTTTTTGCTGATGGTTATTCTGAGTGGTGTGAGCTGATACCTCTTTGTGGTTGAATTTGCATGTGTCTCATAATGCGTTGAAGTTGAGCGTTAAGACATGTCCATTTTATTTTTCGAGCTGTGATTAGAGCTTATTACTTCAAAGTGTTTTCTTAAAGTATGTGTCACCATTTGAAATATTTTGGCCATTATCTCCCTCAAGACATTTTGAGGGCAGGTTTCATTTACAGCCCTGCAGTACTTGTTCATATGAAGTGACCATTAGCTCAGGCTTTAAACCTGCTTTTGCAGGTAACGGCCAGAGAGCGGCAGCCTTGCTACGTTCTCCATGCTGGTACTAGGGAAACAGACCTACCGGCCAGTGGTATTCTTCGGTTATAAATTAGAGTGCAATGTGCCCGGGTAAACCCACAAATGTTGATGTCTCCTTGCTTTTGTTTGTTTTTAAATTTAATTTATATTTATTATTAGAGTAATATTCCATTGTGTACGTGGACCACTTCTTCTTGGTGCATTCCTCGGTTGATGGACATTTTCATTGCTTCCAAGTGCTGGCTATGGTAAATATTGCTGGCGTACAGGTTTGCCCGCCTGTCACTTTTTCAGTCTCATTTTCTCAGGTGATAGGCCAAGCAGTGGTTGTGACTGATTGACTGGTAGCTCAATATTTCCCTTTTCAAAGCACCTACATTGTGTTTTCATTAGTGGCTCTTTCCATGCCCCCCCTTACAACCGAGGGTACGCATTTCTCCACACTCCCTTCACCGTTTATTTTTGGCAGCATTTTTCCTAATGGCCATTCTGACTGCTGTGAGCTGATAGGTTTTTGTAATATGGGTATGCATGTCATTAAAATTTTTTAAATTCATCATATTCCTACGCCTTTTTCTTTTCTCTTAAAAGAAAAAACCGTGAGTACAATAGAGCTCTTGAAACTGTCTTCTTCGAAGGTTGCCCTCTTTTGAATTTTTTGGTCGATTTTTGACCCCAGAAATTTTCTGGAGGGCAGGTGCCATTTACAGAACTGCAAGTTGGTGAAAATTTAGTGACCTTTTGCAGGGGATTCAAAGCTGCTGTTGTGGGAAACGGCCACAAGGAGGTAGCATTTCTCCATTCCCCAAGCTGGGTCCTAGGGCAGCAGAGCCTTTCTGGAAGTCATTGTCCTAGGTTGTAAATTAGAATGGAATTTGCCAGGAGAAATCCCCTTAAGTTTATGTCTCATTACTTCTTGTTGGTTTTTAAATTTTTTTTTAATCTGGGTAAAGTTTAGAATATTGTTTGTCCTAGGTGTACACAATCTGGTTCATTTGTACATTATGTATGTCTATTAATGTACAGATCCTCTTCCCATGTAAAATATTACAGTGTTCCGTCGACCTCCCTTGCTATATGTTCGGTCTTTTTGATACATGTATATAATATGTATTTGTATATGTATAGTAACACTCACCTTCATTCTCAATTTCCCCCCTCCTTTCCTTTTAGATGAGCATAGTTTGTTTTCTAAGCCTGTGAGTGTCTTTCTCTTTGGAAATATGTTCATCTGTGTCAGTTATTAGGTAATGCCATAAGTGATAATATAGGCTATAGGTCTTTTGCTTTCCGACCTACTTCATGTTTTGTGATTATCTCCAGGCTCATCTATGGTGCCCCAAAGAGTAGTGCTTCAAAGTTTTCCAAGGCTAATATTCCATTGTGTACATGGACCACTTCTTCTTGGTGCATTCCTCTGTTGATGGACATTTTCGTTGCTTCCAAGTGTTGCCTATGGTAAATATTGCTGGAGTGCAGGATTGCCAGCCTGTGATTTTTGATTTTCATTTTCTCAGGTGATAGACCCAGCAGTGGTTATGATTGATTGACTGGTATGGTAGCTCAACGTTTACCTTTTCAAGGCACCTCAATTGTGCTTTCATTTGTGGCTCTTACCACGTCCCCCTTAGAATCGAGGGTACGCATTGCTCCACAATCACGTCAGCATTTATTTTTGGCAGCATTTTTGTTGATGGCCATTCTGACTGGTGTGAGCTGATAGGTTTTTGTAATTTGGGTTTACATGTCTGTAAAAATTCCTACAATTCATCATTTTTCCACGCCTTTTTGTTTTCTGTTAAAAGAAAAAAGAAAAAAAGTGTGAGTATAATATACCTCTTCAAATTTTCTTTTTGGAAGGTTGCACTCTAGAATTTTTGGGTTGATTTTCGACCTCAGTATTTTTTGGAGGGCAGGTGTCATTTACAGACCTGCAATTGGTGAATATTTAGTGACCTTTTGCAGTGGGTTTAAAACTGCTGTTGTGGGAAACGGCCACAAGGATGCAGCATTTCTCCATTCCCAAATCTGGGTACTAGGGCAGCACAGCCGTTCTGGAAGTCGTTTGCCTAGGTTGTAAATTTGAATGGAATGTGCCAGGAAAACCCCCCATAAGTTTATGTCTCATTACTCCTAGTTCGTTGTTTTAATTTTTTCAATTGGGGTAATGGTTAGAATGTTGCTTGTCCAAGGTGTACATCTACATATTCTATATACCTATTTATGTAGAGATCCTCTTCCCGTGTAAATTATTACACAGTGTTCCCTAAACCTTCCTTGCTATATGGTCGGTCTTTTTGATATATGTATATAATATGTATTTGTATACATATGGTAACGCTAATCTTCATTTATCCATTCCCCCCACCTTTCCTTTTAGATAAGCATAGTTTTTTTTTAATAAGTCTGTGATTGACTTTCTCTGTGGAATTATGTTCATTTGTGTCAGTTATTAGATAACGCCTATAAGTGATATCATAGGATATAGGACTTTTGCTTTCCGACTTACCTCATGTTCTGTGATTATCTCCAAGATCATCTATGGTGCCTCAAAGAGCAGTGTTTCATTGTTTTCCATGGCTAGTATTCATTGTGTACATGGACCACTTCTTCTTTATCCTTTCATCTGTTGATGGACATTTTGGTTGCTTCACTGTCTTGTCTATTGTGAATAAGGCTGCAGTGCAACTTTTGCAGCCCGGGTCTTCATTCTGGTCTTCTCAGGTGAGAGGCCCATTGGTGCGCCTGCTGGATTGAATGGTACCTCAATTTTTCGTTTTCAACGCAGCTCCTTTCTGTTCTCATTATTAGCGTTTAACCCTTTTACATCTCACCAGCAGCTAGAGGGTACACAGTTCTCTAAAACCCCTTCAGCATTTATTGTTTGTAGACTTTTTGCCAATGGTCAGTCGACTGGTGTGAGTTGAAAACATTTTGTAGATTAGATTGCATGAGTCTAATACTTCCTGAGGTGGAGCGTTTATCCATTTTCCTTTCTTTAAAAAGAGAGTGAGTAAAACTTACCTCTTCATACTATCTTCTTGAAAATTTTGCCTGTTTTGAATTTTTTTTATCCATTCCCTACCTCAGCACAATTTTGAGGGCAGGTGTCTTTACAGCTCTGAGTCCTTGTGAATGGTAAGTGACCATTAGCAGTGGGTTAAAAGCTGCTCTTGTGGGAATCGGCCACAAGGCGGCAGCATTTCTCCTTTACCAAATCTGGTTACTAGGGCAACAGAGCCTTACTGGAAGTGGTGTTCTAGGTGGTAAATTAGAATGGAATGTGCGAGGAAAAAGCCCTTTAAGTTTATGTCTCATTACCTCTTGTTGGTATTTTGAACTTAATTTTTATTTTTTATCACAGCAAACTTGATTACAATGTTTTGTTTGTTCTAGTTGTGCAAGATGTGGTTCTTTCACACATATGCATATATCTATTCTTCTTCGGATCCTTTTCCCATGTAGGTTATGACACAATGTTGAGTAGTCTTCTCTTGGTATTGCGTAGGTCTTTGGTGATTATATATTTCACATGTGTTTGTATCTCTCTGTTAACCTCAATATGGTAATGTATCCAATCCTCACACCTTTCCATTTGGTGACCCATAAGTTTTTTTAATGAATCTATGATAGTGTTTCTCTGTGGAAATATCTTTGTATCATTTTTTAGGTAACACCTATATGTGATATGATAGGATATGTGTCTTTCGCTTTCTCACTTACTCCAAGTTGACTGATTACTTCTCGACTCATCTATGGTGCTGCAAATGGCATTGTTTCATTTTTTCACTAGCTCCTATTCCATCTGTACAGGTAGCAGTTCTTCTTTGTCCACCCATCTGTCGGTGGACTTTTTGGTTACTTCCATATCTTGGCTATTGTAATACTATGCAATGTAGATTTGCGTGCCTGTGTCCTTTCAGTTCTGTCTTCTTAGTTTATAGGTCCAAGAATAGGTCTGCTGGATCATATGGTAGCTGAATGTTTACCTTTTATAGGCAGCTCTATTCTGTTCTCCTTAGTGGCTTTTTCCAGGTTACATCCCACTTAAAGTGGAGGGTATGTATTTCTTCCCAGCACCTTCAGCATTTATTCTTTGTAGTTTTTGCTGATGGTTATTCTGAGTGGTGTGAGCTGATACCTCTTTGTGGTTGAATTTGCATGTGTCTCATAATGCGTTGAAGTTGAGAGTTAAGACATGTCCATTTTATTTTTCGAGCTGTGATTAGAGCTTATTACTTCAAAGTGTTTTCTTATAGTATGTGTCACCATTTGAAATATTTTGGCCATTATCTCCCTCAAGACATTTTGAGGGCAGGTTTCATTTACAGCCCTGCAGTACTTGTTCATATGAAGTGACCATTAGCTCAGGCTTTAAACCTGCTTTTGCAGGTAACGGCCAGAGAGCGGCAGCCTTTCTACGTTCTCCATGCTGGTACTAGGGAAACAGACCTACCGGCCAGTGGTATTCTTCGGTTATAAATTAGAGTGCAATGTGCCCGGGTAAACCCACAAATGTTGATGTCTCCTTGCTTTTGTTTGTTTTTAAATTTAATTTATATTTATTATTAGAGTAATATTCCATTGTGTACGTGGACCACTTCTTCTTGGTGCATTCCTCTGTTGATGGACATTTTCGTTGCTTCCAAGTGTTGCCTATGGTAAATATTGCTGGAGTGCAGGATTGCCAGCCTGTGATTTTTGATTTTCATTTTCTCAGGTGATAGACCCAGCAGTGGTTATGATTGATTGACTGGTATGGTAGCTCAACGTTTACCTTTTCAAGGCACCTCAATTGTGCTTTCATTTGTGGCTCTTACCACGTCCCCCTTAGAATCGAGGGTACGCATTGCTCCACAATCACGTCAGCATTTATTTTTGGCAGCATTTTTGTTGATGGCCATTCTGACTGGTGTGAGCTGATAGGTTTTTGTAATTTGGGTTTACATGTCTGTAAAAATTCCTACAATTCATCATTTTTCCACGCCTTTTTGTTTTCTGTTAAAAGAAAAAAGAAAAAAAGTGTGAGTATAATATACCTCTTCAAATTTTCTTTTTGGAAGGTTGCACTCTAGAATTTTTGGGTTGATTTTCGACCTCAGTATTTTTTGGAGGGCAGGTGTCATTTACAGACCTGCAATTGGTGAATATTTAGTGACCTTTTGCAGTGGGTTTAAAACTGCTGTTGTGGGAAACGGCCACAAGGATGCAGCATTTCTCCATTCCCAAATCTGGGTACTAGGGCAGCACAGCCGTTCTGGAAGTCGTTTGCCTAGGTTGTAAATTTGAATGGAATGTGCCAGGAAAACCCCCCATAAGTTTATGTCTCATTACTCCTAGTTCGTTGTTTTAATTTTTTCAATTGGGGTAATGGTTAGAATGTTGCTTGTCCAAGGTGTACATCTACATATTCTATATACCTATTTATGTAGAGATCCTCTTCCCGTGTAAATTATTACACAGTGTTCCCTAAACCTTCCTTGCTATATGGTCGGTCTTTTTGATATATGTATATAATATGTATTTGTATACATATGGTAACGCTAATCTTCATTTATCCATTCCCCCCACCTTTCCTTTTAGATAAGCATAGTTTTTTTTTAATAAGTCTGTGATTGACTTTCTCTGTGGAATTATGTTCATTTGTGTCAGTTATTAGATAACGCCTATAAGTGATATCATAGGATATAGGACTTTTGCTTTCCGACTTACCTCATGTTCTGTGATTATCTCCAAGATCATCTATGGTGCCTCAAAGAGCAGTGTTTCATTGTTTTCCATGGCTAGTATTCATTGTGTACATGGACCACTTCTTCTTTATCCTTTCATCTGTTGATGGACATTTTGGTTGCTTCACTGTCTTGTCTATTGTGAATAAGGCTGCAGTGCAACTTTTGCAGCCCGGGTCTTCATTCTGGTCTTCTCAGGTGAGAGGCCCATTGGTGCGCCTGCTGGATTGAATGGTACCTCAATTTTTCGTTTTCAACGCAGCTCCTTTCTGTTCTCATTATTAGCGTTTAACCCTTTTACATCTCACCAGCAGCTAGAGGGTACACAGTTCTCTAAAACCCCTTCAGCATTTATTGTTTGTAGACTTTTTGCCAATGGTCAGTCGACTGGTGTGAGTTGAAAACATTTTGTAGATTAGATTGCATGAGTCTAATACTTCCTGAGGTGGAGCGTTTATCCATTTTCCTTTCTTTAAAAAGAGAGTGAGTAAAACTTACCTCTTCATACTATCTTCTTGAAAATTTTGCCTGTTTTGAATTTTTTTTATCCATTCCCTACCTCAGCACAATTTTGAGGGCAGGTGTCTTTACAGCTCTGAGTCCTTGTGAATGGTAAGTGACCATTAGCAGTGGGTTAAAAGCTGCTCTTGTGGGAATCGGCCACAAGGCGGCAGCATTTCTCCTTTACCAAATCTGGTTACTAGGGCAACAGAGCCTTACTGGAAGTGGTGTTCTAGGTGGTAAATTAGAATGGAATGTGCGAGGAAAAAGCCCTTTAAGTTTATGTCTCATTACCTCTTGTTGGTATTTTGAACTTAATTTTTATTTTTTATCACAGCAAACTTGATTACAATGTTTTGTTTGTTCTAGTTGTGCAAGATGTGGTTCTTTCACACATATGCATATATCTATTCTTCTTCGGATCCTTTTCCCATGTAGGTTATGACACAATGTTGAGTAGTCTTCTCTTGGTATTGCGTAGGTCTTTGGTGATTATATATTTCACATGTGTTTGTATCTCTCTGTTAACCTCAATATGGTAATGTATCCAATCCTCACACCTTTCCATTTGGTGACCCATAAGTTTTTTTAATGAATCTATGATAGTGTTTCTCTGTGGAAATATCTTTGTATCATTTTTTAGGTAACACCTATATGTGATATGATAGGATATGTGTCTTTCGCTTTCTCACTTACTCCAAGTTGACTGATTACTTCTCGACTCATCTATGGTGCTGCAAATGGCATTGTTTCATTTTTTCACTAGCTCCTATTCCATCTGTACAGGTAGCAGTTCTTCTTTGTCCACCCATCTGTCGGTGGACTTTTTGGTTACTTCCATATCTTGGCTATTGTAATACTATGCAATGTAGATTTGCGTGCCTGTGTCCTTTCAGTTCTGTCTTCTTAGTTTATAGGTCCAAGAATAGGTCTGCTGGATCATATGGTAGCTGAATGTTTACCTTTTATAGGCAGCTCTATTCTGTTCTCCTTAGTGGCTTTTTCCAGGTTACATCCCACTTAAAGTGGAGGGTATGTATTTCTTCCCAGCACCTTCAGCATTTATTCTTTGTAGTTTTTGCTGATGGTTATTCTGAGTGGTGTGAGCTGATACCTCTTTGTGGTTGAATTTGCATGTGTCTCATAATGCGTTGAAGTTGAGCGTTAAGACATGTCCATTTTATTTTTCGAGCTGTGATTAGAGCTTATTACTTCAAAGTGTTTTCTTATAGTATGTGTCACCATTTGAAATATTTTGGCCATTATCTCCCTCAAGACATTTTGAGGGCAGGTTTCATTTACAGCCCTGCAGTACTTGTTCATATGAAGTGACCATTAGCTCAGGCTTTAAACCTGCTTTTGCAGGTAACGGCCAGAGAGCGGCAGCCTTGCTACGTTCTCCATGCTGGTACTAGGGAAACAGACCTACCGGCCAGTGGTATTCTTCGGTTATAAATTAGAGTGCAATGTGCCCGGGTAAACCCACAAATGTTGATGTCTCCTTGCTTTTGTTTGTTTTTAAATTTAATTTATATTTATTATTAGAGTAATATTCCATTGTGTACGTGGACCACTTCTTCTTGGTGCATTCCTCGGTTGATGGACATTTTCATTGCTTCCAAGTGCTGGCTATGGTAAATATTGCTGGCGTACAGGTTTGCCCGCCTGTCACTTTTTCAGTCTCATTTTCTCAGGTGATAGGCCAAGCAGTGGTTGTGACTGATTGACTGGTAGCTCAATATTTCCCTTTTCAAAGCACCTACATTGTGTTTTCATTAGTGGCTCTTTCCATGCCCCCCCTTACAACCGAGGGTACGCATTTCTCCACACTCCCTTCACCGTTTATTTTTGGCAGCATTTTTCCTAATGGCCATTCTGACTGCTGTGAGCTGATAGGTTTTTGTAATATGGGTATGCATGTCATTAAAATTTTTTAAATTCATCATATTCCTACGCCTTTTTCTTTTCTCTTAAAAGAAAAAACCGTGAGTACAATAGAGCTCTTGAAACTGTCTTCTTCGAAGGTTGCCCTCTTTTGAATTTTTTGGTCGATTTTTGACCCCAGAAATTTTCTGGAGGGCAGGTGCCATTTACAGAACTGCAAGTTGGTGAAAATTTAGTGACCTTTTGCAGGGGATTCAAAGCTGCTGTTGTGGGAAACGGCCACAAGGAGGTAGCATTTCTCCATTCCCCAAGCTGGGTCCTAGGGCAGCAGAGCCTTTCTGGAAGTCATTGTCCTAGGTTGTAAATTAGAATGGAATTTGCCAGGAGAAATCCCCTTAAGTTTATGTCTCATTACTTCTTGTTGGTTTTTAAATTTTTTTTTAATCTGGGTAAAGTTTAGAATATTGTTTGTCCTAGGTGTACACAATCTGGTTCATTTGTACATTATGTATGTCTATTAATGTACAGATCCTCTTCCCATGTAAAATATTACAGTGTTCCGTCGACCTCCCTTGCTATATGTTCGGTCTTTTTGATACATGTATATAATATGTATTTGTATATGTATAGTAACACTCACCTTCATTCTCAATTTCCCCCCTCCTTTCCTTTTAGATGAGCATAGTTTGTTTTCTAAGCCTGTGAGTGTCTTTCTCTTTGGAAATATGTTCATCTGTGTCAGTTATTAGGTAATGCCATAAGTGATAATATAGGCTATAGGTCTTTTGCTTTCCGACCTACTTCATGTTTTGTGATTATCTCCAGGCTCATCTATGGTGCCCCAAAGAGTAGTGCTTCAAAGTTTTCCAAGGCTAATATTCCATTGTGTACATGGACCACTTCTTCTTGGTGCATTCCTCTGTTGATGGACATTTTCGTTGCTTCCAAGTGTTGCCTATGGTAAATATTGCTGGAGTGCAGGATTGCCAGCCTGTGATTTTTGATTTTCATTTTCTCAGGTGATAGACCCAGCAGTGGTTATGATTGATTGACTGGTATGGTAGCTCAACGTTTACCTTTTCAAGGCACCTCAATTGTGCTTTCATTTGTGGCTCTTACCACGTCCCCCTTAGAATCGAGGGTACGCATTGCTCCACAATCACGTCAGCATTTATTTTTGGCAGCATTTTTGTTGATGGCCATTCTGACTGGTGTGAGCTGATAGGTTTTTGTAATTTGGGTTTACATGTCTGTAAAAATTCCTACAATTCATCATTTTTCCACGCCTTTTTGTTTTCTGTTAAAAGAAAAAAGAAAAAAAGTGTGAGTATAATATACCTCTTCAAATTTTCTTTTTGGAAGGTTGCACTCTAGAATTTTTGGGTTGATTTTCGACCTCAGTATTTTTTGGAGGGCAGGTGTCATTTACAGACCTGCAATTGGTGAATATTTAGTGACCTTTTGCAGTGGGTTTAAAACTGCTGTTGTGGGAAACGGCCACAAGGATGCAGCATTTCTCCATTCCCAAATCTGGGTACTAGGGCAGCACAGCCGTTCTGGAAGTCGTTTGCCTAGGTTGTAAATTTGAATGGAATGTGCCAGGAAAACCCCCCATAAGTTTATGTCTCATTACTCCTAGTTCGTTGTTTTAATTTTTTCAATTGGGGTAATGGTTAGAATGTTGCTTGTCCAAGGTGTACATCTACATATTCTATATACCTATTTATGTAGAGATCCTCTTCCCGTGTAAATTATTACACAGTGTTCCCTAAACCTTCCTTGCTATATGGTCGGTCTTTTTGATATATGTATATAATATGTATTTGTATACATATGGTAACGCTAATCTTCATTTATCCATTCCCCCCACCTTTCCTTTTAGATAAGCATAGTTTTTTTTTAATAAGTCTGTGATTGACTTTCTCTGTGGAATTATGTTCATTTGTGTCAGTTATTAGATAACGCCTATAAGTGATATCATAGGATATAGGACTTTTGCTTTCCGACTTACCTCATGTTCTGTGATTATCTCCAAGATCATCTATGGTGCCTCAAAGAGCAGTGTTTCATTGTTTTCCATGGCTAGTATTCATTGTGTACATGGACCACTTCTTCTTTATCCTTTCATCTGTTGATGGACATTTTGGTTGCTTCACTGTCTTGTCTATTGTGAATAAGGCTGCAGTGCAACTTTTGCAGCCCGGGTCTTCATTCTGGTCTTCTCAGGTGAGAGGCCCATTGGTGCGCCTGCTGGATTGAATGGTACCTCAATTTTTCGTTTTCAACGCAGCTCCTTTCTGTTCTCATTATTAGCGTTTAACCCTTTTACATCTCACCAGCAGCTAGAGGGTACACAGTTCTCTAAAACCCCTTCAGCATTTATTGTTTGTAGACTTTTTGCCAATGGTCAGTCGACTGGTGTGAGTTGAAAACATTTTGTAGATTAGATTGCATGAGTCTAATACTTCCTGAGGTGGAGCGTTTATCCATTTTCCTTTCTTTAAAAAGAGAGTGAGTAAAACTTACCTCTTCATACTATCTTCTTGAAAATTTTGCCTGTTTTGAATTTTTTTTATCCATTCCCTACCTCAGCACAATTTTGAGGGCAGGTGTCTTTACAGCTCTGAGTCCTTGTGAATGGTAAGTGACCATTAGCAGTGGGTTAAAAGCTGCTCTTGTGGGAATCGGCCACAAGGCGGCAGCATTTCTCCTTTACCAAATCTGGTTACTAGGGCAACAGAGCCTTACTGGAAGTGGTGTTCTAGGTGGTAAATTAGAATGGAATGTGCGAGGAAAAAGCCCTTTAAGTTTATGTCTCATTACCTCTTGTTGGTATTTTGAACTTAATTTTTATTTTTTATCACAGCAAACTTGATTACAATGTTTTGTTTGTTCTAGTTGTGCAAGATGTGGTTCTTTCACACATATGCATATATCTATTCTTCTTCGGATCCTTTTCCCATGTAGGTTATGACACAATGTTGAGTAGTCTTCTCTTGGTATTGCGTAGGTCTTTGGTGATTATATATTTCACATGTGTTTGTATCTCTCTGTTAACCTCAATATGGTAATGTATCCAATCCTCACACCTTTCCATTTGGTGACCCATAAGTTTTTTTAATGAATCTATGATAGTGTTTCTCTGTGGAAATATCTTTGTATCATTTTTTAGGTAACACCTATATGTGATATGATAGGATATGTGTCTTTCGCTTTCTCACTTACTCCAAGTTGACTGATTACTTCTCGACTCATCTATGGTGCTGCAAATGGCATTGTTTCATTTTTTCACTAGCTCCTATTCCATCTGTACAGGTAGCAGTTCTTCTTTGTCCACCCATCTGTCGGTGGACTTTTTGGTTACTTCCATATCTTGGCTATTGTAATACTATGCAATGTAGATTTGCGTGCCTGTGTCCTTTCAGTTCTGTCTTCTTAGTTTATAGGTCCAAGAATAGGTCTGCTGGATCATATGGTAGCTGAATGTTTACCTTTTATAGGCAGCTCTATTCTGTTCTCCTTAGTGGCTTTTTCCAGGTTACATCCCACTTAAAGTGGAGGGTATGTATTTCTTCCCAGCACCTTCAGCATTTATTCTTTGTAGTTTTTGCTGATGGTTATTCTGAGTGGTGTGAGCTGATACCTCTTTGTGGTTGAATTTGCATGTGTCTCATAATGCGTTGAAGTTGAGAGTTAAGACATGTCCATTTTATTTTTCGAGCTGTGATTAGAGCTTATTACTTCAAAGTGTTTTCTTATAGTATGTGTCACCATTTGAAATATTTTGGCCATTATCTCCCTCAAGACATTTTGAGGGCAGGTTTCATTTACAGCCCTGCAGTACTTGTTCATATGAAGTGACCATTAGCTCAGGCTTTAAACCTGCTTTTGCAGGTAACGGCCAGAGAGCGGCAGCCTTTCTACGTTCTCCATGCTGGTACTAGGGAAACAGACCTACCGGCCAGTGGTATTCTTCGGTTATAAATTAGAGTGCAATGTGCCCGGGTAAACCCACAAATGTTGATGTCTCCTTGCTTTTGTTTGTTTTTAAATTTAATTTATATTTATTATTAGAGTAATATTCCATTGTGTACGTGGACCACTTCTTCTTGGTGCATTCCTCTGTTGATGGACATTTTCGTTGCTTCCAAGTGTTGCCTATGGTAAATATTGCTGGAGTGCAGGATTGCCAGCCTGTGATTTTTGATTTTCATTTTCTCAGGTGATAGACCCAGCAGTGGTTATGATTGATTGACTGGTATGGTAGCTCAACGTTTACCTTTTCAAGGCACCTCAATTGTGCTTTCATTTGTGGCTCTTACCACGTCCCCCTTAGAATCGAGGGTACGCATTGCTCCACAATCACGTCAGCATTTATTTTTGGCAGCATTTTTGTTGATGGCCATTCTGACTGGTGTGAGCTGATAGGTTTTTGTAATTTGGGTTTACATGTCTGTAAAAATTCCTACAATTCATCATTTTTCCACGCCTTTTTGTTTTCTGTTAAAAGAAAAAAGAAAAAAAGTGTGAGTATAATATACCTCTTCAAATTTTCTTTTTGGAAGGTTGCACTCTAGAATTTTTGGGTTGATTTTCGACCTCAGTATTTTTTGGAGGGCAGGTGTCATTTACAGACCTGCAATTGGTGAATATTTAGTGACCTTTTGCAGTGGGTTTAAAACTGCTGTTGTGGGAAACGGCCACAAGGATGCAGCATTTCTCCATTCCCAAATCTGGGTACTAGGGCAGCACAGCCGTTCTGGAAGTCGTTTGCCTAGGTTGTAAATTTGAATGGAATGTGCCAGGAAAACCCCCCATAAGTTTATGTCTCATTACTCCTAGTTCGTTGTTTTAATTTTTTCAATTGGGGTAATGGTTAGAATGTTGCTTGTCCAAGGTGTACATCTACATATTCTATATACCTATTTATGTAGAGATCCTCTTCCCGTGTAAATTATTACACAGTGTTCCCTAAACCTTCCTTGCTATATGGTCGGTCTTTTTGATATATGTATATAATATGTATTTGTATACATATGGTAACGCTAATCTTCATTTATCCATTCCCCCCACCTTTCCTTTTAGATAAGCATAGTTTTTTTTTAATAAGTCTGTGATTGACTTTCTCTGTGGAATTATGTTCATTTGTGTCAGTTATTAGATAACGCCTATAAGTGATATCATAGGATATAGGACTTTTGCTTTCCGACTTACCTCATGTTCTGTGATTATCTCCAAGATCATCTATGGTGCCTCAAAGAGCAGTGTTTCATTGTTTTCCATGGCTAGTATTCATTGTGTACATGGACCACTTCTTCTTTATCCTTTCATCTGTTGATGGACATTTTGGTTGCTTCACTGTCTTGTCTATTGTGAATAAGGCTGCAGTGCAACTTTTGCAGCCCGGGTCTTCATTCTGGTCTTCTCAGGTGAGAGGCCCATTGGTGCGCCTGCTGGATTGAATGGTACCTCAATTTTTCGTTTTCAACGCAGCTCCTTTCTGTTCTCATTATTAGCGTTTAACCCTTTTACATCTCACCAGCAGCTAGAGGGTACACAGTTCTCTAAAACCCCTTCAGCATTTATTGTTTGTAGACTTTTTGCCAATGGTCAGTCGACTGGTGTGAGTTGAAAACATTTTGTAGATTAGATTGCATGAGTCTAATACTTCCTGAGGTGGAGCGTTTATCCATTTTCCTTTCTTTAAAAAGAGAGTGAGTAAAACTTACCTCTTCATACTATCTTCTTGAAAATTTTGCCTGTTTTGAATTTTTTTTATCCATTCCCTACCTCAGCACAATTTTGAGGGCAGGTGTCTTTACAGCTCTGAGTCCTTGTGAATGGTAAGTGACCATTAGCAGTGGGTTAAAAGCTGCTCTTGTGGGAATCGGCCACAAGGCGGCAGCATTTCTCCTTTACCAAATCTGGTTACTAGGGCAACAGAGCCTTACTGGAAGTGGTGTTCTAGGTGGTAAATTAGAATGGAATGTGCGAGGAAAAAGCCCTTTAAGTTTATGTCTCATTACCTCTTGTTGGTATTTTGAACTTAATTTTTATTTTTTATCACAGCAAACTTGATTACAATGTTTTGTTTGTTCTAGTTGTGCAAGATGTGGTTCTTTCACACATATGCATATATCTATTCTTCTTCGGATCCTTTTCCCATGTAGGTTATGACACAATGTTGAGTAGTCTTCTCTTGGTATTGCGTAGGTCTTTGGTGATTATATATTTCACATGTGTTTGTATCTCTCTGTTAACCTCAATATGGTAATGTATCCAATCCTCACACCTTTCCATTTGGTGACCCATAAGTTTTTTTAATGAATCTATGATAGTGTTTCTCTGTGGAAATATCTTTGTATCATTTTTTAGGTAACACCTATATGTGATATGATAGGATATGTGTCTTTCGCTTTCTCACTTACTCCAAGTTGACTGATTACTTCTCGACTCATCTATGGTGCTGCAAATGGCATTGTTTCATTTTTTCACTAGCTCCTATTCCATCTGTACAGGTAGCAGTTCTTCTTTGTCCACCCATCTGTCGGTGGACTTTTTGGTTACTTCCATATCTTGGCTATTGTAATACTATGCAATGTAGATTTGCGTGCCTGTGTCCTTTCAGTTCTGTCTTCTTAGTTTATAGGTCCAAGAATAGGTCTGCTGGATCATATGGTAGCTGAATGTTTACCTTTTATAGGCAGCTCTATTCTGTTCTCCTTAGTGGCTTTTTCCAGGTTACATCCCACTTAAAGTGGAGGGTATGTATTTCTTCCCAGCACCTTCAGCATTTATTCTTTGTAGTTTTTGCTGATGGTTATTCTGAGTGGTGTGAGCTGATACCTCTTTGTGGTTGAATTTGCATGTGTCTCATAATGCGTTGAAGTTGAGAGTTAAGACATGTCCATTTTATTTTTCGAGCTGTGATTAGAGCTTATTACTTCAAAGTGTTTTCTTATAGTATGTGTCACCATT
The DNA here is from genome assembly GCF_965194805.1 of Balaenoptera borealis. Taxonomy (NCBI): domain Eukaryota; kingdom Metazoa; phylum Chordata; class Mammalia; order Artiodactyla; family Balaenopteridae; genus Balaenoptera; species Balaenoptera borealis. Next base: position 257,889 of record NW_028123318.1, on the reverse strand, counting down.
TGAAATATTTTGGCCATTATCTCCCTCAAGACATTTTGAGGGCAGGTTTCATTTACAGCCCTGCAGTACTTGTTCATATGAAGTGACCATTAGCTCAGGCTTTAAACCTGCTTTTGCAGGTAACGGCCAGAGAGCGGCAGCCTTTCTACGTTCTCCATGCTGGTACTAGGGAAACAGACCTACCGGCCAGTGGTATTCTTCGGTTATAAATTAGAGTGCAATGTGCCCGGGTAAACCCACAAATGTTGATGTCTCCTTGCTTTTGTTTGTTTTTAAATTTAATTTATATTTATTATTAGAGTAATATTCCATTGTGTACGTGGACCACTTCTTCTTGGTGCATTCCTCTGTTGATGGACATTTTCGTTGCTTCCAAGTGTTGCCTATGGTAAATATTGCTGGAGTGCAGGATTGCCAGCCTGTGATTTTTGATTTTCATTTTCTCAGGTGATAGACCCAGCAGTGGTTATGATTGATTGACTGGTATGGTAGCTCAACGTTTACCTTTTCAAGGCACCTCAATTGTGCTTTCATTTGTGGCTCTTACCACGTCCCCCTTAGAATCGAGGGTACGCATTGCTCCACAATCACGTCAGCATTTATTTTTGGCAGCATTTTTGTTGATGGCCATTCTGACTGGTGTGAGCTGATAGGTTTTTGTAATTTGGGTTTACATGTCTGTAAAAATTCCTACAATTCATCATTTTTCCACGCCTTTTTGTTTTCTGTTAAAAGAAAAAAGAAAAAAAGTGTGAGTATAATATACCTCTTCAAATTTTCTTTTTGGAAGGTTGCACTCTAGAATTTTTGGGTTGATTTTCGACCTCAGTATTTTTTGGAGGGCAGGTGTCATTTACAGACCTGCAATTGGTGAATATTTAGTGACCTTTTGCAGTGGGTTTAAAACTGCTGTTGTGGGAAACGGCCACAAGGATGCAGCATTTCTCCATTCCCAAATCTGGGTACTAGGGCAGCACAGCCGTTCTGGAAGTCGTTTGCCTAGGTTGTAAATTTGAATGGAATGTGCCAGGAAAACCCCCCATAAGTTTATGTCTCATTACTCCTAGTTCGTTGTTTTAATTTTTTCAATTGGGGTAATGGTTAGAATGTTGCTTGTCCAAGGTGTACATCTACATATTCTATATACCTATTTATGTAGAGATCCTCTTCCCGTGTAAATTATTACACAGTGTTCCCTAAACCTTCCTTGCTATATGGTCGGTCTTTTTGATATATGTATATAATATGTATTTGTATACATATGGTAACGCTAATCTTCATTTATCCATTCCCCCCACCTTTCCTTTTAGATAAGCATAGTTTTTTTTTAATAAGTCTGTGATTGACTTTCTCTGTGGAATTATGTTCATTTGTGTCAGTTATTAGATAACGCCTATAAGTGATATCATAGGATATAGGACTTTTGCTTTCCGACTTACCTCATGTTCTGTGATTATCTCCAAGATCATCTATGGTGCCTCAAAGAGCAGTGTTTCATTGTTTTCCATGGCTAGTATTCATTGTGTACATGGACCACTTCTTCTTTATCCTTTCATCTGTTGATGGACATTTTGGTTGCTTCACTGTCTTGTCTATTGTGAATAAGGCTGCAGTGCAACTTTTGCAGCCCGGGTCTTCATTCTGGTCTTCTCAGGTGAGAGGCCCATTGGTGCGCCTGCTGGATTGAATGGTACCTCAATTTTTCGTTTTCAACGCAGCTCCTTTCTGTTCTCATTATTAGCGTTTAACCCTTTTACATCTCACCAGCAGCTAGAGGGTACACAGTTCTCTAAAACCCCTTCAGCATTTATTGTTTGTAGACTTTTTGCCAATGGTCAGTCGACTGGTGTGAGTTGAAAACATTTTGTAGATTAGATTGCATGAGTCTAATACTTCCTGAGGTGGAGCGTTTATCCATTTTCCTTTCTTTAAAAAGAGAGTGAGTAAAACTTACCTCTTCATACTATCTTCTTGAAAATTTTGCCTGTTTTGAATTTTTTTTATCCATTCCCTACCTCAGCACAATTTTGAGGGCAGGTGTCTTTACAGCTCTGAGTCCTTGTGAATGGTAAGTGACCATTAGCAGTGGGTTAAAAGCTGCTCTTGTGGGAATCGGCCACAAGGCGGCAGCATTTCTCCTTTACCAAATCTGGTTACTAGGGCAACAGAGCCTTACTGGAAGTGGTGTTCTAGGTGGTAAATTAGAATGGAATGTGCGAGGAAAAAGCCCTTTAAGTTTATGTCTCATTACCTCTTGTTGGTATTTTGAACTTAATTTTTATTTTTTATCACAGCAAACTTGATTACAATGTTTTGTTTGTTCTAGTTGTGCAAGATGTGGTTCTTTCACACATATGCATATATCTATTCTTCTTCGGATCCTTTTCCCATGTAGGTTATGACACAATGTTGAGTAGTCTTCTCTTGGTATTGCGTAGGTCTTTGGTGATTATATATTTCACATGTGTTTGTATCTCTCTGTTAACCTCAATATGGTAATGTATCCAATCCTCACACCTTTCCATTTGGTGACCCATAAGTTTTTTTAATGAATCTATGATAGTGTTTCTCTGTGGAAATATCTTTGTATCATTTTTTAGGTAACACCTATATGTGATATGATAGGATATGTGTCTTTCGCTTTCTCACTTACTCCAAGTTGACTGATTACTTCTCGACTCATCTATGGTGCTGCAAATGGCATTGTTTCATTTTTTCACTAGCTCCTATTCCATCTGTACAGGTAGCAGTTCTTCTTTGTCCACCCATCTGTCGGTGGACTTTTTGGTTACTTCCATATCTTGGCTATTGTAATACTATGCAATGTAGATTTGCGTGCCTGTGTCCTTTCAGTTCTGTCTTCTTAGTTTATAGGTCCAAGAATAGGTCTGCTGGATCATATGGTAGCTGAATGTTTACCTTTTATAGGCAGCTCTATTCTGTTCTCCTTAGTGGCTTTTTCCAGGTTACATCCCACTTAAAGTGGAGGGTATGTATTTCTTCCCAGCACCTTCAGCATTTATTCTTTGTAGTTTTTGCTGATGGTTATTCTGAGTGGTGTGAGCTGATACCTCTTTGTGGTTGAATTTGCATGTGTCTCATAATGCGTTGAAGTTGAGCGTTAAGACATGTCCATTTTATTTTTCGAGCTGTGATTAGAGCTTATTACTTCAAAGTGTTTTCTTAAAGTATGTGTCACCATTTGAAATATTTTGGCCATTATCTCCCTCAAGACATTTTGAGGGCAGGTTTCATTTACAGCCCTGCAGTACTTGTTCATATGAAGTGACCATTAGCTCAGGCTTTAAACCTGCTATTGCAGGTAACGGCCAGAGAGCGGCAGCCTTGCTACGTTCTCCATGCTGGTACTAGGGAAACAGACCTACCGGCCAGTGGTATTCTTCGGTTATAAATTAGAGTGCAATGTGCCCGGGTAAACCCACAAATGTTGATGTCTCCTTGCTTTTGTTTGTTTTTAAATTTAATTTATATTTATTATTAGAGTAATATTCCATTGTGTACGTGGACCACTTCTTCTTGGTGCATTCCTCGGTTGATGGACATTTTCATTGCTTCCAAGTGCTGGCTATGGTAAATATTGCTGGCGTACAGGTTTGCCCGCCTGTCACTTTTTCAGTCTCATTTTCTCAGGTGATAGGCCAAGCAGTGGTTGTGATTGATTGACTGGTAGCTCAATATTTCCCTTTTCAAAGCACCTACTTTGTGTTTTCATTAGTGGCTCTTTACATGCCCCCCCCCCCCTACAACCGAGGGTACGCATTTCTCCACACTCCCTTCACCGTTTATTTTTGGCAGCATTTTTCCTAATGGCCATTCTGACTGCTGTGAGCTGATAGGTTTTTGTAATATGGGTATGCATGTCATTAAAAATTTTTTAAATTCATCATATTCCTACGCCTTTTTCTTTTCTCTTAAAAGAAAAAACCGTGAGTACAATATAGCTCTTGAAACTGTCTTCTTCGAAGGTTGCCCTCTTTTGAATTTTTTGGTCGATTTTTGACCCCAGAAATTTTCTGGAGGGCAGGTGCCATTTACACAACTGCAAGTTGGTGAAAATTTAGTGACCTTTTGCAGTGGGTTCAAAGCTGCTGTTGTGGGAAACGGCCACAAGGAGGTAGCATTTCTCCATTCCCCAAGCTGGGTCCTAGGGCAGCAGAGCCTTTCTGGAAGTCATTGTCCTAGGTTGTAAATTAGAATGGAATTTGCCAGGAGAAATCCCCTTAAGTTTATGTCTCATTACTTCTTCTTGGTTTTTAAAATTTTTTTTAATCTGGGTAAAGTTTAGAATATTGTTTGTCCTAGGTGTACACAATCTGGTTCATTTGTACATTATGTATGTCTATTAATGTACAGATCCTCTTCCCATGTAAAATATTACAGTGTTCCGTCGACCTCCCTTGCTATATGTTCGGTCTTTTTGATACATGTATATAATATGTATTTGTATATGTATAGTAACACTAATCCTCATTTCTCAATTTCCCCCCTCCTTTCCTTTTAGATGAGCATAGTTTGTTTTGTTTTCTAAGCCTGTGAGTGTCTTTCTCTTTGGAAATATGTTCATCTGTGTCAGTTATTAGGTAATGCCATAAGTGATAATATAGGCTATAGGTCTTTTGCTTTCCGACCTACTTCATGTTTTGTGATTATCTCCAGGCTCATCTATGGTGCCCCAAAGAGTAGTGCTTCAAAGTTTTCCAAGGCTAATATTCCATTGTGTACATGGACCACTTCTTCTTGGTGCATTCCTCTGTTGATGGACATTTTCGTTGCTTCCAAGTGTTGCCTATGGTAAATATTGCTGGAGTGCAGGATTGCCAGCCTGTGATTTTTGATTTTCATTTTCTCAGGTGATAGACCCAGCAGTGGTTATGATTGATTGACTGGTATGGTAGCTCAACGTTTACCTTTTCAAGGCACCTCAATTGTGCTTTCATTTGTGGCTCTTACCACGTCCCCCTTAGAATCGAGGGTACGCATTGCTCCACAATCACATCAGCATTTATTTTTGGCAGCATTTTTGTTGATGGCCATTCTGACTGGTGTGAGCTGATAGGTTTTTGTAATTTGGGTTTACATGTCTGTAAAAATTCCTACAATTCATCATTTTTCCACGCCTTTTTGTTTTCTGTTAAAAGAAAAAAGAAAAAAAGTGTGAGTATAATATACCTCTTCAAATTTTCTTTTTGGAAGGTTGCACTCTAGAATTTTTGGGTTGATTTTCGACCTCAGTATTTTTTGGAGGGCAGGTGTCATTTACAGACCTGCAATTGGTGAATATTTAGTGACCTTTTGCAGTGGGTTTAAAACTGCTGTTGTGGGAAACGGCCACAAGGATGCAGCATTTCTCCATTCCCAAATCTGGGTACTAGGGCAGCACAGCCGTTCTGGAAGTCGTTTGCCTAGGTTGTAAATTTGAATGGAATGTGCCAGGAAAACCCCCCATAAGTTTATGTCTCATTACTCCTAGTTCGTTGTTTTAATTTTTTCAATTGGGGTAATGGTTAGAATGTTGCTTGTCCAAGGTGTACATCTACATATTCTATATACCTATTTATGTAGAGATCCTCTTCCCGTGTAAATTATTACACAGTGTTCCCTAAACCTTCCTTGCTATATGGTCGGTCTTTTTGATATATGTATATAATATGTATTTGTATACATATGGTAACGCTAATCTTCATTTATCCATTCCCCCCACCTTTCCTTTTAGATAAGCATAGTTTTTTTTTAATAAGTCTGTGATTGACTTTCTCTGTGGAATTATGTTCATTTGTGTCAGTTATTAGATAACGCCTATAAGTGATATCATAGGATATAGGACTTTTGCTTTCCGACTTACCTCATGTTCTGTGATTATCTCCAAGATCATCTATGGTGCCTCAAAGAGCAGTGTTTCATTGTTTTCCATGGCTAGTATTCATTGTGTACATGGACCACTTCTTCTTTATCCTTTCATCTGTTGATGGACATTTTGGTTGCTTCACTGTCTTGTCTATTGTGAATAAGGCTGCAGTGCAACTTTTGCAGCCCGGGTCTTCATTCTGGTCTTCTCAGGTGAGAGGCCCATTGGTGCGCCTGCTGGATTGAATGGTACCTCAATTTTTCGTTTTCAACGCAGCTCCTTTCTGTTCTCATTATTAGCGTTTAACCCTTTTACATCTCACCAGCAGCTAGAGGGTACACAGTTCTCTAAAACCCCTTCAGCATTTATTGTTTGTAGACTTTTTGCCAATGGTCAGTCGACTGGTGTGAGTTGAAAACATTTTGTAGATTAGATTGCATGAGTCTAATACTTCCTGAGGTGGAGCGTTTATCCATTTTCCTTTCTTTAAAAAGAGAGTGAGTAAAACTTACCTCTTCATACTATCTTCTTGAAAATTTGGCCTGTTTTGAATTTTTTTTATCCATTCCCTACCTCAGCACAATTTTGAGGGCAGGTGTCTTTACAGCTCTGAGTCCTTGTGAATGGTAAGTGACCATTAGCAGTGGGTTAAAAGCTGCTCTTGTGGGAATCGGCCACAAGGCGGCAGCATTTCTCCTTTACCAAATCTGGTTACTAGGGCAACAGAGCCTTACTGGAAGTGGTGTTCTAGGTGGTAAATTAGAATGGAATGTGCGAGGAAAAAGCCCTTTAAGTTTATGTCTCATTACCTCTTGTTGGTATTTTGAACTTAATTTTTATTTTTTATCACAGCAAACTTGATTACAATGTTTTGTTTGTTCTAGTTGTGCAAGATGTGGTTCTTTCACACATATGCATATATCTATTCTTCTTCGGATCCTTTTCCCATGTAGGTTATGACACAATGTTGAGTAGTCTTCTCTTGGTATTGCGTAGGTCTTTGGTGATTATATATTTCACATGTGTTTGTATCTCTCTGTTAACCTCAATATGGTAATGTATCCAATCCTCACACCTTTCCATTTGGTGAACCATAAGTTTTTTTAATGAATCTATGATAGTGTTTCTCTGTGGAAATATCTTTGTATCATTTTTTAGGTAACACCTATATGTGATATGATAGGATATGTGTCTTTCGCTTTCTCACTTACTCCAAGTTGACTGATTACTTCTCGACTCATCTATGGTGCTGCAAATGGCATTGTTTCATTTTTTCACTAGCTCCTATTCCATCTGTACAGGTAGCAGTTCTTCTTTGTCCACCCATCTGTCGGTGGACTTTTTGGTTACTTCCATATCTTGGCTATTGTAATACTATGCAATGTAGATTTGCGTGCCTGTGTCCTTTCAGTTCTGTCTTCTTAGTTTATAGGTCCAAGAATAGGTCTGCTGGATCATATGGTAGCTGAATGTTTACCTTTTATAGGCAGCTCTATTCTGTTCTCCTTAGTGGCTTTTTCCAGGTTACATCCCACTTAAAGTGGAGGGTATGTATTTCTTCCCAGCACCTTCAGCATTTATTCTTTGTAGTTTTTGCTGATGGTTATTCTGAGTGGTGTGAGCTGATACCTCTTTGTGGTTGAATTTGCATGTGTCTCATAATGCGTTGAAGTTGAGCGTTAAGACATGTCCATTTTATTTTTCGAGCTGTGATTAGAGCTTATTACTTCAAAGTGTTTTCTTAAAGTATGTGTCACCATTTGAAATATTTTGGCCATTATCTCCCTCAAGACATTTTGAGGGCAGGTTTCATTTACAGCCCTGCAGTACTTGTTCATATGAAGTGACCATTAGCTCAGGCTTTAAACCTGCTATTGCAGGTAACGGCCAGAGAGCGGCAGCCTTGCTACGTTCTCCATGCTGGTACTAGGGAAACAGACCTACCGGCCAGTGGTATTCTTCGGTTATAAATTAGAGTGCAATGTGCCCGGGTAAACCCACAAATGTTGATGTCTCCTTGCTTTTGTTTGTTTTTAAATTTAATTTATATTTATTATTAGAGTAATATTCCATTGTGTACGTGGACCACTTCTTCTTGGTGCATTCCTCGGTTGATGGACATTTTCATTGCTTCCAAGTGCTGGCTATGGTAAATATTGCTGGCGTACAGGTTTGCCCGCCTGTCACTTTTTCAGTCTCATTTTCTCAGGTGATAGGCCAAGCAGTGGTTGTGATTGATTGACTGGTAGCTCAATATTTCCCTTTTCAAAGCACCTACTTTGTGTTTTCATTAGTGGCTCTTTACATGCCCCCCCCCCCCTACAACCGAGGGTACGCATTTCTCCACACTCCCTTCACCGTTTATTTTTGGCAGCATTTTTCCTAATGGCCATTCTGACTGCTGTGAGCTGATAGGTTTTTGTAATATGGGTATGCATGTCATTAAAAATTTTTTAAATTCATCATATTCCTACGCCTTTTTCTTTTCTCTTAAAAGAAAAAACCGTGAGTACAATATAGCTCTTGAAACTGTCTTCTTCGAAGGTTGCCCTCTTTTGAATTTTTTGGTCGATTTTTGACCCCAGAAATTTTCTGGAGGGCAGGTGCCATTTACACAACTGCAAGTTGGTGAAAATTTAGTGACCTTTTGCAGTGGGTTCAAAGCTGCTGTTGTGGGAAACGGCCACAAGGAGGTAGCATTTCTCCATTCCCCAAGCTGGGTCCTAGGGCAGCAGAGCCTTTCTGGAAGTCATTGTCCTAGGTTGTAAATTAGAATGGAATTTGCCAGGAGAAATCCCCTTAAGTTTATGTCTCATTACTTCTTCTTGGTTTTTAAAATTTTTTTTAATCTGGGTAAAGTTTAGAATATTGTTTGTCCTAGGTGTACACAATCTGGTTCATTTGTACATTATGTATGTCTATTAATGTACAGATCCTCTTCCCATGTAAAATATTACAGTGTTCCGTCGACCTCCCTTGCTATATGTTCGGTCTTTTTGATACATGTATATAATATGTATTTGTATATGTATAGTAACACTAATCCTCATTTCTCAATTTCCCCCCTCCTTTCCTTTTAGATGAGCATAGTTTGTTTTGTTTTCTAAGCCTGTGAGTGTCTTTCTCTTTGGAAATATGTTCATCTGTGTCAGTTATTAGGTAATGCCATAAGTGATAATATAGGCTATAGGTCTTTTGCTTTCCGACCTACTTCATGTTTTGTGATTATCTCCAGGCTCATCTATGGTGCCCCAAAGAGTAGTGCTTCAAAGTTTTCCAAGGCTAATATTCCATTGTGTACATGGACCACTTCTTCTTGGTGCATTCCTCTGTTGATGGACATTTTCGTTGCTTCCAAGTGTTGCCTATGGTAAATATTGCTGGAGTGCAGGATTGCCAGCCTGTGATTTTTGATTTTCATTTTCTCAGGTGATAGACCCAGCAGTGGTTATGATTGATTGACTGGTATGGTAGCTCAACGTTTACCTTTTCAAGGCACCTCAATTGTGCTTTCATTTGTGGCTCTTACCACGTCCCCCTTAGAATCGAGGGTACGCATTGCTCCACAATCACATCAGCATTTATTTTTGGCAGCATTTTTGTTGATGGCCATTCTGACTGGTGTGAGCTGATAGGTTTTTGTAATTTGGGTTTACATGTCTGTAAAAATTCCTACAATTCATCATTTTTCCACGCCTTTTTGTTTTCTGTTAAAAGAAAAAAGAAAAAAAGTGTGAGTATAATATACCTCTTCAAATTTTCTTTTTGGAAGGTTGCACTCTAGAATTTTTGGGTTGATTTTCGACCTCAGTATTTTTTGGAGGGCAGGTGTCATTTACAGACCTGCAATTGGTGAATATTTAGTGACCTTTTGCAGTGGGTTTAAAACTGCTGTTGTGGGAAACGGCCACAAGGATGCAGCATTTCTCCATTCCCAAATCTGGGTACTAGGGCAGCACAGCCGTTCTGGAAGTCGTTTGCCTAGGTTGTAAATTTGAATGGAATGTGCCAGGAAAACCCCCCATAAGTTTATGTCTCATTACTCCTAGTTCGTTGTTTTAATTTTTTCAATTGGGGTAATGGTTAGAATGTTGCTTGTCCAAGGTGTACATCTACATATTCTATATACCTATTTATGTAGAGATCCTCTTCCCGTGTAAATTATTACACAGTGTTCCCTAAACCTTCCTTGCTATATGGTCGGTCTTTTTGATATATGTATATAATATGTATTTGTATACATATGGTAACGCTAATCTTCATTTATCCATTCCCCCCACCTTTCCTTTTAGATAAGCATAGTTTTTTTTTAATAAGTCTGTGATTGACTTTCTCTGTGGAATTATGTTCATTTGTGTCAGTTATTAGATAACGCCTATAAGTGATATCATAGGATATAGGACTTTTGCTTTCCGACTTACCTCATGTTCTGTGATTATCTCCAAGATCATCTATGGTGCCTCAAAGAGCAGTGTTTCATTGTTTTCCATGGCTAGTATTCATTGTGTACATGGACCACTTCTTCTTTATCCTTTCATCTGTTGATGGACATTTTGGTTGCTTCACTGTCTTGTCTATTGTGAATAAGGCTGCAGTGCAACTTTTGCAGCCCGGGTCTTCATTCTGGTCTTCTCAGGTGAGAGGCCCATTGGTGCGCCTGCTGGATTGAATGGTACCTCAATTTTTCGTTTTCAACGCAGCTCCTTTCTGTTCTCATTATTAGCGTTTAACCCTTTTACATCTCACCAGCAGCTAGAGGGTACACAGTTCTCTAAAACCCCTTCAGCATTTATTGTTTGTAGACTTTTTGCCAATGGTCAGTCGACTGGTGTGAGTTGAAAACATTTTGTAGATTAGATTGCATGAGTCTAATACTTCCTGAGGTGGAGCGTTTATCCATTTTCCTTTCTTTAAAAAGAGAGTGAGTAAAACTTACCTCTTCATACTATCTTCTTGAAAATTTGGCCTGTTTTGAATTTTTTTTATCCATTCCCTACCTCAGCACAATTTTGAGGGCAGGTGTCTTTACAGCTCTGAGTCCTTGTGAATGGTAAGTGACCATTAGCAGTGGGTTAAAAGCTGCTCTTGTGGGAATCGGCCACAAGGCGGCAGCATTTCTCCTTTACCAAATCTGGTTACTAGGGCAACAGAGCCTTACTGGAAGTGGTGTTCTAGGTGGTAAATTAGAATGGAATGTGCGAGGAAAAAGCCCTTTAAGTTTATGTCTCATTACCTCTTGTTGGTATTTTGAACTTAATTTTTATTTTTTATCACAGCAAACTTGATTACAATGTTTTGTTTGTTCTAGTTGTGCAAGATGTGGTTCTTTCACACATATGCATATATCTATTCTTCTTCGGATCCTTTTCCCATGTAGGTTATGACACAATGTTGAGTAGTCTTCTCTTGGTATTGCGTAGGTCTTTGGTGATTATATATTTCACATGTGTTTGTATCTCTCTGTTAACCTCAATATGGTAATGTATCCAATCCTCACACCTTTCCATTTGGTGACCCATAAGTTTTTTTAATGAATCTATGATAGTGTTTCTCTGTGGAAATATCTTTGTATCATTTTTTAGGTAACACCTATATGTGATATGATAGGATATGTGTCTTTCGCTTTCTCACTTACTCCAAGTTGACTGATTACTTCTCGACTCATCTATGGTGCTGCAAATGGCATTGTTTCATTTTTTCACTAGCTCCTATTCCATCTGTACAGGTAGCAGTTCTTCTTTGTCCACCCATCTGTCGGTGGACTTTTTGGTTACTTCCATATCTTGGCTATTGTAATACTATGCAATGTAGATTTGCGTGCCTGTGTCCTTTCAGTTCTGTCTTCTTAGTTTATAGGTCCAAGAATAGGTCTGCTGGATCATATGGTAGCTGAATGTTTACCTTTTATAGGCAGCTCTATTCTGTTCTCCTTAGTGGCTTTTTCCAGGTTACATCCCACTTAAAGTGGAGGGTATGTATTTCTTCCCAGCACCTTCAGCATTTATTCTTTGTAGTTTTTGCTGATGGTTATTCTGAGTGGTGTGAGCTGATACCTCTTTGTGGTTGAATTTGCATGTGTCTCATAATGCGTTGAAGTTGAGCGTTAAGACATGTCCATTTTATTTTTCGAGCTGTGATTAGAGCTTATTACTTCAAAGTGTTTTCTTAAAGTATGTGTCACCATTTGAAATATTTTGGCCATTATCTCCCTCAAGACATTTTGAGGGCAGGTTTCATTTACAGCCCTGCAGTACTTGTTCATATGAAGTGACCATTAGCTCAGGCTTTAAACCTGCTTTTGCAGGTAACGGCCAGAGAGCGGCAGCCTTGCTACGTTCTCCATGCTGGTACTAGGGAAACAGACCTACCGGCCAGTGGTATTCTTCGGTTATAAATTAGAGTGCAATGTGCCCGGGTAAACCCACAAATGTTGATGTCTCCTTGCTTTTGTTTGTTTTTAAATTTAATTTATATTTATTATTAGAGTAATATTCCATTGTGTACGTGGACCACTTCTTCTTGGTGCATTCCTCGGTTGATGGACATTTTCATTGCTTCCAAGTGCTGGCTATGGTAAATATTGCTGGCGTACAGGTTTGCCCGCCTGTCACTTTTTCAGTCTCATTTTCTCAGGTGATAGGCCAAGCAGTGGTTGTGATTGATTGACTGGTAGCTCAATATTTCCCTTTTCAAAGCACCTACTTTGTGTTTTCATTAGTGGCTCTTTACATGCCCCCCCCCTACAACCGAGGGTACGCATTTCTCCACACTCCCTTCACCGTTTATTTTTGGCAGCATTTTTCCTAATGGCCATTCTGACTGCTGTGAGCTGATAGGTTTTTGTAATATGGGTATGCATGTCATTAAAAATTTTTTAAATTCATCATATTCCTACGCCTTTTTCTTTTCTCTTAAAAGAAAAAACCGTGAGTACAATATAGCTCTTGAAACTGTCTTCTTCGAAGGTTGCCCTCTTTTGAATTTTTTGGTCGATTTTTGACCCCAGAAATTTTCTGGAGGGCAGGTGCCATTTACACAACTGCAAGTTGGTGAAAATTTAGTGACCTTTTGCAGTGGGTTCAAAGCTGCTGTTGTGGGAAACGGCCACAAGGAGGTAGCATTTCTCCATTCCCCAAGCTGGGTCCTAGGGCAGCAGAGCCTTTCTGGAAGTCATTGTCCTAGGTTGTAAATTAGAATGGAATTTGCCAGGAGAAATCCCCTTAAGTTTATGTCTCATTACTTCTTCTTGGTTTTTAAAATTTTTTTTAATCTGGGTAAAGTTTAGAATATTGTTTGTCCTAGGTGTACACAATCTGGTTCATTTGTACATTATGTATGTCTATTAATGTACAGATCCTCTTCCCATGTAAAATATTACAGTGTTCCGTCGACCTCCCTTGCTATATGTTCGGTCTTTTTGATACATGTATATAATATGTATTTGTATATGTATAGTAACACTAATCCTCATTTCTCAATTTCCCCCCTCCTTTCCTTTTAGATGAGCATAGTTTGTTTTGTTTTCTAAGCCTGTGAGTGTCTTTCTCTTTGGAAATATGTTCATCTGTGTCAGTTATTAGGTAATGCCATAAGTGATAATATAGGCTATAGGTCTTTTGCTTTCCGACCTACTTCATGTTTTGTGATTATCTCCAGGCTCATCTATGGTGCCCCAAAGAGTAGTGCTTCAAAGTTTTCCAAGGCTAATATTCCATTGTGTACATGGACCACTTCTTCTTGGTGCATTCCTCTGTTGATGGACATTTTCGTTGCTTCCAAGTGTTGCCTATGGTAAATATTGCTGGAGTGCAGGATTGCCAGCCTGTGATTTTTGATTTTCATTTTCTCAGGTGATAGACCCAGCAGTGGTTATGATTGATTGACTGGTATGGTAGCTCAACGTTTACCTTTTCAAGGCACCTCAATTGTGCTTTCATTTGTGGCTCTTACCACGTCCCCCTTAGAATCGAGGGTACGCATTGCTCCACAATCACATCAGCATTTATTTTTGGCAGCATTTTTGTTGATGGCCATTCTGACTGGTGTGAGCTGATAGGTTTTTGTAATTTGGGTTTACATGTCTGTAAAAATTCCTACAATTCATCATTTTTCCACGCCTTTTTGTTTTCTGTTAAAAGAAAAAAGAAAAAAAGTGTGAGTATAATATACCTCTTCAAATTTTCTTTTTGGAAGGTTGCACTCTAGAATTTTTGGGTTGATTTTCGACCTCAGTATTTTTTGGAGGGCAGGTGTCATTTACAGACCTGCAATTGGTGAATATTTAGTGACCTTTTGCAGTGGGTTTAAAACTGCTGTTGTGGGAAACGGCCACAAGGATGCAGCATTTCTCCATTCCCAAATCTGGGTACTAGGGCAGCACAGCCGTTCTGGAAGTCGTTTGCCTAGGTTGTAAATTTGAATGGAATGTGCCAGGAAAACCCCCCATAAGTTTATGTCTCATTACTCCTAGTTCGTTGTTTTAATTTTTTCAATTGGGGTAATGGTTAGAATGTTGCTTGTCCAAGGTGTACATCTACATATTCTATATACCTATTTATGTAGAGATCCTCTTCCCGTGTAAATTATTACACAGTGTTCCCTAAACCTTCCTTGCTATATGGTCGGTCTTTTTGATATATGTATATAATATGTATTTGTATACATATGGTAACGCTAATCTTCATTTATCCATTCCCCCCACCTTTCCTTTTAGATAAGCATAGTTTTTTTTTAATAAGTCTGTGATTGACTTTCTCTGTGGAATTATGTTCATTTGTGTCAGTTATTAGATAACGCCTATAAGTGATATCATAGGATATAGGACTTTTGCTTTCCGACTTACCTCATGTTCTGTGATTATCTCCAAGATCATCTATGGTGCCTCAAAGAGCAGTGTTTCATTGTTTTCCATGGCTAGTATTCATTGTGTACATGGACCACTTCTTCTTTATCCTTTCATCTGTTGATGGACATTTTGGTTGCTTCACTGTCTTGTCTATTGTGAATAAGGCTGCAGTGCAACTTTTGCAGCCCGGGTCTTCATTCTGGTCTTCTCAGGTGAGAGGCCCATTGGTGCGCCTGCTGGATTGAATGGTACCTCAATTTTTCGTTTTCAACGCAGCTCCTTTCTGTTCTCATTATTAGCGTTTAACCCTTTTACATCTCACCAGCAGCTAGAGGGTACACAGTTCTCTAAAACCCCTTCAGCATTTATTGTTTGTAGACTTTTTGCCAATGGTCAGTCGACTGGTGTGAGTTGAAAACATTTTGTAGATTAGATTGCATGAGTCTAATACTTCCTGAGGTGGAGCGTTTATCCATTTTCCTTTCTTTAAAAAGAGAGTGAGTAAAACTTACCTCTTCATACTATCTTCTTGAAAATTTGGCCTGTTTTGAATTTTTTTTATCCATTCCCTACCTCAGCACAATTTTGAGGGCAGGTGTCTTTACAGCTCTGAGTCCTTGTGAATGGTAAGTGACCATTAGCAGTGGGTTAAAAGCTGCTCTTGTGGGAATCGGCCACAAGGCGGCAGCATTTCTCCTTTACCAAATCTGGTTACTAGGGCAACAGAGCCTTACTGGAAGTGGTGTTCTAGGTGGTAAATTAGAATGGAATGTGCGAGGAAAAAGCCCTTTAAGTTTATGTCTCATTACCTCTTGTTGGTATTTTGAACTTAATTTTTATTTTTTATCACAGCAAACTTGATTACAATGTTTTGTTTGTTCTAGTTGTGCAAGATGTGGTTCTTTCACACATATGCATATATCTATTCTTCTTCGGATCCTTTTCCCATGTAGGTTATGACACAATGTTGAGTAGTCTTCTCTTGGTATTGCGTAGGTCTTTGGTGATTATATATTTCACATGTGTTTGTATCTCTCTGTTAACCTCAATATGGTAATGTATCCAATCCTCACACCTTTCCATTTGGTGACCCATAAGTTTTTTTAATGAATCTATGATAGTGTTTCTCTGTGGAAATATCTTTGTATCATTTTTTAGGTAACACCTATATGTGATATGATAGGATATGTGTCTTTCGCTTTCTCACTTACTCCAAGTTGACTGATTACTTCTCGACTCATCTATGGTGCTGCAAATGGCATTGTTTCATTTTTTCACTAGCTCCTATTCCATCTGTACAGGTAGCAGTTCTTCTTTGTCCACCCATCTGTCGGTGGACTTTTTGGTTACTTCCATATCTTGGCTATTGTAATACTATGCAATGTAGATTTGCGTGCCTGTGTCCTTTCAGTTCTGTCTTCTTAGTTTATAGGTCCAAGAATAGGTCTGCTGGATCATATGGTAGCTGAATGTTTACCTTTTATAGGCAGCTCTATTCTGTTCTCCTTAGTGGCTTTTTCCAGGTTACATCCCACTTAAAGTGGAGGGTATGTATTTCTTCCCAGCACCTTCAGCATTTATTCTTTGTAGTTTTTGCTGATGATTATTCTGAGTGGTGTGAGCTGATACCTCTTTGTGGTTGAATTTGCATGTGTCTCATAATGCGTTGAAGTTGAGCGTTAAGACATGTCCATTTTATTTTTCGAGCTGTGATTAGAGCTTATTACTTCAAAGTGTTTTCTTAAAGTATGTGTCACCATTTGAAATATTTTGGCCATTATCTCCCTCAAGACATTTTGAGGGCAGGTTTCATTTACAGCCCTGCAGTACTTGTTCATATGAAGTGACCATTAGCTCAGGCTTTAAACCTGCTTTTGCAGGTAACGGCCAGAGAGCGGCAGCCTTGCTACGTTCTCCATGCTGGTACTAGGGAAACAGACCTACCGGCCAGTGGTATTCTTCGGTTATAAATTAGAGTGCAATGTGCCCGGGTAAACCCACAAATGTTGATGTCTCCTTGATTTTGTTTGCTTTTAAATTTAATTTATATTTATTATTAGAGTAATATTCCATTGTGTACGTGGACCACTTCTTCTTGGTGCATTCCTCGGTTGATGGACATTTTCATTGCTTCCAAGTGCTGGCTATGGTAAATATTGCTGGCGTACAGGTTTGCCCGCCTGTCACTTTTTCATTCTCATTTTCTCAGGTGATAGGCCAAGCAGTGGTTGTGATTGATTGACTGGTAGCTCAATATTTCCCTTTTCAAAGCACCTACTTTGTGTTTTCATTAGTGGCTCTTTACATGCCCCCCCCCTACAACCGAGGGTACGCATTTCTCCACACTCCCTTCACCGTTTATTTTTGGCAGCATTTTTCCTAATGGCCATTCTGACTGCTGTGAGCTGATAGGTTTTTGTAATATGGGTATGCATGTCATTAAAAATTTTTTAAATTCATCATATTCCTACGCCTTTTTCTTTTCTCTTAAAAGAAAAAACCGTGAGTACAATATAGCTCTTGAAACTGTCTTCTTCGAAGGTTGCCCTCTTTTGAATTTTTTGGTCGATTTTTGACCCCAGAAATTTTCTGGAGGGCAGGTGCCATTTACAGAACTGCAAGTTGGTGAAAATTTAGTGACCTTTTGCAGTGGGTTCAAAGCTGCTGTTGTGGGAAACGGCCACAAGGAGGTAGCATTTCTCCATTCCCCAAGCTGGGTCCTAGGGCAGCAGAGCCTTTCTGGAAGTCATTGTCCTAGGTTGTAAATTAGAATGGAATTTGCCAGGAGAAATCCCCTTAAGTTTATGTCTCATTACTTCTTCTTGGTTTTTAAATTTTTTTTTAATCTGGGTAAAGTTTAGAATATTGTTTGTCCTAGGTGTACACAATCTGGTTCATTTGTACATTATGTATGTCTATTAATGTACAGATCCTCTTCCCATGTAAAATATTACAGTGTTCCGTCGACCTCCCTTGCTATATGTTCGGTCTTTTTGATACATGTATATAATATGTATTTGTATATGTATAGTAACACTAATCCTCATTTCTCAATTTCCCCCCTCCTTTCCTTTTAGATGAGCATAGTTTGTTTTGTTTTCTAAGCCTGTGAGTGTCTTTCTCTTTGGAAATATGTTCATCTGTGTCAGTTATTAGGTAATGCCATAAGTGATAATATAGGCTATAGGTCTTTTGCTTTCCGACCTACTTCATGTTTTGTGATTATCTCCAGGCTCATCTATGGTGCCCCAAAGAGTAGTGCTTCAAAGTTTTCCAAGGCTAATATTCCATTGTGTACATGGACCACTTCTTCTTGGTGCATTCCTCTGTTGATGGACATTTTCGTTGCTTCCAAGTGTTGCCTATGGTAAATATTGCTGGAGTGCAGGATTGCCAGCCTGTGATTTTTGATTTTCATTTTCTCAGGTGATAGACCCAGCAGTGGTTATGATTGATTGACTGGTATGGTAGCTCAACGTTTACCTTTTCAAGGCACCTCAATTGTGCTTTCATTTGTGGCTCTTACCACGTCCCCCTTAGAATCGAGGGTACGCATTGCTCCACAATCACATCAGCATTTATTTTTGGCAGCATTTTTGTTGATGGCCATTCTGACTGGTGTGAGCTGATAGGTTTTTGTAATTTGGGTTTACATGTCTGTAAAAATTCCTACAATTCATCATTTTTCCACGCCTTTTTGTTTTCTGTTAAAAGAAAAAAGAAAAAAAGTGTGAGTATAATATACCTCTTCAAATTTTCTTCTTGGAAGGTTGCACTCTAGAATTTTTGGGTTGATTTTCGACCTCAGTATTTTTTGGAGGGCAGGTGTCATTTACAGACCTGCAATTGGTGAATATTTAGTGACCTTTTGCAGTGGGTTTAAAACTGCTGTTGTGGGAAACGGCCACAAGGATGCAGCATTTCTCCATTCCCAAATCTGGGTACTAGGGCAGCACAGCCGTTCTGGAAGTCGTTTGCCTAGGTTGTAAATTTGAATGGAATGTGCCAGGAAAACCCCCCATAAGTTTATGTCTCATTACTCCTAGTTCGTTGTTTTAATTTTTTCAATTGGGGTAATGGTTAGAATGTTGCTTGTCCAAGGTGTACATCTACATATTCTATATACCTATTTATGTAGAGATCCTCTTCCCGTGTAAATTATTACACAGTGTTCCCTAAACCTTCCTTGCTATATGGTCGGTCTTTTTGATATATGTATATAATATGTATTTGTATACATATGGTAACGCTAATCTTCATTTATCCATTCCCCCCACCTTTCCTTTTAGATAAGCATAGTTTTTTTTTAATAAGTCTGTGATTGACTTTCTCTGTGGAATTATGTTCATTTGTGTCAGTTATTAGATAACGCCTATAAGTGATATCATAGGATATAGGACTTTTGCTTTCCGACTTACCTCATGTTCTGTGATTATCTCCAAGATCATCTATGGTGCCTCAAAGAGCAGTGTTTCATTGTTTTCCATGGCTAGTATTCATTGTGTACATGGACCACTTCTTCTTTATCCTTTCATCTGTTGATGGACATTTTGGTTGCTTCACTGTCTTGTCTATTGTGAATAAGGCTGCAGTGCAACTTTTGCAGCCCGGGTCTTCATTCTGGTCTTCTCAGGTGAGAGGCCCATTGGTGCGCCTGCTGGATTGAATGGTACCTCAATTTTTCGTTTTCAACGCAGCTCCTTTCTGTTCTCATTATTAGCGTTTAACCCTTTTACATCTCACCAGCAGCTAGAGGGTACACAGTTCTCTAAAACCCCTTCAGCATTTATTGTTTGTAGACTTTTTGCCAATGGTCAGTCGACTGGTGTGAGTTGAAAACATTTTGTAGATTAGATTGCATGAGTCTAATACTTCCTGAGGTGGAGCGTTTATCCATTTTCCTTTCTTTAAAAAGAGAGTGAGTAAAACTTACCTCTTCATACTATCTTCTTGAAAATTTTGCCTGTTTTGAATTTTTTTTATCCATTCCCTACCTCAGCACAATTTTGAGGGCAGGTGTCTTTACAGCTCTGAGTCCTTGTGAATGGTAAGTGACCATTAGCAGTGGGTTAAAAGCTGCTCTTGTGGGAATCGGCCACAAGGCGGCAGCATTTCTCCTTTACCAAATCTGGTTACTAGGGCAACAGAGCCTTACTGGAAGTGGTGTTCTAGGTGGTAAATTAGAATGGAATGTGCGAGGAAAAAGCCCTTTAAGTTTATGTCTCATTACCTCTTGTTGGTATTTTGAACTTAATTTTTATTTTTTATCACAGCAAACTTGATTACAATGTTTTGTTTGTTCTAGGTGTGCAAGATGTGGTTCTTTCACACATATGCATATATCTATTCTTCGGATCCTTTTCCCATGTAGGTTATGACACAATGTTGAGTAGTCTTCTCTTGGTATTGCGTAGGTCTTTGGTGATTATATATTTCACATGTGTTTGTATCTCTCTGTTAACCTCAATATGGTAATGTATCCAATCCTCACACCTTTCCATTTGGTGACCCATAAGTTTTTTTAATGAATCTATGATAGTGTTTCTCTGTGGAAATATCTTTGTATCATTTTTTAGGTAACACCTATATGTGATATGATAGGATATGTGTCTTTCGCTTTCTCACTTACTCCAAGTTGACTGATTACTTCTCGACTCATCTATGGTGCTGCAAATGGCATTGTTTCATTTTTTCACTAGCTCCTATTCCATCTGTACAGGTAGCAGTTCTTCTTTGTCCACCCATCTGTCGGTGGACTTTTTGGTTACTTCCATATCTTGGCTATTGTAATACTATGCAATGTAGATTTGCGTGCCTGTGTCCTTTCAGTTCTGTCTTCTTAGTTTATAGGTCCAAGAATAGGTCTGCTGGATCATATGGTAGCTGAATGTTTACCTTTTATAGGCAGCTCTATTCTGTTCTCCTTAGTGGCTTTTTCCAGGTTACATCCCACTTAAAGTGGAGGGTATGTATTTCTTCCCAGCACCTTCAGCATTTATTCTTTGTAGTTTTTGCTGATGGTTATTCTGAGTGGTGTGAGCTGATACCTCTTTGTGGTTGAATTTGCATGTGTCTCATAATGCGTTGAAATTGAGCGTTAAGACATGTCCATTTTATTTTTCGAGCTGTGATTAGAGCTTATTACTTCAAAGTGTTTTCTTAAAGTATGTGTCACCATTTGAAATATTTTGGCCATTATCTCCCTCAAGACATTTTGAGGGCAGGTTTCATTTACAGCCCTGCAGTACTTGTTCATATGAAGTGACCATTAGCTCAGGCTTTAAACCTGCTTTTGCAGGTAACGGCCAGAGAGCGGCAGCCTTTCTACGTTCTCCATGCTGGTACTAGGGAAACAGACCTACCGGCCAGTGGTATTCTTCGGTTATAAATTAGAGTGCAATGTGCCCGGGTAAACCCACAAATGTTGATGTCTCCTTGCTTTTGTTTGTTTTTAAATTTAATTTATATTTATTATTAGAGTAATATTCCATTGTGTACGTGGACCACTTCTTCTTGGTGCATTCCTCGGTTGATGGACATTTTCATTGCTTCCAAGTGCTGGCTATGGTAAATATTGCTGGCGTACAGGTTTGCCCGCCTGTCACTTTTTCAGTCTCATTTTCTCAGGTGATAGGCCAAGCAGTGGTTGTGATTGATTGACTGGTAGCTCAATATTTCCCTTTTCAAAGCACCTACTTTGTGTTTTCATTAGTGGCTCTTTACATGCCCCCCCCCCTACAACCGAGGGTACGCATTTCTTCACACTCCCTTCACCGTTTATTTTTGGCAGCATTTTTCCTAATGGCCATTCTGACTGCTGTGAGCTGATAGGTTTTTGTAATATGGGTATGCATGTCATTAAAAATTTTTTAAATTCATCATATTCCTACGCCTTTTTCTTTTCTCTTAAAAGAAAAAACCGTGAGTACAATATAGCTCTTGAAACTGTCTTCTTCGAAGGTTGCCCTCTTTTGAATTTTTTGTTCGATTTTTGACCCCAGAAATTTTCTGGAGGGCAGGTGCCATTTACAGAACTGCAAGTTGGTGAAAATTTAGTGACCTTTTGCAGTGGGTTCAAAGCTGCTGTTGTGGGAAACGGCCACAAAGAGGTAGCATTTCTCCATTCCCCAAGCTGGGTCCTAGGGCAGCAGAGCCTTTCTGGAAGTCATTGTCCTAGGTTGTAAATTAGAATGGAATTTGCCAGGAGAAATCCCCTTAAGTTTATGTCTCATTACTTCTTCTTGGTTTTTAAATTTTTTTTAATCTGGGTAAAGTTTAGAATATTGTTTGTCCTAGGTGTACACAATCTGGTTCATTTGTACATTATGTATGTCTATTAATGTACAGATCCTCTTCCCATGTAAAATATTACAGTGTTCCGTCGACCTCCCTTGCTATATGTTCGGTCTTTTTGATACATGTATATAATATGTATTTGTATATGTATAGTAACACTAATCCTCATTTCTCAATTTCCCCCCTCCTTTCCTTTTAGATGAGCATAGTTTGTTTTGTTTTCTAAGCCTGTGAGTGTCTTTCTCTTTGGAAATATGTTCATCTGTGTCAGTTATTAGGTAATGCCATAAGTGATAATATAGGCTATAGGTCTTTTGCTTTCCGACCTACTTCATGTTTTGTGATTATCTCCAGGCTCATCTATGGTGCCCCAAAGAGTAGTGCTTCAAAGTTTTCCAAGGCTAATATTCCATTGTGTACATGGACCACTTCTTCTTGGTGCATTCCTCTGTTGATGGACATTTTCGTTGCTTCCAAGTGTTGCCTATGGTAAATATTGCTGGAGTGCAGGATTGCCAGCCTGTGATTTTTGATTTTCATTTTCTCAGGTGATAGACCCAGCAGTGGTTATGATTGATTGACTGGTATGGTAGCTCAACGTTTACCTTTTCAAGGCACCTCAATTGTGCTTTCATTTGTGGCTCTTACCACGTCCCCCTTAGAATCGAGGGTACGCATTGCTCCACAATCACATCAGCATTTATTTTTGGCAGCATTTTTGTTGATGGCCATTCTGACTGGTGTGAGCTGATAGGTTTTTGTAATTTGGGTTTACATGTCTGTAAAAATTCCTACAATTCATCATTTTTCCACGCCTTTTTGTTTTCTGTTAAAAGAAAAAAGAAAAAAAGTGTGAGTATAATATACCTCTTCAAATTTTCTTTTTGGAAGGTTGCACTCTAGAATTTTTGGGTTGATTTTCGACCTCAGTATGTTTTGGAGGGCAGGTGTCATTTACAGACCTGCAATTGGTGAATATTTAGTGACCTTTTGCAGTGGGTTTAAAACTGCTGTTGTGGGAAACGGCCACAAGGATGCAGCATTTCTCCATTCCCAAATCTGGGTACTAGGGCAGCACAGCCGTTCTGGAAGTCGTTTGCCTAGGTTGTAAATTTGAATGGAATGTGCCAGGAAAACCCCCCATAAGTTTATGTCTCATTACTCCTAGTTCGTTGTTTTAATTTTTTCAATTGGGGTAATGGTTAGAATGTTGCTTGTCCAAGGTGTACATCTACATATTCTATATACCTATTTATGTAGAGATCCTCTTCCCGTGTAAATTATTACACAGTGTTCCCTAAACCTTCCTTGCTATATGGTCGGTCTTTTTGATATATGTATATAATATGTATTTGTATACATATGGTAACGCTAATCTTCATTTATCCATTCCCCCCACCTTTCCTTTTAGATAAGCACAGTTTTTTTTTAATAAGTCTGTGATTGACTTTCTCTGTGGAATTATGTTCATTTGTGTCAGTTATTAGATAACGCCTATAAGTGATATCATAGGATATAGGACTTTTGCTTTCCGACTTACCTCATGTTCTGTGATTATCTCCAAGATCATCTATGGTGCCTCAAAGAGCAGTGTTTCATTGTTTTCCATGGCTAGTATTCATTGTGTACATGGACCACTTCTTCTTTATCCTTTCATCTGTTGATGGACATTTTGGTTGCTTCACTGTCTTGTCTATTGTGAATAAGGCTGCAGTGCAACTTTTGCAGCCCGGGTCTTCATTCTGGTCTTCTCAGGTGAGAGGCCCATTGGTGCGCCTGCTGGATTGAATGGTACCTCAATTTTTCGTTTTCAACGCAGCTCCTTTCTGTTCTCATTATTAGCGTTTAACCCTTTTACATCTCACCAGCAGCTAGAGGGTACACAGTTCTCTAAAACCCCTTCAGCATTTATTGTTTGTAGACTTTTTGCCAATGGTCAGTCGACTGGTGTGAGTTGAAAACATTTTGTAGATTAGATTGCATGAGTCTAATACTTCCTGAGGTGGAGCGTTTATCCATTTTCCTTTCTTTAAAAAGAGAGTGAGTAAAACTTACCTCTTCATACTATCTTCTTGAAAATTTTGCCTGTTTTGAATTTTTTTTATCCATTCCCTACCTCAGCACAATTTTGAGGGCAGGTGTCTTTACAGCTCTGAGTCCTTGTGAATGGTAAGTGACCATTAGCAGTGGGTTAAAAGCTGCTCTTGTGGGAATCGGCCACAAGGCGGCAGCATTTCTCCTTTACCAAATCTGGTTACTAGGGCAACAGAGCCTTACTGGAAGTGGTGTTCTAGGTGGTAAATTAGAATGGAATGTGCGAGGAAAAAGCCCTTTAAGTTTATGTCTCATTACCTCTTGTTGGTATTTTGAACTTAATTTTTATTTTTTATCACAGCAAACTTGATTACAATGTTTTGTTTGTTCTAGTTGTGCAAGATGTGGTTCTTTCACACATATGCATATATCTATTCTTCTTCGGATCCTTTTCCCATGTAGGTTATGACACAATGTTGAGTAGTCTTCTCTTGGTATTGCGTAGGTCTTTGGTGATTATATATTTCACATGTGTTTGTATCTCTCTGTTAACCTCAATATGGTAATGTATCCAATCCTCACACCTTTCCATTTGGTGACCCATAAGTTTTTTTAATGAATCTATGATAGTGTTTCTCTGTGGAAATATCTTTGTATCATTTTTTAGGTAACACCTATATGTGATATGATAGGATATGTGTCTTTCGCTTTCTCACTTACTCCAAGTTGACTGATTACTTCTCGACTCATCTATGGTGCTGCAAATGGCATTGTTTCATTTTTTCACTAGCTCCTATTCCATCTGTACAGGTAGCAGTTCTTCTTTGTCCACCCATCTGTCGGTGGACTTTTTGGTTACTTCCATATCTTGGCTATTGTAATACTATGCAATGTAGATTTGCGTGCCTGTGTCCTTTCAGTTCTGTCTTCTTAGTTTATAGGTCCAAGAATAGGTCTGCTGGATCATATGGTAGCTGAATGTTTACCTTTTATAGGCAGCTCTATTCTGTTCTCCTTAGTGGCTTTTTCCAGGTTACATCCCACTTAAAGTGGAGGGTATGTATTTCTTCCCAGCACCTTCAGCATTTATTCTTTGTAGTTTTTGCTGATGGTTATTCTGAGTGGTGTGAGCTGATACCTCTTTGTGGTTGAATTTGCATGTGTCTCATAATGCGTTGAAGTTGAGCGTTAAGACATGTCCATTTTATTTTTCGAGCTGTGATTAGAGCTTATTACTTCAAAGTGTTTTCTTAAAGTATGTGTCACCATTTGAAATATTTTGGCCATTATCTCCCTCAAGACATTTTGAGGGCAGGTTTCATTTACAGCCCTGCAGTACTTGTTCATATGAAGTGACCATTAGCTCAGGCTTTAAACCTGCTTTTGCAGGTAACGGCCAGAGAGCGGCAGCCTTTCTACGTTCTCCATGCTGGTACTAGGGAAACAGACCTACCGGCCAGTGGTATTCTTCGGTTATAAATTAGAGTGCAATGTGCCCGGGTAAACCCACAAATGTTGATGTCTCCTTGCTTTTGTTTGTTTTTAAATTTAATTTATATTTATTATTAGAGTAATATTCCATTGTGTACGTGGACCACTTCTTCTTGGTGCATTCCTCGGTTGATGGACATTTTCATTGCTTCCAAGTGCTGGCTATGGTAAATATTGCTGGCGTACAGGTTTGCCCGCCTGTCACTTTTTCATTCTCATTTTCTCAGGTGATAGGCCAAGCAGTGGTTGTGATTGATTGACTGGTAGCTCAATATTTCCCTTTTCAAAGCACCTACTTTGTGTTTTCATTAGTGGCTCTTTACATGCCCCCCCCCTACAACCGAGGGTACGCATTTCTCCACACTCCCTTCACCGTTTATTTTTGGCAGCATTTTTCCTAATGGCCATTCTGACTGCTGTGAGCTGATAGGTTTTTGTAATATGGGTATGCATGTCATTAAAAATTTTTTAAATTCATCATATTCCTACGCCTTTTTCTTTTCTCTTAAAAGAAAAAACCGTGAGTACAATATAGCTCTTGAAACTGTCTTCTTCGAAGGTTGCCCTCTTTTGAATTTTTTGGTCGATTTTTGACCCCAGAAATTTTCTGGAGGGCAGGTGCCATTTACACAACTGCAAGTTGGTGAAAATTTAGTGACCTTTTGCAGGGGATTCAAAGCTGCTGTTGTGGGAAACGGCCACAAGGAGGTAGCATTTCTCCATTCCCCAAGCTGGGTCCTAGGGCAGCAGAGCCTTTCTGGAAGTCATTGTCCTAGGTTGTAAATTAGAATGGAATTTGCCAGGAGAAATCCCCTTAAGTTTATGTCTCATTACTTCTTCTTGGTTTTTAAAATTTTTTTTAATCTGGGTAAAGTTTAGAATATTGTTTGTCCTAGGTGTACACAATCTGGTCCATTTGTACATTATGTATGTCTATTAATGTACAGATCCTCTTCCCATGTAAAATATTACAGTGTTCCGTCGACCTCCCTTGCTATATGTTCGGTCTTTTTGATACATGTATATAATATGTATTTGTATATGTATAGTAACACTCACCTTCATTCTCAATTTCCCCCCTCCTTTCCTTTTAGATGAGCATAGTTTGTTTTCTAAGCCTGTGAGTGTCTTTCTCTTTGGAAATATGTTCATCTGTGTCAGTTATTAGGTAATGCCATAAGTGATAATATAGGCTATAGGTCTTTTGCTTTCCGACCTACTTCATGTTTTGTGATTATCTCCAGGCTCATCTATGGTGCCCCAAAGAGTAGTGCTTCAAAGTTTTCCAAGGCTAATATTCCATTGTGTACATGGACCACTTCTTCTTGGTGCATTCCTCTGTTGATGGACATTTTCGTTGCTTCCAAGTGTTGCCTATGGTAAATATTGCTGGAGTGCAGGATTGCCAGCCTGTGATTTTTGATTTTCATTTTCTCAGGTGATAGACCCAGCAGTGGTTATGATTGATTGACTGGTATGGTAGCTCAACGTTTACCTTTTCAAGGCACCTCAATTGTGCTTTCATTTGTGGCTCTTACCACGTCCCCCTTAGAATCGAGGGTACGCATTGCTCCACAATCACGTCAGCATTTATTTTTGGCAGCATTTTTGTTGATGGCCATTCTGACTGGTGTGAGCTGATAGGTTTTTGTAATTTGGGTTTACATGTCTGTAAAAATTCCTACAATTCATCATTTTTCCACGCCTTTTTGTTTTCTGTTAAAAGAAAAAAGAAAAAAAGTGTGAGTATAATATACCTCTTCAAATTTTCTTTTTGGAAGGTTGCACTCTAGAATTTTTTGGTTGATTTTCGACCTCAGTATTTTTTGGAGGGCAGGTGTCATTTACAGACCTGCAATTGGTGAATATTTAGTGACCTTTTGCAGTGGGTTTAAAACTGCTGTTGTGGGAAACGGCCACAAGGATGCAGCATTTCTCCATTCCCAAATCTGGGTACTAGGGCAGCACAGCCGTTCTGGAAGTCGTTTGCCTAGGTTGTAAATTTGAATGGAATGTGCCAGGAAAACCCCCCATAAGTTTATGTCTCATTACTCCTAGTTCGTTGTTTTAATTTTTTCAGTTGGGGTAATGGTTAGAATGTTGCTTGTCCAAGGTGTACATCTACATATTCTATATACCTATTTATGTAGAGATCCTCTTCCCGTGTAAATTATTACACAGTGTTCCCTAAACCTTCCTTGCTATATGGTCGGTCTTTTTGATATATGTATATAATATGTATTTGTATACATATGGTAACGCTAATCTTCATTTATCCATTCCCCCCACCTTTCCTTTTAGATAAGCATAGTTTTTTTTAATAAGTCTGTGATTGACTTTCTCTGTGGAATTATGTTCATTTGTGTCAGTTATTAGATAACGCCTATAAGTGATATCATAGGATATAGGACTTTTGCTTTCCGACTTACCTCATGTTCTGTGATTATCTCCAAGATCATCTATGGTGCCTCAAAGAGCAGTGTTTCATTGTTTTCCATGGCTAGTATTCATTGTGTACATGGACCACTTCTTCTTTATCCTTTCATCTGTTGATGGACATTTTGGTTGCTTCACTGTCTTGTCTATTGTGAATAAGGCTGCAGTGCAACTTTTGCAGCCCGGGTCTTCATTCTGGTCTTCTCAGGTGAGAGGCCCATTGGTGCGCCTGCTGGATTGAATGGTACCTCAATTTTTCGTTTTCAACGCAGCTCCTTTCTGTTCTCATTATTAGCGTTTAACCCTTTTACATCTCACCAGCAGCTAGAGGGTACACAGTTCTCTAAAACCCCTTCAGCATTTATTGTTTGTAGACTTTTTGCCAATGGTCAGTCGACTGGTGTGAGTTGAAAACATTTTGTAGATTAGATTGCATGAGTCTAATACTTCCTGAGGTGGAGCGTTTATCCATTTTCCTTTCTTTAAAAAGAGAGTGAGTAAAACTTACCTCTTCATACTATCTTCTTGAAAATTTTGCCTGTTTTGAATTTTTTTTATCCATTCCCTACCTCAGCACAATTTTGAGGGCAGGTGTCTTTACAGCTCTGAGTCCTTGTGAATGGTAAGTGACCATTAGCAGTGGGTTAAAAGCTGCTCTTGTGGGAATCGGCCACAAGGCGGCAGCATTTCTCCTTTACCAAATCTGGTTACTAGGGCAACAGAGCCTTACTGGAAGTGGTGTTCTAGGTGGTAAATTAGAATGGAATGTGCGAGGAAAAAGCCCTTTAAGTTTATGTCTCATTACCTCTTGTTGGTATTTTGAACTTAATTTTTATTTTTTATCACAGCAAACTTGATTACAATGTTTTGTTTGTTCTAGGTGTGCAAGATGTGGTTCTTTCACACATATGCATATATCTATTCTTCGGATCCTTTTCCCATGTAGGTTATGACACAATGTTGAGTAGTCTTCTCTTGGTATTGCGTAGGTCTTTGGTGATTATATATTTCACATGTGTTTGTATCTCTCTGTTAACCTCAATATGGTAATGTATCCAATCCTCACACCTTTCCATTTGGTGAACCATAAGTTTTTTTAATGAATCTATGATAGTGTTTCTCTGTGGAAATATCTTTGTATCATTTTTTAGGTAACACCTATATGTGATATGATAGGATATGTGTCTTTCGCTTTCTCACTTACTCCAAGTTGACTGATTACTTCTCGACTCATCTATGGTGCTGCAAATGGCATTGTTTCATTTTTTCACTAGCTCCTATTCCATCTGTACAGGTAGCAGTTCTTCTTTGTCCACCCATCTGTCGGTGGACTTTTTGGTTACTTCCATATCTTGGCTATTGTAATACTATGCAATGTAGATTTGCGTGCCTGTGTCCTTTCAGTTCTGTCTTCTTAGTTTATAGGTCCAAGAATAGGTCTGCTGGATCATATGGTAGCTGAATGTTTACCTTTTATAGGCAGCTCTATTCTGTTCTCCTTAGTGGCTTTTTCCAGGTTACATCCCACTTAAAGTGGAGGGTATGTATTTCTTCCCAGCACCTTCAGCATTTATTCTTTGTAGTTTTTGCTGATGGTTATTCTGAGTGGTGTGAGCTGATACCTCTTTGTGGTTGAATTTGCATGTGTCTCATAATGCGTTGAAATTGAGCGTTAAGACATGTCCATTTTATTTTTCGAGCTGTGATTAGAGCTTATTACTTCAAAGTGTTTTCTTAAAGTATGTGTCACCATTTGAAATATTTTGGCCATTATCTCCCTCAAGACATTTTGAGGGCAGGTTTCATTTACAGCCCTGCAGTACTTGTTCATATGAAGTGACCATTAGCTCAGGCTTTAAACCTGCTTTTGCAGGTAACGGCCAGAGAGCGGCAGCCTTTCTACGTTCTCCATGCTGGTACTAGGGAAACAGACCTACCGGCCAGTGGTATTCTTCGGTTATAAATTAGAGTGCAATGTGCCCGGGTAAACCCACAAATGTTGATGTCTCCTTGCTTTTGTTTGTTTTTAAATTTAATTTATATTTATTATTAGAGTAATATTCCATTGTGTACGTGGACCACTTCTTCTTGGTGCATTCCTCGGTTGATGGACATTTTCATTGCTTCCAAGTGCTGGCTATGGTAAATATTGCTGGCGTACAGGTTTGCCCGCCTGTCACTTTTTCATTCTCATTTTCTCAGGTGATAGGCCAAGCAGTGGTTGTGATTGATTGACTGGTAGCTCAATATTTCCCTTTTCAAAGCACCTACTTTGTGTTTTCATTAGTGGCTCTTTACATGCCCCCCCCCTACAACCGAGGGTACGCATTTCTCCACACTCCCTTCACCGTTTATTTTTGGCAGCATTTTTCCTAATGGCCATTCTGACTGCTGTGAGCTGATAGGTTTTTGTAATATGGGTATGCATGTCATTAAAAATTTTTTAAATTCATCATATTCCTACGCCTTTTTCTTTTCTCTTAAAAGAAAAAACCGTGAGTACAATATAGCTCTTGAAACTGTCTTCTTCGAAGGTTGCCCTCTTTTGAATTTTTTGGTCGATTTTTGACCCCAGAAATTTTCTGGAGGGCAGGTGCCATTTACACAACTGCAAGTTGGTGAAAATTTAGTGACCTTTTGCAGGGGATTCAAAGCTGCTGTTGTGGGAAACGGCCACAAGGAGGTAGCATTTCTCCATTCCCCAAGCTGGGTCCTAGGGCAGCAGAGCCTTTCTGGAAGTCATTGTCCTAGGTTGTAAATTAGAATGGAATTTGCCAGGAGAAATCCCCTTAAGTTTATGTCTCATTACTTCTTCTTGGTTTTTAAAATTTTTTTTAATCTGGGTAAAGTTTAGAATATTGTTTGTCCTAGGTGTACACAATCTGGTCCATTTGTACATTATGTATGTCTATTAATGTACAGATCCTCTTCCCATGTAAAATATTACAGTGTTCCGTCGACCTCCCTTGCTATATGTTCGGTCTTTTTGATACATGTATATAATATGTATTTGTATATGTATAGTAACACTCACCTTCATTCTCAATTTCCCCCCTCCTTTCCTTTTAGATGAGCATAGTTTGTTTTCTAAGCCTGTGAGTGTCTTTCTCTTTGGAAATATGTTCATCTGTGTCAGTTATTAGGTAATGCCATAAGTGATAATATAGGCTATAGGTCTTTTGCTTTCCGACCTACTTCATGTTTTGTGATTATCTCCAGGCTCATCTATGGTGCCCCAAAGAGTAGTGCTTCAAAGTTTTCCAAGGCTAATATTCCATTGTGTACATGGACCACTTCTTCTTGGTGCATTCCTCTGTTGATGGACATTTTCGTTGCTTCCAAGTGTTGCCTATGGTAAATATTGCTGGAGTGCAGGATTGCCAGCCTGTGATTTTTGATTTTCATTTTCTCAGGTGATAGACCCAGCAGTGGTTATGATTGATTGACTGGTATGGTAGCTCAACGTTTACCTTTTCAAGGCACCTCAATTGTGCTTTCATTTGTGGCTCTTACCACGTCCCCCTTAGAATCGAGGGTACGCATTGCTCCACAATCACGTCAGCATTTATTTTTGGCAGCATTTTTGTTGATGGCCATTCTGACTGGTGTGAGCTGATAGGTTTTTGTAATTTGGGTTTACATGTCTGTAAAAATTCCTACAATTCATCATTTTTCCACGCCTTTTTCTTTTCTGTTAAAAGAAAAAAGAAAAAAAGTGTGAGTATAATATAGCTCTTCAAATTTTCTTTTTGGAAGGTTGCACTCTAGAATTTTTGGGTTGATTTTCGACCTCAGTATTTTTTGGAGGGCAGGTGTCATTTACAGACCTGCAATTGGTGAATATTTAGTGACCTTTTGCAGTGGGTTTAAAACTGCTGTTGTGGGAAACGGCCACAAGGATGCAGCATTTCTCCATTCCCAAATCTGGGTACTAGGGCAGCACAGCCGTTCTGGAAGTCGTTTGCCTAGGTTGTAAATTTGAATGGAATGTGCCAGGAAAACCCCCCATAAGTTTATGTCTCATTACTCCTAGTTCGTTGTTTTAATTTTTTCAATTGGGGTAATGGTTAGAATGTTGCTTGTCCAAGGTGTACATCTACATATTCTATATACCTATTTATGTAGAGATCCTCTTCCCGTGTAAATTATTACACAGTGTTCCCTAAACCTTCCTTGCTATATGGTCGGTCTTTTTGATATATGTATATAATATGTATTTGTATACATATGGTAACGCTAATCTTCATTTATCCATTCCCCCCACCTTTCCTTTTAGATAAGCACAGTTTTTTTTTAATAAGTCTGTGATTGACTTTCTCTGTGGAATTATGTTCATTTGTGTCAGTTATTAGATAACGCCTATAAGTGATATCATAGGATATAGGACTTTTGCTTTCCGACTTACCTCATGTTCTGTGATTATCTCCAAGATCATCTATGGTGCCTCAAAGAGCAGTGTTTCATTGTTTTCCATGGCTAGTATTCATTGTGTACATGGACCACTTCTTCTTTATCCTTTCATCTGTTGATGGACATTTTGGTTGCTTCACTGTCTTGTCTATTGTGAATAAGGCTGCAGTGCAACTTTTGCAGCCCGGGTCTTCATTCTGGT
Organism: Balaenoptera borealis; assembly: GCF_965194805.1. Classification (NCBI taxonomy): domain Eukaryota; kingdom Metazoa; phylum Chordata; class Mammalia; order Artiodactyla; family Balaenopteridae; genus Balaenoptera; species Balaenoptera borealis. The sequence goes on along the minus strand of NW_028123318.1, from coordinate 225,309 downwards.
CTTCTCAGGTGAGAGGCCCATTGGTGCGCCTGCTGGATTGAATGGTACCTCAATTTTTCGTTTTCAACGCAGCTCCTTTCTGTTCTCATTATTAGCGTTTAACCCTTTTACATCTCACCAGCAGCTAGAGGGTACACAGTTCTCTAAAACCCCTTCAGCATTTATTGTTTGTAGACTTTTTGCCAATGGTCAGTCGACTGGTGTGAGTTGAAAACATTTTGTAGATTAGATTGCATGAGTCTAATACTTCCTGAGGTGGAGCGTTTATCCATTTTCCTTTCTTTAAAAAGAGAGTGAGTAAAACTTACCTCTTCATACTATCTTCTTGAAAATTTTGCCTGTTTTGAATTTTTTTTATCCATTCCCTACCTCAGCACAATTTTGAGGGCAGGTGTCTTTACAGCTCTGAGTCCTTGTGAATGGTAAGTGACCATTAGCAGTGGGTTAAAAGCTGCTCTTGTGGGAATCGGCCACAAGGCGGCAGCATTTCTCCTTTACCAAATCTGGTTACTAGGGCAACAGAGCCTTACTGGAAGTGGTGTTCTAGGTGGTAAATTAGAATGGAATGTGCGAGGAAAAAGCCCTTTAAGTTTATGTCTCATTACCTCTTGTTGGTATTTTGAACTTAATTTTTATTTTTTATCACAGCAAACTTGATTACAATGTTTTGTTTGTTCTAGGTGTGCAAGATGTGGTTCTTTCACACATATGCATATATCTATTCTTCGGATCCTTTTCCCATGTAGGTTATGACACAATGTTGAGTAGTCTTCTCTTGGTATTGCGTAGGTCTTTGGTGATTATATATTTCACATGTGTTTGTATCTCTCTGTTAACCTCAATATGGTAATGTATCCAATCCTCACACCTTTCCATTTGGTGAACCATAAGTTTTTTTAATGAATCTATGATAGTGTTTCTCTGTGGAAATATCTTTGTATCATTTTTTAGGTAACACCTATATGTGATATGATAGGATATGTGTCTTTCGCTTTCTCACTTACTCCAAGTTGACTGATTACTTCTCGACTCATCTATGGTGCTGCAAATGGCATTGTTTCATTTTTTCACTAGCTCCTATTCCATCTGTACAGGTAGCAGTTCTTCTTTGTCCACCCATCTGTCGGTGGACTTTTTGGTTACTTCCATATCTTGGCTATTGTAATACTATGCAATGTAGATTTGCGTGCCTGTGTCCTTTCAGTTCTGTCTTCTTAGTTTATAGGTCCAAGAATAGGTCTGCTGGATCATATGGTAGCTGAATGTTTACCTTTTATAGGCAGCTCTATTCTGTTCTCCTTAGTGGCTTTTTCCAGGTTACATCCCACTTAAAGTGGAGGGTATGTATTTCTTCCCAGCACCTTCAGCATTTATTCTTTGTAGTTTTTGCTGATGGTTATTCTGAATGGTGTGAGCTGATACCTCTTTGTGGTTGAATTTGCATGTGTCTCATAATGCGTTGAAATTGAGCGTTAAGACATGTCCATTTTATTTTTCGAGCTGTGATTAGAGCTTATTACTTCAAAGTGTTTTCTTAAAGTATGTGTCACCATTTGAAATATTTTGGCCATTATCTCCCTCAAGACATTTTGAGGGCAGGTTTCATTTACAGCCCTGCAGTACTTGTTCATATGAAGTGACCATTAGCTCAGGCTTTAGACCTGCTTTTGCAGGTAACGGCCAGAGAGCGGCAGCCTTTCTACGTTCTCCATGCTGGTACTAGGGAAACAGACCTACCGGCCAGTGGTATTCTTCGGTTATAAATTAGAGTGCAATGTGCCCGGGTAAACCCACAAATGTTGATGTCTCCTTGCTTTTGTTTGTTTTTAAATTTAATTTATATTTATTATTAGAGTAATATTCCATTGTGTACGTGGACCACTTCTTCTTGGTGCATTCCTCGGTTGATGGACATTTTCATTGCTTCCAAGTGCTGGCTATGGTAAATATTGCTGGCGTACAGGTTTGCCCGCCTGTCACTTTTTCAGTCTCATTTTCTCAGGTGATAGGCCAAGCAGTGGTTGTGATTGATTGACTGGTAGCTCAATATTTCCCTTTTCAAAGCACCTACTTTGTGTTTTCATTAGTGGCTCTTTACATGCCCCCCCCCTACAACCGAGGGTACGCATTTCTCCACACTCCCTTCACCGTTTATTTTTGGCAGCATTTTTCCTAATGGCCATTCTGACTGCTGTGAGCTGATAGGTTTTTGTAATATGGGTATGCATGTCATTAAAAATTTTTTAAATTCATCATATTCCTACGCCTTTTTCTTTTCTCTTAAAAGAAAAAACCGTGAGTACAATATAGCTCTTGAAACTGTCTTCTTCGAAGGTTGCCCTCTTTTGAATTTTTTGGTCGATTTTTGACCCCAGAAATTTTCTGGAGGGCAGGTGCCATTTACAGAACTGCAAGTTGGTGAAAATTTAGTGACCTTTTGCAGTGGGTTCAAAGCTGCTGTTGTGGGAAACGGCCACAAGGAGGTAGCATTTCTCCATTCCCCAAGCTGGGTCCTAGGGCAGCAGAGCCTTTCTGGAAGTCATTGTCCTAGGTTGTAAATTAGAATGGAATTTGCCAGGAGAAATCCCCTTAAGTTTATGTCTCATTACTTCTTCTTGGTTTTTAAATTTTTTTTTAATCTGGGTAAAGTTTAGAATATTGTTTGTCCTAGGTGTACACAATCTGGTTCATTTGTACATTATGTATGTCTATTAATGTACAGATCCTCTTCCCATGTAAAATATTACAGTGTTCCGTCGACCTCCCTTGCTATATGTTCGGTCTTTTTGATACATGTATATAATATGTATTTGTATATGTATAGTAACACTAATCCTCATTTCTCAATTTCCCCCCTCCTTTCCTTTTAGATGAGCATAGTTTGTTTTGTTTTCTAAGCCTGTGAGTGTCTTTCTCTTTGGAAATATGTTCATCTGTGTCAGTTATTAGGTAATGCCATAAGTGATAATATAGGCTATAGGTCTTTTGCTTTCCGACCTACTTCATGTTTTGTGATTATCTCCAGGCTCATCTATGGTGCCCCAAAGAGTAGTGCTTCAAAGTTTTCCAAGGCTAATATTCCATTGTGTACATGGACCACTTCTTCTTGGTGCATTCCTCTGTTGATGGACATTTTCGTTGCTTCCAAGTGTTGCCTATGGTAAATATTGCTGGAGTGCAGGATTGCCAGCCTGTGATTTTTGATTTTCATTTTCTCAGGTGATAGACCCAGCAGTGGTTATGATTGATTGACTGGTATGGTAGCTCAACGTTTACCTTTTCAAGGCACCTCAATTGTGCTTTCATTTGTGGCTCTTACCACGTCCCCCTTAGAATCGAGGGTACGCATTGCTCCACAATCACGTCAGCATTTATTTTTGGCAGCATTTTTGTTGATGGCCATTCTGACTGGTGTGAGCTGATAGGTTTTTGTAATTTGGGTTTACATGTCTGTAAAAATTCCTACAATTCATCATTTTTCCACGCCTTTTTGTTTTCTGTTAAAAGAAAAAAGAAAAAAAGTGTGAGTATAATATACCTCTTCAAATTTTCTTTTTGGAAGGTTGCACTCTAGAATTTTTTGGTTGATTTTCGACCTCAGTATTTTTTGGAGGGCAGGTGTCATTTACAGACCTGCAATTGGTGAATATTTAGTGACCTTTTGCAGTGGGTTTAAAACTGCTGTTGTGGGAAACGGCCACAAGGATGCAGCATTTCTCCATTCCCAAATCTGGGTACTAGGGCAGCACAGCCGTTCTGGAAGTCGTTTGCCTAGGTTGTAAATTTGAATGGAATGTGCCAGGAAAACCCCCCATAAGTTTATGTCTCATTACTCCTAGTTCGTTGTTTTAATTTTTTCAATTGGGGTAATGGTTAGAATGTTGCTTGTCCAAGGTGTACATCTACATATTCTATATACCTATTTATGTAGAGATCCTCTTCCCGTGTAAATTATTACACAGTGTTCCCTAAACCTTCCTTGCTATATGGTCGGTCTTTTTGATATATGTATATAATATGTATTTGTATACATATGGTAACGCTAATCTTCATTTATCCATTCCCCCCACCTTTCCTTTTAGATAAGCATAGTTTTTTTTTAATAAGTCTGTGATTGACTTTCTCTGTGGAATTATGTTCATTTGTGTCAGTTATTAGATAACGCCTATAAGTGATATCATAGGATATAGGACTTTTGCTTTCCAACTTACCTCATGTTCTGTGATTATCTCCAAGATCATCTATGGTGCCTCAAAGAGCAGTGTTTCATTGTTTTCCATGGCTAGTATTCATTGTGTACATGGACCACTTCTTCTTTATCCTTTCATCTGTTGATGGACATTTTGGTTGCTTCACTGTCTTGTCTATTGTGAATAAGGCTGCAGTGCAACTTTTGCAGCCCGGGTCTTCATTCTGGTCTTCTCAGGTGAGAGGCCCATTGGTGCGCCTGCTGGATTGAATGGTACCTCAATTTTTCGTTTTCAACGCAGCTCCTTTCTGTTCTCATTATTAGCGTTTAACCCTTTTACATCTCACCAGCAGCTAGAGGGTACACAGTTCTCTAAAACCCCTTCAGCATTTATTGTTTGTAGACTTTTTGCCAATGGTCAGTCGACTGGTGTGAGTTGAAAACATTTTGTAGATTAGATTGCATGAGTCTAATACTTCCTGAGGTGGAGCGTTTATCCATTTTCCTTTCTTTAAAAAGAGAGTGAGTAAAACTTACCTCTTCATACTATCTTCTTGAAAATTTTGCCTGTTTTGAATTTTTTTTATCCATTCCCTACCTCAGCACAATTTTGAGGGCAGGTGTCTTTACAGCTCTGAGTCCTTGTGAATGGTAAGTGACCATTAGCAGTGGGTTAAAAGCTGCTCTTGTGGGAATCGGCCACAAGGCAGCAGCATTTCTCCTTTACCAAATCTGGTTACTAGGGCAACAGAGCCTTACTGGAAGTGGTGTTCTAGGTGGTAAATTAGAATGGAATGTGCGAGGAAAAAGCCCTTTAAGTTTATGTCTCATTACCTCTTGTTGGTATTTTGAACTTAATTTTTATTTTTTATCACAGCAAACTTGATTACAATGTTTTGTTTGTTCTAGGTGTGCAAGATGTGGTTCTTTCACACATATGCATATATCTATTCTTCGGATCCTTTTCCCATGTAGGTTATGACACAATGTTGAGTAGTCTTCTCTTGGTATTGCGTAGGTCTTTGGTGATTATATATTTCACATGTGTTTGTATCTCTCTGTTAACCTCAATATGGTAATGTATCCAATCCTCACACCTTTCCATTTGGTGAACCATAAGTTTTTTTAATGAATCTATGATAGTGTTTCTCTGTGGAAATATCTTTGTATCATTTTTTAGGTAACACCTATATGTGATATGATAGGATATGTGTCTTTCGCTTTCTCACTTACTCCAAGTTGACTGATTACTTCTCGACTCATCTATGGTGCTGCAAATGGCATTGTTTCATTTTTTCACTAGCTCCTATTCCATCTGTACAGGTAGCAGTTCTTCTTTGTCCACCCATCTGTCGGTGGACTTTTTGGTTACTTCCATATCTTGGCTATTGTAATACTATGCAATGTAGATTTGCGTGCCTGTGTCCTTTCAGTTCTGTCTTCTTAGTTTATAGGTCCAAGAATAGGTCTGCTGGATCATATGGTAGCTGAATGTTTACCTTTTATAGGCAGCTCTATTCTGTTCTCCTTAGTGGCTTTTTCCAGGTTACATCCCACTTAAAGTGGAGGGTATGTATTTCTTCCCAGCACCTTCAGCATTTATTCTTTGTAGTTTTTGCTGATGGTTATTCTGAGTGGTGTGAGCTGATACCTCTTTGTGGTTGAATTTGCATGTGTCTCATAATGCGTTGAAATTGAGCGTTAAGACATGTCCATTTTATTTTTCGAGCTGTGATTAGAGCTTATTACTTCAAAGTGTTTTCTTAAAGTATGTGTCACCATTTGAAATATTTTGGCCATTATCTCCCTCAAGACATTTTGAGGGCAGGTTTCATTTACAGCCCTGCAGTACTTGTTCATATGAAGTGACCATTAGCTCAGGCTTTAGACCTGCTTTTGCAGGTAACGGCCAGAGAGCGGCAGCCTTTCTACGTTCTCCATGCTGGTACTAGGGAAACAGACCTACCGGCCAGTGGTATTCTTCGGTTATAAATTAGAGTGCAATGTGCCCGGGTAAACCCACAAATGTTGATGTCTCCTTGCTTTTGTTTGTTTTTAAATTTAATTTATATTTATTATTAGAGTAATATTCCATTGTGTACGTGGACCACTTCTTCTTGGTGCATTCCTCGGTTGATGGACATTTTCATTGCTTCCAAGTGCTGGCTATGGTAAATATTGCTGGCGTACAGGTTTGCCCGCCTGTCACTTTTTCAGTCTCATTTTCTCAGGTGATAGGCCAAGCAGTGGTTGTGATTGATTGACTGGTAGCTCAATATTTCCCTTTTCAAAGCACCTACTTTGTGTTTTCATTAGTGGCTCTTTACATGCCCCCCCCCCTACAACCGAGGGTACGCATTTCTCCACACTCCCTTCACCGTTTATTTTTGGCAGCATTTTTCCTAATGGCCATTCTGACTGCTGTGAGCTGATAGGTTTTTGTAATATGGGTATGCATGTCATTAAAAATTTTTTAAATTCATCATATTCCTACGCCTTTTTCTTTTCTCTTAAAAGAAAAAACCGTGAGTACAATATAGCTCTTGAAACTGTCTTCTTCGAAGGTTGCCCTCTTTTGAATTTTTTGGTCGATTTTTGACCCCAGAAATTTTCTGGAGGGCAGGTGCCATTTACAGAACTGCAAGTTGGTGAAAATTTAGTGACCTTTTGCAGTGGGTTCAAAGCTGCTGTTGTGGGAAACGGCCACAAGGAGGTAGCATTTCTCCATTCCCCAAGCTGGGTCCTAGGGCAGCAGAGCCTTTCTGGAAGTCATTGTCCTAGGTTGTAAATTAGAATGGAATTTGCCAGGAGAAATCCCCTTAAGTTTATGTCTCATTACTTCTTCTTGGTTTTTAAATTTTTTTTTAATCTGGGTAAAGTTTAGAATATTGTTTGTCCTAGGTGTACACAATCTGGTTCATTTGTACATTATGTATGTCTATTAATGTACAGATCCTCTTCCCATGTAAAATATTACAGTGTTCCGTCGACCTCCCTTGCTATATGTTCGGTCTTTTTGATACATGTATATAATATGTATTTGTATATGTATAGTAACACTAATCCTCATTTCTCAATTTCCCCCCTCCTTTCCTTTTAGATGAGCATAGTTTGTTTTGTTTTCTAAGCCTGTGAGTGTCTTTCTCTTTGGAAATATGTTCATCTGTGTCAGTTATTAGGTAATGCCATAAGTGATAATATAGGCTATAGGTCTTTTGCTTTCCGACCTACTTCATGTTTTGTGATTATCTCCAGGCTCATCTATGGTGCCCCAAAGAGTAGTGCTTCAAAGTTTTCCAAGGCTAATATTCCATTGTGTACATGGACCACTTCTTCTTGGTGCATTCCTCTGTTGATGGACATTTTCGTTGCTTCCAAGTGTTGCCTATGGTAAATATTGCTGGAGTGCAGGATTGCCAGCCTGTGATTTTTGATTTTCATTTTCTCAGGTGATAGACCCAGCAGTGGTTATGATTGATTGACTGGTATGGTAGCTCAACGTTTACCTTTTCAAGGCACCTCAATTGTGCTTTCATTTGTGGCTCTTACCACGTCCCCCTTAGAATCGAGGGTACGCATTGCTCCACAATCACGTCAGCATTTATTTTTGGCAGCATTTTTGTTGATGGCCATTCTGACTGGTGTGAGCTGATAGGTTTTTGTAATTTGGGTTTACATGTCTGTAAAAATTCCTACAATTCATCATTTTTCCACGCCTTTTTGTTTTCTGTTAAAAGAAAAAAGAAAAAAAGTGTGAGTATAATATACCTCTTCAAATTTTCTTTTTGGAAGGTTGCACTCTAGAATTTTTGGGTTGATTTTCGACCTCAGTATTTTTTGGAGGGCAGGTGTCATTTACAGACCTGCAATTGGTGAATATTTAGTGACCTTTTGCAGTGGGTTTAAAACTGCTGTTGTGGGAAACGGCCACAAGGATGCAGCATTTCTCCATTCCCAAATCTGGGTACTAGGGCAGCACAGCCGTTCTGGAAGTCGTTTGCCTAGGTTGTAAATTTGAATGGAATGTGCCAGGAAAACCCCCCATAAGTTTATGTCTCATTACTCCTAGTTCGTTGTTTTAATTTTTTCAATTGGGGTAATGGTTAGAATGTTGCTTGTCCAAGGTGTACATCTACATATTCTATATACCTATTTATGTAGAGATCCTCTTCCCGTGTAAATTATTACACAGTGTTCCCTAAACCTTCCTTGCTATATGGTCGGTCTTTTTGATATATGTATATAATATGTATTTGTATACATATGGTAACGCTAATCTTCATTTATCCATTCCCCCCACCTTTCCTTTTAGATAAGCATAGTTTTTTTTTAATAAGTCTGTGATTGACTTTCTCTGTGGAATTATGTTCATTTGTGTCAGTTATTAGATAACGCCTATAAGTGATATCATAGGATATAGGACTTTTGCTTTCCGACTTACCTCATGTTCTGTGATTATCTCCAAGATCATCTATGGTGCCTCAAAGAGCAGTGTTTCATTGTTTTCCATGGCTAGTATTCATTGTGTACATGGACCACTTCTTCTTTATCCTTTCATCTGTTGATGGACATTTTGGTTGCTTCACTGTCTTGTCTATTGTGAATAAGGCTGCAGTGCAACTTTTGCAGCCCGGGTCTTCATTCTGGTCTTCTCAGGTGAGAGGCCCATTGGTGCGCCTGCTGGATTGAATGGTACCTCAATTTTTCGTTTTCAACGCAGCTCCTTTCTGTTCTCATTATTAGCGTTTAACCCTTTTACATCTCACCAGCAGCTAGAGGGTACACAGTTCTCTAAAACCCCTTCAGCATTTATTGTTTGTAGACTTTTTGCCAATGGTCAGTCGACTGGTGTGAGTTGAAAACATTTTGTAGATTAGATTGCATGAGTCTAATACTTCCTGAGGTGGAGCGTTTATCCATTTTCCTTTCTTTAAAAAGAGAGTGAGTAAAACTTACCTCTTCATACTATCTTCTTGAAAATTTTGCCTGTTTTGAATTTTTTTTATCCATTCCCTACCTCAGCACAATTTTGAGGGCAGGTGTCTTTACAGCTCTGAGTCCTTGTGAATGGTAAGTGACCATTAGCAGTGGGTTAAAAGCTGCTCTTGTGGGAATCGGCCACAAGGCGGCAGCATTTCTCCTTTACCAAATCTGGTTACTAGGGCAACAGAGCCTTACTGGAAGTGGTGTTCTAGGTGGTAAATTAGAATGGAATGTGCGAGGAAAAAGCCCTTTAAGTTTATGTCTCATTACCTCTTGTTGGTATTTTGAACTTAATTTTTATTTTTTATCACAGCAAACTTGATTACAATGTTTTGTTTGTTCTAGGTGTGCAAGATGTGGTTCTTTCACACATATGCATATATCTATTCTTCTTCGGATCCTTTTCCCATGTAGGTTATGACACAATGTTGAGTAGTCTTCTCTTGGTATTGCGTAGGTCTTTGGTGATTATATATTTCACATGTGTTTGTATCTCTCTGTTAACCTCAATATGGTAATGTATCCAATCCTCACACCTTTCCATTTGGTGAACCATAAGTTTTTTTAATGAATCTATGATAGTGTTTCTCTGTGGAAATATCTTTGTATCATTTTTTAGGTAACACCTATATGTGATATGATAGGATATGTGTCTTTCGCTTTCTCACTTACTCCAAGTTGACTGATTACTTCTCGACTCATCTATGGTGCTGCAAATGGCATTGTTTCATTTTTTCACTAGCTCCTATTCCATCTGTACAGGTAGCAGTTCTTCTTTGTCCACCCATCTGTCGGTGGACTTTTTGGTTACTTCCATATCTTGGCTATTGTAATACTATGCAATGTAGATTTGCGTGCCTGTGTCCTTTCAGTTCTGTCTTCTTAGTTTATAGGTCCAAGAATAGGTCTGCTGGATCATATGGTAGCTGAATGTTTACCTTTTATAGGCAGCTCTATTCTGTTCTCCTTAGTGGCTTTTTCCAGGTTACATCCCACTTAAAGTGGAGGGTATGTATTTCTTCCCAGCACCTTCAGCATTTATTCTTTGTAGTTTTTGCTGATGGTTATTCTGAGTGGTGTGAGCTGATACCTCTTTGTGGTTGAATTTGCATGTGTCTCATAATGCGTTGAAGTTGAGCGTTAAGACATGTCCATTTTATTTTTCGAGCTGTGATTAGAGCTTATTACTTCAAAGTGTTTTCTTAAAGTATGTGTCACCATTTGAAATATTTTGGCCATTATCTCCCTCAAGACATTTTGAGGGCAGGTTTCATTTACAGCCCTGCAGTACTTGTTCATATGAAGTGACCATTAGCTCAGGCTTTAAACCTGCTTTTGCAGGTAACGGCCAGAGAGCGGCAGCCTTTCTACGTTCTCCATGCTGGTACTAGGGAAACAGACCTACCGGCCAGTGGTATTCTTCGGTTATAAATTAGAGTGCAATGTGCCCGGGTAAACCCACAAATGTTGATGTCTCCTTGCTTTTGTTTGTTTTTAAATTTAATTTATATTTATTATTAGAGTAATATTCCATTGTGTACGTGGACCACTTCTTCTTGGTGCATTCCTCGGTTGATGGACATTTTCATTGCTTCCAAGTGCTGGCTATGGTAAATATTGCTGGCGTACAGGTTTGCCCGCCTGTCACTTTTTCAGTCTCATTTTCTCAGGTGATAGGCCAAGCAGTGGTTGTGATTGATTGACTGGTAGCTCAATATTTCCCTTTTCAAAGCACCTACATTGTGTTTTCATTAGTGGCTCTTTACATACCCCCCCCCCTTACAACCGAGGGTACGCATTTCTCCACACTCCCTTCACCGTTTATTTTTGGCAGCATTTTTCCTAATGGCCATTCTGACTGCTGTGAGCTGATAGGTTTTTGTAATATGGGTATGCATGTCATTAAAAATTTTTTAAATTCATCATATTCCTACGCCTTTTTCTTTTCTCTTAAAAGAAAAAACCGTGAGTACAATATAGCTCTTGAAACTGTCTTCTTCGAAGGTTGCCCTCTTTTGAATTTTTTGGTCGTTTTTTGACCCCAGAAATTTTCTGGAGGGCAGGTGCCATTTACACAACTGCAAGTTGGTGAAAATTTAGTGACCTTTTGCAGTGGGTTCAAAGCTGCTGTTGTGGGAAACGGCCACAAGGAGGTAGCATTTCTCCATTCCCCAAGCTGGGTCCTAGGGCAGCAGAGCCTTTCTGGAAGTCATTGTCCTAGGTTGTAAATTAGAATGGAATTTGCCAGGAGAAATCCCCTTAAGTTTATGTCTCATTACTTCTTCTTGGTTTTTAAAATTTTTTTTAATCTGGGTAAAGTTTAGAATATTGTTTGTCCTAGGTGTACACAATCTGGTTCATTTGTACATTATGTATGTCTATTAATGTACAGATCCTCTTCCCATGTAAAATATTACAGTGTTCCGTCGACCTCCCTTGCTATATGTTCGGTCTTTTTGATACATGTATATAATATGTATTTGTATATGTATAGTAACACTAATCCTCATTTCTCAATTTCCCCCCTCCTTTCCTTTTAGATGAGCATAGTTTGTTTTGTTTTCTAAGCCTGTGAGTGTCTTTCTCTTTGGAAATATGTTCATCTGTGTCAGTTATTAGGTAATGCCATAAGTGATAATATAGGCTATAGGTCTTTTGCTTTCCGACCTACTTCATGTTTTGTGATTATCTCCAGGCTCATCTATGGTGCCCCAAAGAGTAGTGCTTCAAAGTTTTCCAAGGCTAATATTCCATTGTGTACATGGACCACTTCTTCTTGGTGCATTCCTCTGTTGATGGACATTTTCGTTGCTTCCAAGTGTTGCCTATGGTAAATATTGCTGGAGTGCAGGATTGCCAGCCTGTGATTTTTGATTTTCATTTTCTCAGGTGATAGACCCAGCAGTGGTTATGATTGATTGACTGGTATGGTAGCTCAACGTTTACCTTTTCAAGGCACCTCAATTGTGCTTTCATTTGTGGCTCTTACCACGTCCCCCTTAGAATCGAGGGTACGCATTGCTCCACAATCACGTCAGCATTTATTTTTGGCAGCATTTTTGTTGATGGCCATTCTGACTGGTGTGAGCTGATAGGTTTTTGTAATTTGGGTTTACATGTCTGTAAAAATTCCTACAATTCATCATTTTTCCACGCCTTTTTGTTTTCTGTTAAAAGAAAAAAGAAAAAAAGTGTGAGTATAATATACCTCTTCAAATTTTCTTTTTGGAAGGTTGCACTCTAGAATTTTTGGGTTGATTTTCGACCTCAGTATTTTTTGGAGGGCAGGTGTCATTTACAGACCTGCAATTGGTGAATATTTAGTGACCTTTTGCAGTGGGTTTAAAACTGCTGTTGTGGGAAACGGCCACAAGGATGCAGCATTTCTCCATTCCCAAATCTGGGTACTAGGGCAGCACAGCCGTTCTGGAAGTCGCTTGCCTAGGTTGTAAATTTGAATGGAATGTGCCAGGAAAACCCCCCATAAGTTTATGTCTCATTACTCCTAGTTCGTTGTTTTAATTTTTTCAATTGGGGTAATGGTTAGAATGTTGCTTGTCCAAGGTGTACATCTACATATTCTATATACCTATTTATGTAGAGATCCTCTTCCCGTGTAAATTATTACACAGTGTTCCCTAAACCTTCCTTGCTATATGGTCGGTCTTTTTGATATATGTATATAATATGTATTTGTATACATATGGTAACGCTAATCTTCATTTATCCATTCCCCCCACCTTTCCTTTTAGATAAGCATAGTTTTTTTTTAATAAGTCTGTGATTGACTTTCTCTGTGGAATTATGTTCATTTGTGTCAGTTATTAGATAACGCCTATAAGTGATATCATAGGATATAGGACTTTTGCTTTCCGACTTACCTCATGTTCTGTGATTATCTCCAAGATCATCTATGGTGCCTCAAAGAGCAGTGTTTCATTGTTTTCCATGGCTAGTATTCATTGTGTACATGGACCACTTCTTCTTTATCCTTTCATCTGTTGATGGACATTTTGGTTGCTTCACTGTCTTGTCTATTGTGAATAAGGCTGCAGTGCAACTTTTGCAGCCCGGGTCTTCATTCTGGTCTTCTCAGGTGAGAGGCCCATTGGTGCGCCTGCTGGATTGAATGGTACCTCAATTTTTCGTTTTCAACGCAGCTCCTTTCTGTTCTCATTATTAGCGTTTAACCCTTTTACATCTCACCAGCAGCTAGAGGGTACACAGTTCTCTAAAACCCCTTCAGCATTTATTGTTTGTAGACTTTTTGCCAATGGTCAGTCGACTGGTGTGAGTTGAAAACATTTTGTAGATTAGATTGCATGAGTCTAATACTTCCTGAGGTGGAGCGTTTATCCATTTTCCTTTCTTTAAAAAGAGAGTGAGTAAAACTTACCTCTTCATACTATCTTCTTGAAAATTTTGCCTGTTTTGAATTTTTTTTATCCATTCCCTACCTCAGCACAATTTTGAGGGCAGGTGTCTTTACAGCTCTGAGTCCTTGTGAATGGTAAGTGACCATTAGCAGTGGGTTAAAAGCTGCTCTTGTGGGAATCGGCCACAAGGCGGCAGCATTTCTCCTTTACCAAATCTGGTTACTAGGGCAACAGAGCCTTACTGGAAGTGGTGTTCTAGGTGGTAAATTAGAATGGAATGTGCGAGGAAAAAGCCCTTTAAGTTTATGTCTCATTACCTCTTGTTGGTATTTTGAACTTAATTTTTATTTTTTATCACAGCAAACTTGATTACAATGTTTTGTTTGTTCTAGGTGTGCAAGATGTGGTTCTTTCACACATATGCATATATCTATTCTTCTTCGGATCCTTTTCCCATGTAGGTTATGACACAATGTTGAGTAGTCTTCTCTTGGTATTGCGTAGGTCTTTGGTGATTATATATTTCACATGTGTTTGTATCTCTCTGTTAACCTCAATATGGTAATGTATCCAATCCTCACACCTTTCCATTTGGTGAACCATAAGTTTTTTTAATGAATCTATGATAGTGTTTCTCTGTGGAAATATCTTTGTATCATTTTTTAGGTAACACCTATATGTGATATGATAGGATATGTGTCTTTCGCTTTCTCACTTACTCCAAGTTGACTGATTACTTCTCGACTCATCTATGGTGCTGCAAATGGCATTGTTTCATTTTTTCACTAGCTCCTATTCCATCTGTACAGGTAGCAGTTCTTCTTTGTCCACCCATCTGTCGGTGGACTTTTTGGTTACTTCCATATCTTGGCTATTGTAATACTATGCAATGTAGATTTGCGTGCCTGTGTCCTTTCAGTTCTGTCTTCTTAGTTTATAGGTCCAAGAATAGGTCTGCTGGATCATATGGTAGCTGAATGTTTACCTTTTATAGGCAGCTCTATTCTGTTCTCCTTAGTGGCTTTTTCCAGGTTACATCCCACTTAAAGTGGAGGGTATGTATTTCTTCCCAGCACCTTCAGCATTTATTCTTTGTAGTTTTTGCTGATGGTTATTCTGAGTGGTGTGAGCTGATACCTCTTTGTGGTTGAATTTGCATGTGTCTCATAATGCGTTGAAATTGAGCGTTAAGACATGTCCATTTTATTTTTCGAGCTGTGATTAGAGCTTATTACTTCAAAGTGTTTTCTTAAAGTATGTGTCACCATTTGAAATATTTTGGCCATTATCTCCCTCAAGACATTTTGAGGGCAGGTTTCATTTACAGCCCTGCAGTACTTGTTCATATGAAGTGACCATTAGCTCAGGCTTTAAACCTGCTTTTGCAGGTAACGGCCAGAGAGCGGCAGCCTTTCTACGTTCTCCATGCTGGTACTAGGGAAACAGACCTACCGGCCAGTGGTATTCTTCGGTTATAAATTAGAGTGCAATGTGCCCGGGTAAACCCACAAATGTTGATGTCTCCTTGCTTTTGTTTGTTTTTAAATTTAATTTATATTTATTATTAGAGTAATATTCCATTGTGTACGTGGACCACTTCTTCTTGGTGCATTCCTCGGTTGATGGACATTTTCATTGCTTCCAAGTGCTGGCTATGGTAAATATTGCTGGCGTACAGGTTTGCCCGCCTGTCACTTTTTCAGTCTCATTTTCTCAGGTGATAGGCCAAGCAGTGGTTGTGATTGATTGACTGGTAGCTCAATATTTCCCTTTTCAAAGCACCTACATTGTGTTTTCATTAGTGGCTCTTTACATGCCCCCCCCTTACAACCGAGGGTACGCATTTCTCCACACTCCCTTCACCGTTTATTTTTGGCAGCATTTTTCCTAATGGCCATTCTGACTGCTGTGAGCTGATAGGTTTTTGTAATATGGGTATGCATGTCATTAAAAATTTTTTAAATTCATCATATTCCTACGCCTTTTTCTTTTCTCTTAAAAGAAAAAACCGTGAGTACAATATAGCTCTTGAAACTGTCTTCTTCGAAGGTTGCCCTCTTTTGAATTTTTTGGTCGATTTTTGACCCCAGAAATTTTCTGGAGGGCAGGTGCCATTTACAGAACTGCAAGTTGGTGAAAATTTAGTGACCTTTTGCAGGGGATTCAAAGCTGCTGTTGTGGGAAACGGCCACAAGGAGGTAGCATTTCTCCATTCCCCAAGCTGGGTCCTAGGGCAGCAGAGCCTTTCTGGAAGTCATTGTCCTAGGTTGTAAATTAGAATGGAATTTGCCAGGAGAAATCCCCTTAAGTTTATGTCTCATTACTTCTTCTTGGTTTTTAAAATTTTTTTTAATCTGGGTAAAGTTTAGAATATTGTTTGTCCTAGGTGTACACAATCTGGTTCATTTGTACATTATGTATGTCTATTAATGTACAGATCCTCTTCCCATGTAAAATATTACAGTGTTCCGTCGACCTCCCTTGCTATATGTTCGGTCTTTTTGATACATGTATATAATATGTATTTGTATATGTATAGTAACACTCACCTTCATTCTCAATTTCCCCCCTCCTTTCCTTTTAGATGAGCATAGTTTGTTTTCTAAGCCTGTGAGTGTCTTTCTCTTTGGAAATATGTTCATCTGTGTCAGTTATTAGGTAATGCCATAAGTGATAATATAGGCTATAGGTCTTTTGCTTTCCGACCTACTTCATGTTTTGTGATTATCTCCAGGCTCATCTATGGTGCCCCAAAGAGTAGTGCTTCAAAGTTTTCCAAGGCTAATATTCCATTGTGTACATGGACCACTTCTTCTTGGTGCATTCCTCTGTTGATGGACATTTTCGTTGCTTCCAAGTGTTGCCTATGGTAAATATTGCTGGAGTGCAGGATTGCCAGCCTGTGATTTTTGATTTTCATTTTCTCAGGTGATAGACCCAGCAGTGGTTATGATTGATTGACTGGTATGGTAGCTCAACGTTTACCTTTTCAAGGCACCTCAATTGTGCTTTCATTTGTGGCTCTTACCACGTCCCCCTTAGAATCGAGGGTACGCATTGCTCCACAATCACGTCAGCATTTATTTTTGGCAGCATTTTTGTTGATGGCCATTCTGACTGGTGTGAGCTGATAGGTTTTTGTAATTTGGGTTTACATGTCTGTAAAAATTCCTACAATTCATCATTTTTCCACGCCTTTTTGTTTTCTGTTAAAAGAAAAAAGAAAAAAAGTGTGAGTATAATATACCTCTTCAAATTTTCTTTTTGGAAGGTTGCACTCTAGAATTTTTGGGTTGATTTTCGACCTCAGTATTTTTTGGAGGGCAGGTGTCATTTACAGACCTGCAATTGGTGAATATTTAGTGACCTTTTGCAGTGGGTTTAAAACTGCTGTTGTGGGAAACGGCCACAAGGATGCAGCATTTCTCCATTCCCAAATCTGGGTACTAGGGCAGCACAGCCGTTCTGGAAGTCGTTTGCCTAGGTTGTAAATTTGAATGGAATGTGCCAGGAAAACCCCCCATAAGTTTATGTCTCATTACTCCTAGTTCGTTGTTTTAATTTTTTCAATTGGGGTAATGGTTAGAATGTTGCTTGTCCAAGGTGTACATCTACATATTCTATATACCTATTTATGTAGAGATCCTCTTCCCGTGTAAATTATTACACAGTGTTCCCTAAACCTTCCTTGCTATATGGTCGGTCTTTTTGATATATGTATATAATATGTATTTGTATACATATGGTAACGCTAATCTTCATTTATCCATTCCCCCCACCTTTCCTTTTAGATAAGCATAGTTTTTTTTAATAAGTCTGTGATTGACTTTCTCTGTGGAATTATGTTCATTTGTGTCAGTTATTAGATAACGCCTATAAGTGATATCATAGGATATAGGACTTTTGCTTTCCGACTTACCTCATGTTCTGTGATTATCTCCAAGATCATCTATGGTGCCTCAAAGAGCAGTGTTTCATTGTTTTCCATGGCTAGTATTCATTGTGTACATGGACCACTTCTTCTTTATCCTTTCATCTGTTGATGGACATTTTGGTTGCTTCACTGTCTTGTCTATTGTGAATAAGGCTGCAGTGCAACTTTTGCAGCCCGGGTCTTCATTCTGGTCTTCTCAGGTGAGAGGCCCATTGGTGCGCCTGCTGGATTGAATGGTACCTCAATTTTTCGTTTTCAACGCAGCTCCTTTCTGTTCTCATTATTAGCGTTTAACCCTTTTACATCTCACCAGCAGCTAGAGGGTACACAGTTCTCTAAAACCCCTTCAGCATTTATTGTTTGTAGACTTTTTGCCAATGGTCAGTCGACTGGTGTGAGTTGAAAACATTTTGTAGATTAGATTGCATGAGTTTAATACTTCCTGAGGTGGAGCGTTTATCCATTTTCCTTTCTTTAAAAAGAGAGTGAGTAAAACTTACCTCTTCATACTATCTTCTTGAAAATTTTGCCTGTTTTGAATTTTTTTTATCCATTCCCTACCTCAGCACAATTTTGAGGGCAGGTGTCTTTACAGCTCTGAGTCCTTGTGAATGGTAAGTGACCATTAGCAGTGGGTTAAAAGCTGCTCTTGTGGGAATCGGCCACAAGGCGGCAGCATTTCTCCTTTACCAAATCTGGTTACTAGGGCAACAGAGCCTTACTGGAAGTGGTGTTCTAGGTGGTAAATTAGAATGGAATGTGCGAGGAAAAAGCCCTTTAAGTTTATGTCTCATTACCTCTTGTTGGTATTTTGAACTTAATTTTTATTTTTTATCACAGCAAACTTGATTACAATGTTTTGTTTGTTCTAGGTGTGCAAGATGTGGTTCTTTCACACATATGCATATATCTATTCTTCGGATCCTTTTCCCATGTAGGTTATGACACAATGTTGAGTAGTCTTCTCTTGGTATTGCGTAGGTCTTTGGTGATTATATATTTCACATGTGTTTGTATCTCTCTGTTAACCTCAATATGGTAATGTATCCAATCCTCACACCTTTCCATTTGGTGAACCATAAGTTTTTTTAATGAATCTATGATAGTGTTTCTCTGTGGAAATATCTTTGTATCATTTTTTAGGTAACACCTATATGTGATATGATAGGATATGTGTCTTTCGCTTTCTCACTTAC
The DNA here is from genome assembly GCF_965194805.1 of Balaenoptera borealis. Taxonomy (NCBI): domain Eukaryota; kingdom Metazoa; phylum Chordata; class Mammalia; order Artiodactyla; family Balaenopteridae; genus Balaenoptera; species Balaenoptera borealis. The sequence goes on along the minus strand of NW_028123318.1, from coordinate 206,631 downwards.
TCCAAGTTGACTGATTACTTCTCGACTCATCTATGGTGCTGCAAATGGCATTGTTTCATTTTTTCACTAGCTCCTATTCCATCTGTACAGGTAGCAGTTCTTCTTTGTCCACCCATCTGTCGGTGGACTTTTTGGTTACTTCCATATCTTGGCTATTGTAATACTATGCAATGTAGATTTGCGTGCCTGTGTCCTTTCAGTTCTGTCTTCTTAGTTTATAGGTCCAAGAATAGGTCTGCTGGATCATATGGTAGCTGAATGTTTACCTTTTATAGGCAGCTCTATTCTGTTCTCCTTAGTGGCTTTTTCCAGGTTACATCCCACTTAAAGTGGAGGGTATGTATTTCTTCCCAGCACCTTCAGCATTTATTCTTTGTAGTTTTTGCTGATGGTTATTCTGAGTGGTGTGAGCTGATACCTCTTTGTGGTTGAATTTGCATGTGTCTCATAATGCGTTGAAATTGAGCGTTAAGACATGTCCATTTTATTTTTCGAGCTGTGATTAGAGCTTATTACTTCAAAGTGTTTTCTTAAAGTATGTGTCACCATTTGAAATATTTTGGCCATTATCTCCCTCAAGACATTTTGAGGGCAGGTTTCATTTACAGCCCTGCAGTACTTGTTCATATGAAGTGACCATTAGCTCAGGCTTTAAACCTGCTTTTGCAGGTAACGGCCAGAGAGCGGCAGCCTTGCTACGTTCTCCATGCTGGTACTAGGGAAACAGACCTACCGGCCAGTGGTATTCTTCGGTTATAAATTAGAGTGCAATGTGCCCGGGTAAACCCACAAATGTTGATGTCTCCTTGCTTTTGTTTGTTTTTAAATTTAATTTATATTTATTATTAGAGTAATATTCCATTGTGTACGTGGACCACTTCTTCTTGGTGCATTCCTCGGTTGATGGACATTTTCATTGCTTCCAAGTGCTGGCTATGGTAAATATTGCTGGCGTACAGGTTTGCCCGCCTGTCACTTTTTCAGTCTCATTTTCTCAGGTGATAGGCCAAGCAGTGGTTGTGATTGATTGACTGGTAGCTCAATATTTCCCTTTTCAAAGCACCTGCATTGTGTTTTCATTAGTGGCTCTTTACATACCCCCCCCCTTACAACCGAGGGTACGCATTTCTCCACACTCCCTTCACCGTTTATTTTTGGCAGCATTTTTCCTAATGGCCATTCTGACTGCTGTGAGCTGATAGGTTTTTGTAATATGGGTATGCATGTCATTAAAAATTTTTTAAATTCATCATATTCCTACGCCTTTTTCTTTTCTCTTAAAAGAAAAAACCGTGAGTACAATATAGCTCTTGAAACTGTCTTCTTCGAAGGTTGCCCTCTTTTGAATTTTTTGGTCGATTTTTGACCCCAGAAATTTTCTGGAGGGCAGGTGCCATTTACACAACTGCAAGTTGGTGAAAATTTAGTGACCTTTTGCAGTGGGTTCAAAGCTGCTGTTGTGGGAAACGGCCACAAGGAGGTAGCATTTCTCCATTCCCCAAGCTGGGTCCTAGGGCAGCAGAGCCTTTCTGGAAGTCATTGTCCTAGGTTGTAAATTAGAATGGAATTTGCCAGGAGAAATCCCCTTAAGTTTATGTCTCATTACTTCTTCTTGGTTTTTAAAATTTTTTTTAATCTGGGTAAAGTTTAGAATATTGTTTGTCCTAGGTGTACACAATCTGGTTCATTTGTACATTATGTATGTCTATTAATGTACAGATCCTCTTCCCATGTAAAATATTACAGTGTTCCGTCGACCTCCCTTGCTATATGTTCGGTCTTTTTGATACATGTATATAATATGTATTTGTATATGTATAGTAACACTAATCCTCATTTCTCAATTTCCCCCCTCCTTTCCTTTTAGATGAGCATAGTTTGTTTTGTTTTCTAAGCCTGTGAGTGTCTTTCTCTTTGGAAATATGTTCATCTGTGTCAGTTATTAGGTAATGCCATAAGTGATAATATAGGCTATAGGTCTTTTGCTTTCCGACCTACTTCATGTTTTGTGATTATCTCCAGGCTCATCTATGGTGCCCCAAAGAGTAGTGCTTCAAAGTTTTCCAAGGCTAATATTCCATTGTGTACATGGACCACTTCTTCTTGGTGCATTCCTCTGTTGATGGACATTTTCGTTGCTTCCAAGTGTTGCCTATGGTAAATATTGCTGGAGTGCAGGATTGCCAGGCTGTGATTTTTGATTTTCATTTTCTCAGGTGATAGACCCAGCAGTGGTTATGATTGATTGACTGGTATGGTAGCTCAACGTTTACCTTTTCAAGGCACCTCAATTGTGCTTTCATTTGTGGCTCTTACCACGTCCCCCTTAGAATCGAGGGTACGCATTGCTCCACAATCACGTCAGCATTTATTTTTGGCAGCATTTTTGTTGATGGCCATTCTGACTGGTGTGAGCTGATAGGTTTTTGTAATTTGGGTTTACATGTCTGTAAAAATTCCTACAATTCATCATTTTTCCACGCCTTTTTGTTTTCTGTTAAAAGAAAAAAGAAAAAAAGTGTGAGTATAATATACCTCTTCAAATTTTCTTTTTGGAAGGTTGCACTCTAGAATTTTTGGGTTGATTTTCGACCTCAGTATTTTTTGGAGGGCAGGTGTCATTTACAGACCTGCAATTGGTGAATATTTAGTGACCTTTTGCAGTGGGTTTAAAACTGCTGTTGTGGGAAACGGCCACAAGGATGCAGCATTTCTCCATTCCCAAATCTGGGTACTAGGGCAGCACAGCCGTTCTGGAAGTCGTTTGCCTAGGTTGTAAATTTGAATGGAATGTGCCAGGAAAACCCCCCATAAGTTTATGTCTCATTACTCCTAGTTCGTTGTTTTAATTTTTTCAATTGGGGTAATGGTTAGAATGTTGCTTGTCCAAGGTGTACATCTACATATTCTATATACCTATTTATGTAGAGATCCTCTTCCCGTGTAAATTATTACACAGTGTTCCCTAAACCTTCCTTGCTATATGGTCGGTCTTTTTGATATATGTATATAATATGTATTTGTATACATATGGTAACGCTAATCTTCATTTATCCATTCCCCCCACCTTTCCTTTTAGATAAGCATAGTTTTTTTTTAATAAGTCTGTGATTGACTTTCTCTGTGGAATTATGTTCATTTGTGTCAGTTATTAGATAACGCCTATAAGTGATATCATAGGATATAGGACTTTTGCTTTCCGACTTACCTCATGTTCTGTGATTATCTCCAAGATCATCTATGGTGCCTCAAAGAGCAGTGTTTCATTGTTTTCCATGGCTAGTATTCATTGTGTACATGGACCACTTCTTCTTTATCCTTTCATCTGTTGATGGACATTTTGGTTGCTTCACTGTCTTGTCTATTGTGAATAAGGCTGCAGTGCAACTTTTGCAGCCCGGGTCTTCATTCTGGTCTTCTCAGGTGAGAGGCCCATTGGTGCGCCTGCTGGATTGAATGGTACCTCAATTTTTCGTTTTCAACGCAGCTCCTTTCTGTTCTCATTATTAGCGTTTAACCCTTTTACATCTCACCAGCAGCTAGAGGGTACACAGTTCTCTAAAACCCCTTCAGCATTTATTGTTTGTAGACTTTTTGCCAATGGTCAGTCGACTGGTGTGAGTTGAAAACATTTTGTAGATTAGATTGCATGAGTCTAATACTTCCTGAGGTGGAGCGTTTATCCATTTTCCTTTCTTTAAAAAGAGAGTGAGTAAAACTTACCTCTTCATACTATCTTCTTGAAAATTTTGCCTGTTTTGAATTTTTTTTATCCATTCCCTACCTCAGCACAATTTTGAGGGCAGGTGTCTTTACAGCTCTGAGTCCTTGTGAATGGTAAGTGACCATTAGCAGTGGGTTAAAAGCTGCTCTTGTGGGAATCGGCCACAAGGCGGCAGCATTTCTCCTTTACCAAATCTGGTTACTAGGGCAACAGAGCCTTACTGGAAGTGGTGTTCTAGGTGGTAAATTAGAATGGAATGTGCGAGGAAAAAGCCCTTTAAGTTTATGTCTCATTACCTCTTGTTGGTATTTTGAACTTAATTTTTATTTTTTATCACAGCAAACTTGATTACAATGTTTTGTTTGTTCTAGGTGTGCAAGATGTGGTTCTTTCACACATATGCATATATCTATTCTTCTTCGGATCCTTTTCCCATGTAGGTTATGACACAATGTTGAGTAGTCTTCTCTTGGTATTGCGTAGGTCTTTGGTGATTATATATTTCACATGTGTTTGTATCTCTCTGTTAACCTCAATATGGTAATGTATCCAATCCTCACACCTTTCCATTTGGTGAACCATAAGTTTTTTTAATGAATCTATGATAGTGTTTCTCTGTGGAAATATCTTTGTATCATTTTTTAGGTAACACCTATATGTGATATGATAGGATATGTGTCTTTCGCTTTCTCACTTACTCCAAGTTGACTGATTACTTCTCGACTCATCTATGGTGCTGCAAATGGCATTGTTTCATTTTTTCACTAGCTCCTATTCCATCTGTACAGGTAGCAGTTCTTCTTTGTCCACCCATCTGTCGGTGGACTTTTTGGTTACTTCCATATCTTGGCTATTGTAATACTATGCAATGTAGATTTGCGTGCCTGTGTCCTTTCAGTTCTGTCTTCTTAGTTTATAGGTCCAAGAATAGGTCTGCTGGATCATATGGTAGCTGAATGTTTACCTTTTATAGGCAGCTCTATTCTGTTCTCCTTAGTGGCTTTTTCCAGGTTACATCCCACTTAAAGTGGAGGGTATGTATTTCTTCCCAGCACCTTCAGCATTTATTCTTTGTAGTTTTTGCTGATGGTTATTCTGAGTGGTGTGAGCTGATACCTCTTTGTGGTTGAATTTGCATGTGTCTCATAATGCGTTGAAGTTGAGCGTTAAGACATGTCCATTTTATTTTTCGAGCTGTGATTAGAGCTTATTACTTCAAAGTGTTTTCTTAAAGTATGTGTCACCATTTGAAATATTTTGGCCATTATCTCCCTCAAGACATTTTGAGGGCAGGTTTCATTTACAGCCCTGCAGTACTTGTTCATATGAAGTGACCATTAGCTCAGGCTTTAAACCTGCTTTTGCAGGTAACGGCCAGAGAGCGGCAGCCTTTCTACGTTCTCCATGCTGGTACTAGGGAAACAGACCTACCGGCCAGTGGTATTCTTCGGTTATAAATTAGAGTGCAATGTGCCCGGGTAAACCCACAAATGTTGATGTCTCCTTGCTTTTGTTTGTTTTTAAATTTAATTTATATTTATTATTAGAGTAATATTCCATTGTGTACGTGGACCACTTCTTCTTGGTGCATTCCTCGGTTGATGGACATTTTCATTGCTTCCAAGTGCTGGCTATGGTAAATATTGCTGGCGTACAGGTTTGCCCGCCTGTCACTTTTTCAGTCTCATTTTCTCAGGTGATAGGCCAAGCAGTGGTTGTGATTGATTGACTGGTAGCTCAATATTTCCCTTTTCAAAGCACCTACATTGTGTTTTCATTAGTGGCTCTTTACATACCCCCCCCCCTTACAACCGAGGGTACGCATTTCTCCACACTCCCTTCACCGTTTATTTTTGGCAGCATTTTTCCTAATGGCCATTCTGACTGCTGTGAGCTGATAGGTTTTTGTAATATGGGTATGCATGTCATTAAAAATTTTTTAAATTCATCATATTCCTACGCCTTTTTCTTTTCTCTTAAAAGAAAAAACCGTGAGTACAATATAGCTCTTGAAACTGTCTTCTTCGAAGGTTGCCCTCTTTTGAATTTTTTGGTCGTTTTTTGACCCCAGAAATTTTCTGGAGGGCAGGTGCCATTTACACAACTGCAAGTTGGTGAAAATTTAGTGACCTTTTGCAGTGGGTTCAAAGCTGCTGTTGTGGGAAACGGCCACAAGGAGGTAGCATTTCTCCATTCCCCAAGCTGGGTCCTAGGGCAGCAGAGCCTTTCTGGAAGTCATTGTCCTAGGTTGTAAATTAGAATGGAATTTGCCAGGAGAAATCCCCTTAAGTTTATGTCTCATTACTTCTTCTTGGTTTTTAAAATTTTTTTTAATCTGGGTAAAGTTTAGAATATTGTTTGTCCTAGGTGTACACAATCTGGTTCATTTGTACATTATGTATGTCTATTAATGTACAGATCCTCTTCCCATGTAAAATATTACAGTGTTCCGTCGACCTCCCTTGCTATATGTTCGGTCTTTTTGATACATGTATATAATATGTATTTGTATATGTATAGTAACACTAATCCTCATTTCTCAATTTCCCCCCTCCTTTCCTTTTAGATGAGCATAGTTTGTTTTGTTTTCTAAGCCTGTGAGTGTCTTTCTCTTTGGAAATATGTTCATCTGTGTCAGTTATTAGGTAATGCCATAAGTGATAATATAGGCTATAGGTCTTTTGCTTTCCGACCTACTTCATGTTTTGTGATTATCTCCAGGCTCATCTATGGTGCCCCAAAGAGTAGTGCTTCAAAGTTTTCCAAGGCTAATATTCCATTGTGTACATGGACCACTTCTTCTTGGTGCATTCCTCTGTTGATGGACATTTTCGTTGCTTCCAAGTGTTGCCTATGGTAAATATTGCTGGAGTGCAGGATTGCCAGCCTGTGATTTTTGATTTTCATTTTCTCAGGTGATAGACCCAGCAGTGGTTATGATTGATTGACTGGTATGGTAGCTCAACGTTTACCTTTTCAAGGCACCTCAATTGTGCTTTCATTTGTGGCTCTTACCACGTCCCCCTTAGAATCGAGGGTACGCATTGCTCCACAATCACGTCAGCATTTATTTTTGGCAGCATTTTTGTTGATGGCCATTCTGACTGGTGTGAGCTGATAGGTTTTTGTAATTTGGGTTTACATGTCTGTAAAAATTCCTACAATTCATCATTTTTCCACGCCTTTTTGTTTTCTGTTAAAAGAAAAAAGAAAAAAAGTGTGAGTATAATATACCTCTTCAAATTTTCTTTTTGGAAGGTTGCACTCTAGAATTTTTGGGTTGATTTTCGACCTCAGTATTTTTTGGAGGGCAGGTGTCATTTACAGACCTGCAATTGGTGAATATTTAGTGACCTTTTGCAGTGGGTTTAAAACTGCTGTTGTGGGAAACGGCCACAAGGATGCAGCATTTCTCCATTCCCAAATCTGGGTACTAGGGCAGCACAGCCGTTCTGGAAGTCGCTTGCCTAGGTTGTAAATTTGAATGGAATGTGCCAGGAAAACCCCCCATAAGTTTATGTCTCATTACTCCTAGTTCGTTGTTTTAATTTTTTCAATTGGGGTAATGGTTAGAATGTTGCTTGTCCAAGGTGTACATCTACATATTCTATATACCTATTTATGTAGAGATCCTCTTCCCGTGTAAATTATTACACAGTGTTCCCTAAACCTTCCTTGCTATATGGTCGGTCTTTTTGATATATGTATATAATATGTATTTGTATACATATGGTAACGCTAATCTTCATTTATCCATTCCCCCCACCTTTCCTTTTAGATAAGCATAGTTTTTTTTTAATAAGTCTGTGATTGACTTTCTCTGTGGAATTATGTTCATTTGTGTCAGTTATTAGATAACGCCTATAAGTGATATCATAGGATATAGGACTTTTGCTTTCCGACTTACCTCATGTTCTGTGATTATCTCCAAGATCATCTATGGTGCCTCAAAGAGCAGTGTTTCATTGTTTTCCATGGCTAGTATTCATTGTGTACATGGACCACTTCTTCTTTATCCTTTCATCTGTTGATGGACATTTTGGTTGCTTCACTGTCTTGTCTATTGTGAATAAGGCTGCAGTGCAACTTTTGCAGCCCGGGTCTTCATTCTGGTCTTCTCAGGTGAGAGGCCCATTGGTGCGCCTGCTGGATTGAATGGTACCTCAATTTTTCGTTTTCAACGCAGCTCCTTTCTGTTCTCATTATTAGCGTTTAACCCTTTTACATCTCACCAGCAGCTAGAGGGTACACAGTTCTCTAAAACCCCTTCAGCATTTATTGTTTGTAGACTTTTTGCCAATGGTCAGTCGACTGGTGTGAGTTGAAAACATTTTGTAGATTAGATTGCATGAGTCTAATACTTCCTGAGGTGGAGCGTTTATCCATTTTCCTTTCTTTAAAAAGAGAGTGAGTAAAACTTACCTCTTCATACTATCTTCTTGAAAATTTTGCCTGTTTTGAATTTTTTTTATCCATTCCCTACCTCAGCACAATTTTGAGGGCAGGTGTCTTTACAGCTCTGAGTCCTTGTGAATGGTAAGTGACCATTAGCAGTGGGTTAAAAGCTGCTCTTGTGGGAATCGGCCACAAGGCGGCAGCATTTCTCCTTTACCAAATCTGGTTACTAGGGCAACAGAGCCTTACTGGAAGTGGTGTTCTAGGTGGTAAATTAGAATGGAATGTGCGAGGAAAAAGCCCTTTAAGTTTATGTCTCATTACCTCTTGTTGGTATTTTGAACTTAATTTTTATTTTTTATCACAGCAAACTTGATTACAATGTTTTGTTTGTTCTAGGTGTGCAAGATGTGGTTCTTTCACACATATGCATATATCTATTCTTCTTCGGATCCTTTTCCCATGTAGGTTATGACACAATGTTGAGTAGTCTTCTCTTGGTATTGCGTAGGTCTTTGGTGATTATATATTTCACATGTGTTTGTATCTCTCTGTTAACCTCAATATGGTAATGTATCCAATCCTCACACCTTTCCATTTGGTGAACCATAAGTTTTTTTAATGAATCTATGATAGTGTTTCTCTGTGGAAATATCTTTGTATCATTTTTTAGGTAACACCTATATGTGATATGATAGGATATGTGTCTTTCGCTTTCTCACTTACTCCAAGTTGACTGATTACTTCTCGACTCATCTATGGTGCTGCAAATGGCATTGTTTCATTTTTTCACTAGCTCCTATTCCATCTGTACAGGTAGCAGTTCTTCTTTGTCCACCCATCTGTCGGTGGACTTTTTGGTTACTTCCATATCTTGGCTATTGTAATACTATGCAATGTAGATTTGCGTGCCTGTGTCCTTTCAGTTCTGTCTTCTTAGTTTATAGGTCCAAGAATAGGTCTGCTGGATCATATGGTAGCTGAATGTTTACCTTTTATAGGCAGCTCTATTCTGTTCTCCTTAGTGGCTTTTTCCAGGTTACATCCCACTTAAAGTGGAGGGTATGTATTTCTTCCCAGCACCTTCAGCATTTATTCTTTGTAGTTTTTGCTGATGGTTATTCTGAGTGGTGTGAGCTGATACCTCTTTGTGGTTGAATTTGCATGTGTCTCATAATGCGTTGAAATTGAGCGTTAAGACATGTCCATTTTATTTTTCGAGCTGTGATTAGAGCTTATTACTTCAAAGTGTTTTCTTAAAGTATGTGTCACCATTTGAAATATTTTGGCCATTATCTCCCTCAAGACATTTTGAGGGCAGGTTTCATTTACAGCCCTGCAGTACTTGTTCATATGAAGTGACCATTAGCTCAGGCTTTAAACCTGCTTTTGCAGGTAACGGCCAGAGAGCGGCAGCCTTTCTACGTTCTCCATGCTGGTACTAGGGAAACAGACCTACCGGCCAGTGGTATTCTTCGGTTATAAATTAGAGTGCAATGTGCCCGGGTAAACCCACAAATGTTGATGTCTCCTTGCTTTTGTTTGTTTTTAAATTTAATTTATATTTATTATTAGAGTAATATTCCATTGTGTACGTGGACCACTTCTTCTTGGTGCATTCCTCGGTTGATGGACATTTTCATTGCTTCCAAGTGCTGGCTATGGTAAATATTGCTGGCGTACAGGTTTGCCCGCCTGTCACTTTTTCAGTCTCATTTTCTCAGGTGATAGGCCAAGCAGTGGTTGTGATTGATTGACTGGTAGCTCAATATTTCCCTTTTCAAAGCACCTACATTGTGTTTTCATTAGTGGCTCTTTACATGCCCCCCCCTTACAACCGAGGGTACGCATTTCTCCACACTCCCTTCACCGTTTATTTTTGGCAGCATTTTTCCTAATGGCCATTCTGACTGCTGTGAGCTGATAGGTTTTTGTAATATGGGTATGCATGTCATTAAAAATTTTTTAAATTCATCATATTCCTACGCCTTTTTCTTTTCTCTTAAAAGAAAAAACCGTGAGTACAATATAGCTCTTGAAACTGTCTTCTTCGAAGGTTGCCCTCTTTTGAATTTTTTGGTCGATTTTTGACCCCAGAAATTTTCTGGAGGGCAGGTGCCATTTACAGAACTGCAAGTTGGTGAAAATTTAGTGACCTTTTGCAGGGGATTCAAAGCTGCTGTTGTGGGAAACGGCCACAAGGAGGTAGCATTTCTCCATTCCCCAAGCTGGGTCCTAGGGCAGCAGAGCCTTTCTGGAAGTCATTGTCCTAGGTTGTAAATTAGAATGGAATTTGCCAGGAGAAATCCCCTTAAGTTTATGTCTCATTACTTCTTCTTGGTTTTTAAAATTTTTTTTAATCTGGGTAAAGTTTAGAATATTGTTTGTCCTAGGTGTACACAATCTGGTTCATTTGTACATTATGTATGTCTATTAATGTACAGATCCTCTTCCCATGTAAAATATTACAGTGTTCCGTCGACCTCCCTTGCTATATGTTCGGTCTTTTTGATACATGTATATAATATGTATTTGTATATGTATAGTAACACTCACCTTCATTCTCAATTTCCCCCCTCCTTTCCTTTTAGATGAGCATAGTTTGTTTTCTAAGCCTGTGAGTGTCTTTCTCTTTGGAAATATGTTCATCTGTGTCAGTTATTAGGTAATGCCATAAGTGATAATATAGGCTATAGGTCTTTTGCTTTCCGACCTACTTCATGTTTTGTGATTATCTCCAGGCTCATCTATGGTGCCCCAAAGAGTAGTGCTTCAAAGTTTTCCAAGGCTAATATTCCATTGTGTACATGGACCACTTCTTCTTGGTGCATTCCTCTGTTGATGGACATTTTCGTTGCTTCCAAGTGTTGCCTATGGTAAATATTGCTGGAGTGCAGGATTGCCAGCCTGTGATTTTTGATTTTCATTTTCTCAGGTGATAGACCCAGCAGTGGTTATGATTGATTGACTGGTATGGTAGCTCAACGTTTACCTTTTCAAGGCACCTCAATTGTGCTTTCATTTGTGGCTCTTACCACGTCCCCCTTAGAATCGAGGGTACGCATTGCTCCACAATCACGTCAGCATTTATTTTTGGCAGCATTTTTGTTGATGGCCATTCTGACTGGTGTGAGCTGATAGGTTTTTGTAATTTGGGTTTACATGTCTGTAAAAATTCCTACAATTCATCATTTTTCCACGCCTTTTTGTTTTCTGTTAAAAGAAAAAAGAAAAAAAGTGTGAGTATAATATACCTCTTCAAATTTTCTTTTTGGAAGGTTGCACTCTAGAATTTTTGGGTTGATTTTCGACCTCAGTATTTTTTGGAGGGCAGGTGTCATTTACAGACCTGCAATTGGTGAATATTTAGTGACCTTTTGCAGTGGGTTTAAAACTGCTGTTGTGGGAAACGGCCACAAGGATGCAGCATTTCTCCATTCCCAAATCTGGGTACTAGGGCAGCACAGCCGTTCTGGAAGTCGTTTGCCTAGGTTGTAAATTTGAATGGAATGTGCCAGGAAAACCCCCCATAAGTTTATGTCTCATTACTCCTAGTTCGTTGTTTTAATTTTTTCAATTGGGGTAATGGTTAGAATGTTGCTTGTCCAAGGTGTACATCTACATATTCTATATACCTATTTATGTAGAGATCCTCTTCCCGTGTAAATTATTACACAGTGTTCCCTAAACCTTCCTTGCTATATGGTCGGTCTTTTTGATATATGTATATAATATGTATTTGTATACATATGGTAACGCTAATCTTCATTTATCCATTCCCCCCACCTTTCCTTTTAGATAAGCATAGTTTTTTTTAATAAGTCTGTGATTGACTTTCTCTGTGGAATTATGTTCATTTGTGTCAGTTATTAGATAACGCCTATAAGTGATATCATAGGATATAGGACTTTTGCTTTCCGACTTACCTCATGTTCTGTGATTATCTCCAAGATCATCTATGGTGCCTCAAAGAGCAGTGTTTCATTGTTTTCCATGGCTAGTATTCATTGTGTACATGGACCACTTCTTCTTTATCCTTTCATCTGTTGATGGACATTTTGGTTGCTTCACTGTCTTGTCTATTGTGAATAAGGCTGCAGTGCAACTTTTGCAGCCCGGGTCTTCATTCTGGTCTTCTCAGGTGAGAGGCCCATTGGTGCGCCTGCTGGATTGAATGGTACCTCAATTTTTCGTTTTCAACGCAGCTCCTTTCTGTTCTCATTATTAGCGTTTAACCCTTTTACATCTCACCAGCAGCTAGAGGGTACACAGTTCTCTAAAACCCCTTCAGCATTTATTGTTTGTAGACTTTTTGCCAATGGTCAGTCGACTGGTGTGAGTTGAAAACATTTTGTAGATTAGATTGCATGAGTTTAATACTTCCTGAGGTGGAGCGTTTATCCATTTTCCTTTCTTTAAAAAGAGAGTGAGTAAAACTTACCTCTTCATACTATCTTCTTGAAAATTTTGCCTGTTTTGAATTTTTTTTATCCATTCCCTACCTCAGCACAATTTTGAGGGCAGGTGTCTTTACAGCTCTGAGTCCTTGTGAATGGTAAGTGACCATTAGCAGTGGGTTAAAAGCTGCTCTTGTGGGAATCGGCCACAAGGCGGCAGCATTTCTCCTTTACCAAATCTGGTTACTAGGGCAACAGAGCCTTACTGGAAGTGGTGTTCTAGGTGGTAAATTAGAATGGAATGTGCGAGGAAAAAGCCCTTTAAGTTTATGTCTCATTACCTCTTGTTGGTATTTTGAACTTAATTTTTATTTTTTATCACAGCAAACTTGATTACAATGTTTTGTTTGTTCTAGGTGTGCAAGATGTGGTTCTTTCACACATATGCATATATCTATTCTTCGGATCCTTTTCCCATGTAGGTTATGACACAATGTTGAGTAGTCTTCTCTTGGTATTGCGTAGGTCTTTGGTGATTATATATTTCACATGTGTTTGTATCTCTCTGTTAACCTCAATATGGTAATGTATCCAATCCTCACACCTTTCCATTTGGTGAACCATAAGTTTTTTTAATGAATCTATGATAGTGTTTCTCTGTGGAAATATCTTTGTATCATTTTTTAGGTAACACCTATATGTGATATGATAGGATATGTGTCTTTCGCTTTCTCACTTACTCCAAGTTGACTGATTACTTCTCGACTCATCTATGGTGCTGCAAATGGCATTGTTTCATTTTTTCACTAGCTCCTATTCCATCTGTACAGGTAGCAGTTCTTCTTTGTCCACCCATCTGTCGGTGGACTTTTTGGTTACTTCCATATCTTGGCTATTGTAATACTATGCAATGTAGATTTGCGTGCCTGTGTCCTTTCAGTTCTGTCTTCTTAGTTTATAGGTCCAAGAATAGGTCTGCTGGATCATATGGTAGCTGAATGTTTACCTTTTATAGGCAGCTCTATTCTGTTCTCCTTAGTGGCTTTTTCCAGGTTACATCCCACTTAAAGTGGAGGGTATGTATTTCTTCCCAGCACCTTCAGCATTTATTCTTTGTAGTTTTTGCTGATGGTTATTCTGAGTGGTGTGAGCTGATACCTCTTTGTGGTTGAATTTGCATGTGTCTCATAATGCGTTGAAATTGAGCGTTAAGACATGTCCATTTTATTTTTCGAGCTGTGATTAGAGCTTATTACTTCAAAGTGTTTTCTTAAAGTATGTGTCACCATTTGAAATATTTTGGCCATTATCTCCCTCAAGACATTTTGAGGGCAGGTTTCATTTACAGCCCTGCAGTACTTGTTCATATGAAGTGACCATTAGCTCAGGCTTTAAACCTGCTTTTGCAGGTAACGGCCAGAGAGCGGCAGCCTTGCTACGTTCTCCATGCTGGTACTAGGGAAACAGACCTACCGGCCAGTGGTATTCTTCGGTTATAAATTAGAGTGCAATGTGCCCGGGTAAACCCACAAATGTTGATGTCTCCTTGCTTTTGTTTGTTTTTAAATTTAATTTATATTTATTATTAGAGTAATATTCCATTGTGTACGTGGACCACTTCTTCTTGGTGCATTCCTCGGTTGATGGACATTTTCATTGCTTCCAAGTGCTGGCTATGGTAAATATTGCTGGCGTACAGGTTTGCCCGCCTGTCACTTTTTCAGTCTCATTTTCTCAGGTGATAGGCCAAGCAGTGGTTGTGATTGATTGACTGGTAGCTCAATATTTCCCTTTTCAAAGCACCTGCATTGTGTTTTCATTAGTGGCTCTTTACATACCCCCCCCCTTACAACCGAGGGTACGCATTTCTCCACACTCCCTTCACCGTTTATTTTTGGCAGCATTTTTCCTAATGGCCATTCTGACTGCTGTGAGCTGATAGGTTTTTGTAATATGGGTATGCATGTCATTAAAAATTTTTTAAATTCATCATATTCCTACGCCTTTTTCTTTTCTCTTAAAAGAAAAAACCGTGAGTACAATATAGCTCTTGAAACTGTCTTCTTCGAAGGTTGCCCTCTTTTGAATTTTTTGGTCGATTTTTGACCCCAGAAATTTTCTGGAGGGCAGGTGCCATTTACACAACTGCAAGTTGGTGAAAATTTAGTGACCTTTTGCAGTGGGTTCAAAGCTGCTGTTGTGGGAAACGGCCACAAGGAGGTAGCATTTCTCCATTCCCCAAGCTGGGTCCTAGGGCAGCAGAGCCTTTCTGGAAGTCATTGTCCTAGGTTGTAAATTAGAATGGAATTTGCCAGGAGAAATCCCCTTAAGTTTATGTCTCATTACTTCTTCTTGGTTTTTAAAATTTTTTTTAATCTGGGTAAAGTTTAGAATATTGTTTGTCCTAGGTGTACACAATCTGGTTCATTTGTACATTATGTATGTCTATTAATGTACAGATCCTCTTCCCATGTAAAATATTACAGTGTTCCGTCGACCTCCCTTGCTATATGTTCGGTCTTTTTGATACATGTATATAATATGTATTTGTATATGTATAGTAACACTAATCCTCATTTCTCAATTTCCCCCCTCCTTTCCTTTTAGATGAGCATAGTTTGTTTTGTTTTCTAAGCCTGTGAGTGTCTTTCTCTTTGGAAATATGTTCATCTGTGTCAGTTATTAGGTAATGCCATAAGTGATAATATAGGCTATAGGTCTTTTGCTTTCCGACCTACTTCATGTTTTGTGATTATCTCCAGGCTCATCTATGGTGCCCCAAAGAGTAGTGCTTCAAAGTTTTCCAAGGCTAATATTCCATTGTGTACATGGACCACTTCTTCTTGGTGCATTCCTCTGTTGATGGACATTTTCGTTGCTTCCAAGTGTTGCCTATGGTAAATATTGCTGGAGTGCAGGATTGCCAGGCTGTGATTTTTGATTTTCATTTTCTCAGGTGATAGACCCAGCAGTGGTTATGATTGATTGACTGGTATGGTAGCTCAACGTTTACCTTTTCAAGGCACCTCAATTGTGCTTTCATTTGTGGCTCTTACCACGTCCCCCTTAGAATCGAGGGTACGCATTGCTCCACAATCACGTCAGCATTTATTTTTGGCAGCATTTTTGTTGATGGCCATTCTGACTGGTGTGAGCTGATAGGTTTTTGTAATTTGGGTTTACATGTCTGTAAAAATTCCTACAATTCATCATTTTTCCACGCCTTTTTGTTTTCTGTTAAAAGAAAAAAGAAAAAAAGTGTGAGTATAATATACCTCTTCAAATTTTCTTTTTGGAAGGTTGCACTCTAGAATTTTTGGGTTGATTTTCGACCTCAGTATTTTTTGGAGGGCAGGTGTCATTTACAGACCTGCAATTGGTGAATATTTAGTGACCTTTTGCAGTGGGTTTAAAACTGCTGTTGTGGGAAACGGCCACAAGGATGCAGCATTTCTCCATTCCCAAATCTGGGTACTAGGGCAGCACAGCCGTTCTGGAAGTCGTTTGCCTAGGTTGTAAATTTGAATGGAATGTGCCAGGAAAACCCCCCATAAGTTTATGTCTCATTACTCCTAGTTCGTTGTTTTAATTTTTTCAATTGGGGTAATGGTTAGAATGTTGCTTGTCCAAGGTGTACATCTACATATTCTATATACCTATTTATGTAGAGATCCTCTTCCCGTGTAAATTATTACACAGTGTTCCCTAAACCTTCCTTGCTATATGGTCGGTCTTTTTGATATATGTATATAATATGTATTTGTATACATATGGTAACGCTAATCTTCATTTATCCATTCCCCCCACCTTTCCTTTTAGATAAGCATAGTTTTTTTTTAATAAGTCTGTGATTGACTTTCTCTGTGGAATTATGTTCATTTGTGTCAGTTATTAGATAACGCCTATAAGTGATATCATAGGATATAGGACTTTTGCTTTCCGACTTACCTCATGTTCTGTGATTATCTCCAAGATCATCTATGGTGCCTCAAAGAGCAGTGTTTCATTGTTTTCCATGGCTAGTATTCATTGTGTACATGGACCACTTCTTCTTTATCCTTTCATCTGTTGATGGACATTTTGGTTGCTTCACTGTCTTGTCTATTGTGAATAAGGCTGCAGTGCAACTTTTGCAGCCCGGGTCTTCATTCTGGTCTTCTCAGGTGAGAGGCCCATTGGTGCGCCTGCTGGATTGAATGGTACCTCAATTTTTCGTTTTCAACGCAGCTCCTTTCTGTTCTCATTATTAGCGTTTAACCCTTTTACATCTCACCAGCAGCTAGAGGGTACACAGTTCTCTAAAACCCCTTCAGCATTTATTGTTTGTAGACTTTTTGCCAATGGTCAGTCGACTGGTGTGAGTTGAAAACATTTTGTAGATTAGATTGCATGAGTCTAATACTTCCTGAGGTGGAGCGTTTATCCATTTTCCTTTCTTTAAAAAGAGAGTGAGTAAAACTTACCTCTTCATACTATCTTCTTGAAAATTTTGCCTGTTTTGAATTTTTTTTATCCATTCCCTACCTCAGCACAATTTTGAGGGCAGGTGTCTTTACAGCTCTGAGTCCTTGTGAATGGTAAGTGACCATTAGCAGTGGGTTAAAAGCTGCTCTTGTGGGAATCGGCCACAAGGCGGCAGCATTTCTCCTTTACCAAATCTGGTTACTAGGGCAACAGAGCCTTACTGGAAGTGGTGTTCTAGGTGGTAAATTAGAATGGAATGTGCGAGGAAAAAGCCCTTTAAGTTTATGTCTCATTACCTCTTGTTGGTATTTTGAACTTAATTTTTATTTTTTATCACAGCAAACTTGATTACAATGTTTTGTTTGTTCTAGGTGTGCAAGATGTGGTTCTTTCACACATATGCATATATCTATTCTTCTTCGGATCCTTTTCCCATGTAGGTTATGACACAATGTTGAGTAGTCTTCTCTTGGTATTGCGTAGGTCTTTGGTGATTATATATTTCACATGTGTTTGTATCTCTCTGTTAACCTCAATATGGTAATGTATCCAATCCTCACACCTTTCCATTTGGTGAACCATAAGTTTTTTTAATGAATCTATGATAGTGTTTCTCTGTGGAAATATCTTTGTATCATTTTTTAGGTAACACCTATATGTGATATGATAGGATATGTGTCTTTCGCTTTCTCACTTACTCCAAGTTGACTGATTACTTCTCGACTCATCTATGGTGCTGCAAATGGCATTGTTTCATTTTTTCACTAGCTCCTATTCCATCTGTACAGGTAGCAGTTCTTCTTTGTCCACCCATCTGTCGGTGGACTTTTTGGTTACTTCCATATCTTGGCTATTGTAATACTATGCAATGTAGATTTGCGTGCCTGTGTCCTTTCAGTTCTGTCTTCTTAGTTTATAGGTCCAAGAATAGGTCTGCTGGATCATATGGTAGCTGAATGTTTACCTTTTATAGGCAGCTCTATTCTGTTCTCCTTAGTGGCTTTTTCCAGGTTACATCCCACTTAAAGTGGAGGGTATGTATTTCTTCCCAGCACCTTCAGCATTTATTCTTTGTAGTTTTTGCTGATGGTTATTCTGAGTGGTGTGAGCTGATACCTCTTTGTGGTTGAATTTGCATGTGTCTCATAATGCGTTGAAGTTGAGCGTTAAGACATGTCCATTTTATTTTTCGAGCTGTGATTAGAGCTTATTACTTCAAAGTGTTTTCTTAAAGTATGTGTCACCATTTGAAATATTTTGGCCATTATCTCCCTCAAGACATTTTGAGGGCAGGTTTCATTTACAGCCCTGCAGTACTTGTTCATATGAAGTGACCATTAGCTCAGGCTTTAAACCTGCTTTTGCAGGTAACGGCCAGAGAGCGGCAGCCTTGCTACGTTCTCCATGCTGGTACTAGGGAAACAGACCTACCGGCCAGTGGTATTCTTCGGTTATAAATTAGAGTGCAATGTGCCCGGGTAAACCCACAAATGTTGATGTCTCCTTGCTTTTGTTTGTTTTTAAATTTAATTTATATTTATTATTAGAGTAATATTCCATTGTGTACGTGGACCACTTCTTCTTGGTGCATTCCTCGGTTGATGGACATTTTCATTGCTTCCAAGTGCTGGCTATGGTAAATATTGCTGGCGTACAGGTTTGCCCGCCTGTCACTTTTTCAGTCTCATTTTCTCAGGTGATAGGCCAAGCAGTGGTTGTGATTGATTGACTGGTAGCTCAATATTTCCCTTTTCAAAGCACCTACATTGTGTTTTCATTAGTGGCTCTTTACATACCCCCCCCCCTTACAACCGAGGGTACGCATTTCTCCACACTCCCTTCACCGTTTATTTTTGGCAGCATTTTTCCTAATGGCCATTCTGACTGCTGTGAGCTGATAGGTTTTTGTAATATGGGTATGCATGTCATTAAAAATTTTTTAAATTCATCATATTCCTACGCCTTTTTCTTTTCTCTTAAAAGAAAAAACCGTGAGTACAATATAGCTCTTGAAACTGTCTTCTTCGAAGGTTGCCCTCTTTTGAATTTTTTGGTCGTTTTTTGACCCCAGAAATTTTCTGGAGGGCAGGTGCCATTTACACAACTGCAAGTTGGTGAAAATTTAGTGACCTTTTGCAGTGGGTTCAAAGCTGCTGTTGTGGGAAACGGCCACAAGGAGGTAGCATTTCTCCATTCCCCAAGCTGGGTCCTAGGGCAGCAGAGCCTTTCTGGAAGTCATTGTCCTAGGTTGTAAATTAGAATGGAATTTGCCAGGAGAAATCCCCTTAAGTTTATGTCTCATTACTTCTTCTTGGTTTTTAAAATTTTTTTTAATCTGGGTAAAGTTTAGAATATTGTTTGTCCTAGGTGTACACAATCTGGTTCATTTGTACATTATGTATGTCTATTAATGTACAGATCCTCTTCCCATGTAAAATATTACAGTGTTCCGTTGACCTCCCTTGCTATATGTTCGGTCTTTTTGATACATGTATATAATATGTATTTGTATATGTATAGTAACACTAATCCTCATTTCTCAATTTCCCCCCTCCTTTCCTTTTAGATGAGCATAGTTTGTTTTGTTTTCTAAGCCTGTGAGTGTCTTTCTCTTTGGAAATATGTTCATCTGTGTCAGTTATTAGGTAATGCCATAAGTGATAATATAGGCTATAGGTCTTTTGCTTTCCGACCTACTTCATGTTTTGTGATTATCTCCAGGCTCATCTATGGTGCCCCAAAGAGTAGTGCTTCAAAGTTTTCCAAGGCTAATATTCCATTGTGTACATGGACCACTTCTTCTTGGTGCATTCCTCTGTTGATGGACATTTTCGTTGCTTCCAAGTGTTGCCTATGGTAAATATTGCTGGAGTGCAGGATTGCCAGCCTGTGATTTTTGATTTTCATTTTCTCAGGTGATAGACCCAGCAGTGGTTATGATTGATTGACTGGTATGGTAGCTCAACGTTTACCTTTTCAAGGCACCTCAATTGTGCTTTCATTTGTGGCTCTTACCACGTCCCCCTTAGAATCGAGGGTACGCATTGCTCCACAATCACGTCAGCATTTATTTTTGGCAGCATTTTTGTTGATGGCCATTCTGACTGGTGTGAGCTGATAGGTTTTTGTAATTTGGGTTTACATGTCTGTAAAAATTCCTACAATTCATCATTTTTCCACGCCTTTTTGTTTTCTGTTAAAAGAAAAAAGAAAAAAAGTGTGAGTATAATATACCTCTTCAAATTTTCTTTTTGGAAGGTTGCACTCTAGAATTTTTGGGTTGATTTTCGACCTCAGTATTTTTTGGAGGGCAGGTGTCATTTACAGACCTGCAATTGGTGAATATTTAGTGACCTTTTGCAGTGGGTTTAAAACTGCTGTTGTGGGAAACGGCCACAAGGATGCAGCATTTCTCCATTCCCAAATCTGGGTACTAGGGCAGCACAGCCGTTCTGGAAGTCGCTTGCCTAGGTTGTAAATTTGAATGGAATGTGCCAGGAAAACCCCCCATAAGTTTATGTCTCATTACTCCTAGTTCGTTGTTTTAATTTTTTCAATTGGGGTAATGGTTAGAATGTTGCTTGTCCAAGGTGTACATCTACATATTCTATATACCTATTTATGTAGAGATCCTCTTCCCGTGTAAATTATTACACAGTGTTCCCTAAACCTTCCTTGCTATATGGTCGGTCTTTTTGATATATGTATATAATATGTATTTGTATACATATGGTAACGCTAATCTTCATTTATCCATTCCCCCCACCTTTCCTTTTAGATAAGCATAGTTTTTTTTTAATAAGTCTGTGATTGACTTTCTCTGTGGAATTATGTTCATTTGTGTCAGTTATTAGATAACGCCTATAAGTGATATCATAGGATATAGGACTTTTGCTTTCCGACTTACCTCATGTTCTGTGATTATCTCCAAGATCATCTATGGTGCCTCAAAGAGCAGTGTTTCATTGTTTTCCATGGCTAGTATTCATTGTGTACATGGACCACTTCTTCTTTATCCTTTCATCTGTTGATGGACATTTTGGTTGCTTCACTGTCTTGTCTATTGTGAATAAGGCTGCAGTGCAACTTTTGCAGCCCGGGTCTTCATTCTGGTCTTCTCAGGTGAGAGGCCCATTGGTGCGCCTGCTGGATTGAATGGTACCTCAATTTTTCGTTTTCAACGCAGCTCCTTTCTGTTCTCATTATTAGCGTTTAACCCTTTTACATCTCACCAGCAGCTAGAGGGTACACAGTTCTCTAAAACCCCTTCAGCATTTATTGTTTGTAGACTTTTTGCCAATGGTCAGTCGACTGGTGTGAGTTGAAAACATTTTGTAGATTAGATTGCATGAGTCTAATACTTCCTGAGGTGGAGCGTTTATCCATTTTCCTTTCTTTAAAAAGAGAGTGAGTAAAACTTACCTCTTCATACTATCTTCTTGAAAATTTTGCCTGTTTTGAATTTTTTTTATCCATTCCCTACCTCAGCACAATTTTGAGGGCAGGTGTCTTTACAGCTCTGAGTCCTTGTGAATGGTAAGTGACCATTAGCAGTGGGTTAAAAGCTGCTCTTGTGGGAATCGGCCACAAGGCGGCAGCATTTCTCCTTTACCAAATCTGGTTACTAGGGCAACAGAGCCTTACTGGAAGTGGTGTTCTAGGTGGTAAATTAGAATGGAATGTGCGAGGAAAAAGCCCTTTAAGTTTATGTCTCATTACCTCTTGTTGGTATTTTGAACTTAATTTTTATTTTTTATCACAGCAAACTTGATTACAATGTTTTGTTTGTTCTAGGTGTGCAAGATGTGGTTCTTTCACACATATGCATATATCTATTCTTCTTCGGATCCTTTTCCCATGTAGGTTATGACACAATGTTGAGTAGTCTTCTCTTGGTATTGCGTAGGTCTTTGGTGATTATATATTTCACATGTGTTTGTATCTCTCTGTTAACCTCAATATGGTAATGTATCCAATCCTCACACCTTTCCATTTGGTGAACCATAAGTTTTTTTAATGAATCTATGATAGTGTTTCTCTGTGGAAATATCTTTGTATCATTTTTTAGGTAACACCTATATGTGATATGATAGGATATGTGTCTTTCGCTTTCTCACTTACTCCAAGTTGACTGATTACTTCTCGACTCATCTATGGTGCTGCAAATGGCATTGTTTCATTTTTTCACTAGCTCCTATTCCATCTGTACAGGTAGCAGTTCTTCTTTGTCCACCCATCTGTCGGTGGACTTTTTGGTTACTTCCATATCTTGGCTATTGTAATACTATGCAATGTAGATTTGCGTGCCTGTGTCCTTTCAGTTCTGTCTTCTTAGTTTATAGGTCCAAGAATAGGTCTGCTGGATCATATGGTAGCTGAATGTTTACCTTTTATAGGCAGCTCTATTCTGTTCTCCTTAGTGGCTTTTTCCAGGTTACATCCCACTTAAAGTGGAGGGTATGTATTTCTTCCCAGCACCTTCAGCATTTATTCTTTGTAGTTTTTGCTGATGGTTATTCTGAGTGGTGTGAGCTGATACCTCTTTGTGGTTGAATTTGCATGTGTCTCATAATGCGTTGAAATTGAGCGTTAAGACATGTCCATTTTATTTTTCGAGCTGTGATTAGAGCTTATTACTTCAAAGTGTTTTCTTAAAGTATGTGTCACCATTTGAAATATTTTGGCCATTATCTCCCTCAAGACATTTTGAGGGCAGGTTTCATTTACAGCCCTGCAGTACTTGTTCATATGAAGTGACCATTAGCTCAGGCTTTAAACCTGCTTTTGCAGGTAACGGCCAGAGAGCGGCAGCCTTTCTACGTTCTCCATGCTGGTACTAGGGAAACAGACCTACCGGCCAGTGGTATTCTTCGGTTATAAATTAGAGTGCAATGTGCCCGGGTAAACCCACAAATGTTGATGTCTCCTTGCTTTTGTTTGTTTTTAAATTTAATTTATATTTATTATTAGAGTAATATTCCATTGTGTACGTGGACCACTTCTTCTTGGTGCATTCCTCGGTTGATGGACATTTTCATTGCTTCCAAGTGCTGGCTATGGTAAATATTGCTGGCGTACAGGTTTGCCCGCCTGTCACTTTTTCAGTCTCATTTTCTCAGGTGATAGGCCAAGCAGTGGTTGTGATTGATTGACTGATAGCTCAATATTTCCCTTTTCAAAGCACCTACATTGTGTTTTCATTAGTGGCTCTTTACATGCCCCCCCCTTACAACCGAGGGTACGCATTTCTCCACACTCCCTTCACCGTTTATTTTTGGCAGCATTTTTCCTAATGGCCATTCTGACTGCTGTGAGCTGATAGGTTTTTGTAATATGGGTATGCATGTCATTAAAAATTTTTTAAATTCATCATATTCCTACGCCTTTTTCTTTTCTCTTAAAAGAAAAAACCGTGAGTACAATATAGCTCTTGAAACTGTCTTCTTCGAAGGTTGCCCTCTTTTGAATTTTTTGGTCGATTTTTGACCCCAGAAATTTTCTGGAGGGCAGGTGCCATTTACAGAACTGCAAGTTGGTGAAAATTTAGTGACCTTTTGCAGGGGATTCAAAGCTGCTGTTGTGGGAAACGGCCACAAGGAGGTAGCATTTCTCCATTCCCCAAGCTGGGTCCTAGGGCAGCAGAGCCTTTCTGGAAGTCATTGTCCTAGGTTGTAAATTAGAATGGAATTTGCCAGGAGAAATCCCCTTAAGTTTATGTCTCATTACTTCTTCTTGGTTTTTAAAATTTTTTTTAATCTGGGTAAAGTTTAGAATATTGTTTGTCCTAGGTGTACACAATCTGGTTCATTTGTACATTATGTATGTCTATTAATGTACAGATCCTCTTCCCATGTAAAATATTACAGTGTTCCGTCGACCTCCCTTGCTATATGTTCGGTCTTTTTGATACATGTATATAATATGTATTTGTATATGTATAGTAACCCTCACTTTCATTCTCAATTTCCCCCCTCCTTTCCTTTTAGATGAGCATAGTTTGTTTTCTAAGCCTGTGAGTGTCTTTCTCTTTGGAAATATGTTCATCTGTGTCAGTTATTAGGTAATGCCATAAGTGATAATATAGGCTATAGGTCTTTTGCTTTCCGACCTACTTCATGTTTTGTGATTATCTCCAGGCTCATCTATGGTGCCCCAAAGAGTAGTGCTTCAAAGTTTTCCAAGGCTAATATTCCATTGTGTACATGGACCACTTCTTCTTGGTGCATTCCTCTGTTGATGGACATTTTCGTTGCTTCCAAGTGTTGCCTATGGTAAATATTGCTGGAGTGCAGGATTGCCAGCCTGTGATTTTTGATTTTCATTTTCTCAGGTGATAGACCCAGCAGTGGTTATGATTGATTGACTGGTATGGTAGCTCAACGTTTACCTTTTCAAGGCACCTCAATTGTGCTTTCATTTGTGGCTCTTACCACGTCCCCCTTAGAATCGAGGGTACGCATTGCTCCACAATCACGTCAGCATTTATTTTTGGCAGCATTTTTGTTGATGGCCATTCTGACTGGTGTGAGCTGATAGGTTTTTGTAATTTGGGTTTACATGTCTGTAAAAATTCCTACAATTCATCATTTTTCCACGCCTTTTTGTTTTCTGTTAAAAGAAAAAAGAAAAAAAGTGTGAGTATAATATACCTCTTCAAATTTTCTTTTTGGAAGGTTGCACTCTAGAATTTTTGGGTTGATTTTCGACCTCAGTATTTTTTGGAGGGCAGGTGTCATTTACAGACCTGCAATTGGTGAATATTTAGTGACCTTTTGCAGTGGGTTTAAAACTGCTGTTGTGGGAAACGGCCACAAGGATGCAGCATTTCTCCATTCCCAAATCTGGGTACTAGGGCAGCACAGCCGTTCTGGAAGTCGTTTGCCTAGGTTGTAAATTTGAATGGAATGTGCCAGGAAAACCCCCCATAAGTTTATGTCTCATTACTCCTAGTTCGTTGTTTTAATTTTTTCAATTGGGGTAATGGTTAGAATGTTGCTTGTCCAAGGTGTACATCTACATATTCTATATACCTATTTATGTAGAGATCCTCTTCCCGTGTAAATTATTACACAGTGTTCCCTAAACCTTCCTTGCTATATGGTCGGTCTTTTTGATATATGTATATAATATGTATTTGTATACATATGGTAACGCTAATCTTCATTTATCCATTCCCCCCACCTTTCCTTTTAGATAAGCATAGTTTTTTTTAATAAGTCTGTGATTGACTTTCTCTGTGGAATTATGTTCATTTGTGTCAGTTATTAGATAACGCCTATAAGTGATATCATAGGATATAGGACTTTTGCTTTCCGACTTACCTCATGTTCTGTGATTATCTCCAAGATCATCTATGGTGCCTCAAAGAGCAGTGTTTCATTGTTTTCCATGGCTAGTATTCATTGTGTACATGGACCACTTCTTCTTTATCCTTTCATCTGTTGATGGACATTTTGGTTGCTTCACTGTCTTGTCTATTGTGAATAAGGCTGCAGTGCAACTTTTGCAGCCCGGGTCTTCATTCTGGTCTTCTCAGGTGAGAGGCCCATTGGTGCGCCTGCTGGATTGAATGGTACCTCAATTTTTCGTTTTCAACGCAGCTCCTTTCTGTTCTCATTATTAGCGTTTAACCCTTTTACATCTCACCAGCAGCTAGAGGGTACACAGTTCTCTAAAACCCCTTCAGCATTTATTGTTTGTAGACTTTTTGCCAATGGTCAGTCGACTGGTGTGAGTTGAAAACATTTTGTAGATTAGATTGCATGAGTCTAATACTTCCTGAGGTGGAGCGTTTATCCATTTTCCTTTCTTTAAAAAGAGAGTGAGTAAAACTTACCTCTTCATACTATCTTCTTGAAAATTTTGCCTGTTTTGAATTTTTTTTATCCATTCCCTACCTCAGCACAATTTTGAGGGCAGGTGTCTTTACAGCTCTGAGTCCTTGTGAATGGTAAGTGACCATTAGCAGTGGGTTAAAAGCTGCTCTTGTGGGAATCGGCCACAAGGCGGCAGCATTTCTCCTTTACCAAATCTGGTTACTAGGGCAACAGAGCCTTACTGGAAGTGGTGTTCTAGGTGGTAAATTAGAATGGAATGTGCGAGGAAAAAGCCCTTTAAGTTTATGTCTCATTACCTCTTGTTGGTATTTTGAACTTAATTTTTATTTTTTATCACAGCAAACTTGATTACAATGTTTTGTTTGTTCTAGGTGTGCAAGATGTGGTTCTTTCACACATATGCATATATCTATTCTTCTTCGGATCCTTTTCCCATGTAGGTTATGACACAATGTTGAGTAGTCTTCTCTTGGTATTGCGTAGGTCTTTGGTGATTATATATTTCACATGTGTTTGTATCTCTCTGTTAACCTCAATATGGTAATGTATCCAATCCTCACACCTTTCCATTTGGTGAACCATAAGTTTTTTTAATGAATCTATGATAGTGTTTCTCTGTGGAAATATCTTTGTATCATTTTTTAGGTAACACCTATATGTGATATGATAGGATATGTGTCTTTCGCTTTCTCACTTACTCCAAGTTGACTGATTACTTCTCGACTCATCTATGGTGCTGCAAATGGCATTGTTTCATTTTTTCACTAGCTCCTATTCCATCTGTACAGGTAGCAGTTCTTCTTTGTCCACCCATCTGTCGGTGGACTTTTTGGTTACTTCCATATCTTGGCTATTGTAATACTATGCAATGTAGATTTGCGTGCCTGTGTCCTTTCAGTTCTGTCTTCTTAGTTTATAGGTCCAAGAATAGGTCTGCTGGATCATATGGTAGCTGAATGTTTACCTTTTATAGGCAGCTCTATTCTGTTCTCCTTAGTGGCTTTTTCCAGGTTACATCCCACTTAAAGTGGAGGGTATGTATTTCTTCCCAGCACCTTCAGCATTTATTCTTTGTAGTTTTTGCTGATGGTTATTCTGAGTGGTGTGAGCTGATACCTCTTTGTGGTTGAATTTGCATGTGTCTCATAATGCGTTGAAATTGAGCGTTAAGACATGTCCATTTTATTTTTCGAGCTGTGATTAGAGCTTATTACTTCAAAGTGTTTTCTTAAAGTATGTGTCACCATTTGAAATATTTTGGCCATTATCTCCCTCAAGACATTTTGAGGGCAGGTTTCATTTACAGCCCTGCAGTACTTGTTCATATGAAGTGACCATTAGCTCAGGCTTTAAACCTGCTTTTGCAGGTAACGGCCAGAGAGCGGCAGCCTTTCTACGTTCTCCATGCTGGTACTAGGGAAACAGACCTACCGGCCAGTGGTATTCTTCGGTTATAAATTAGAGTGCAATGTGCCCGGGTAAACCCACAAATGTTGATGTCTCCTTGCTTTTGTTTGTTTTTAAATTTAATTTATATTTATTATTAGAGTAATATTCCATTGTGTACGTGGACCACTTCTTCTTGGTGCATTCCTCGGTTGATGGACATTTTCATTGCTTCCAAGTGCTGGCTATGGTAAATATTGCTGGCGTACAGGTTTGCCCGCCTGTCACTTTTTCAGTCTCATTTTCTCAGGTGATAGGCCAAGCAGTGGTTGTGATTGATTGACTGGTAGCTCAATATTTCCCTTTTCAAAGCACCTACATTGTGTTTTCATTAGTGGCTCTTTACATGCCCCCCCCTTACAACCGAGGGTACGCATTTCTCCACACTCCCTTCACCGTTTATTTTTGGCAGCATTTTTCCTAATGGCCATTCTGACTGCTGTGAGCTGATAGGTTTTTGTAATATGGGTATGCATGTCATTAAAAATTTTTTAAATTCATCATATTCCTACGCCTTTTTCTTTTCTCTTAAAAGAAAAAACCGTGAGTACAATATAGCTCTTGAAACTGTCTTCTTCGAAGGTTGCCCTCTTTTGAATTTTTTGGTCGATTTTTGACCCCAGAAATTTTCTGGAGGGCAGGTGCCATTTACAGAACTGCAAGTTGGTGAAAATTTAGTGACCTTTTGCAGGGGATTCAAAGCTGCTGTTGTGGGAAACGGCCACAAGGAGGTAGCATTTCTCCATTCCCCAAGCTGGGTCCTAGGGCAGCAGAGCCTTTCTGGAAGTCATTGTCCTAGGTTGTAAATTAGAATGGAATTTGCCAGGAGAAATCCCCTTAAGTTTATGTCTCATTACTTCTTCTTGGTTTTTAAAATTTTTTTTAATCTGGGTAAAGTTTAGAATATTGTTTGTCCTAGGTGTACACAATCTGGTTCATTTGTACATTATGTATGTCTATTAATGTACAGATCCTCTTCCCATGTAAAATATTACAGTGTTCCGTCGACCTCCCTTGCTATATGTTCGGTCTTTTTGATACATGTATATAATATGTATTTGTATATGTATAGTAACACTCACCTTCATTCTCAATTTCCCCCCTCCTTTCCTTTTAGATGAGCATAGTTTGTTTTCTAAGCCTGTGAGTGTCTTTCTCTTTGGAAATATGTTCATCTGTGTCAGTTATTAGGTAATGCCATAAGTGATAATATAGGCTATAGGTCTTTTGCTTTCCGACCTACTTCATGTTTTGTGATTATCTCCAGGCTCATCTATGGTGCCCCAAAGAGTAGTGCTTCAAAGTTTTCCAAGGCTAATATTCCATTGTGTACATGGACCACTTCTTCTTGGTGCATTCCTCTGTTGATGGACATTTTCGTTGCTTCCAAGTGTTGCCTATGGTAAATATTGCTGGAGTGCAGGATTGCCAGCCTGTGATTTTTGATTTTCATTTTCTCAGGTGATAGACCCAGCAGTGGTTATGATTGATTGACTGGTATGGTAGCTCAACGTTTACCTTTTCAAGGCACCTCAATTGTGCTTTCATTTGTGGCTCTTACCACGTCCCCCTTAGAATCGAGGGTACGCATTGCTCCACAATCACGTCAGCATTTATTTTTGGCAGCATTTTTGTTGATGGCCATTCTGACTGGTGTGAGCTGATAGGTTTTTGTAATTTGGGTTTACATGTCTGTAAAAATTCCTACAATTCATCATTTTTCCACGCCTTTTTGTTTTCTGTTAAAAGAAAAAAGAAAAAAAGTGTGAGTATAATATACCTCTTCAAATTTTCTTTTTGGAAGGTTGCACTCTAGAATTTTTGGGTTGATTTTCGACCTCAGTATTTTTTGGAGGGCAGGTGTCATTTACAGACCTGCAATTGGTGAATATTTAGTGACCTTTTGCAGTGGGTTTAAAACTGCTGTTGTGGGAAACGGCCACAAGGATGCAGCATTTCTCCATTCCCAAATCTGGGTACTAGGGCAGCACAGCCGTTCTGGAAGTCGTTTGCCTAGGTTGTAAATTTGAATGGAATGTGCCAGGAAAACCCCCCATAAGTTTATGTCTCATTACTCCTAGTTCGTTGTTTTAATTTTTTCAATTGGGGTAATGGTTAGAATGTTGCTTGTCCAAGGTGTACATCTACATATTCTATATACCTATTTATGTAGAGATCCTCTTCCCGTGTAAATTATTACACAGTGTTCCCTAAACCTTCCTTGCTATATGGTCGGTCTTTTTGATATATGTATATAATATGTATTTGTATACATATGGTAACGCTAATCTTCATTTATCCATTCCCCCCACCTTTCCTTTTAGATAAGCATAGTTTTTTTTTAATAAGTCTGTGATTGACTTTCTCTGTGGAATTATGTTCATTTGTGTCAGTTATTAGATAACGCCTATAAGTGATATCATAGGATATAGGACTTTTGCTTTCCGACTTACCTCATGTTCTGTGATTATCTCCAAGATCATCTATGGTGCCTCAAAGAGCAGTGTTTCATTGTTTTCCATGGCTAGTATTCATTGTGTACATGGACCACTTCTTCTTTATCCTTTCATCTGTTGATGGACATTTTGGTTGCTTCACTGTCTTGTCTATTGTGAATAAGGCTGCAGTGCAACTTTTGCAGCCCGGGTCTTCATTCTGGTCTTCTCAGGTGAGAGGCCCATTGGTGCGCCTGCTGGATTGAATGGTACCTCAATTTTTCGTTTTCAACGCAGCTCCTTTCTGTTCTCATTATTAGCGTTTAACCCTTTTACATCTCACCAGCAGCTAGAGGGTACACAGTTCTCTAAAACCCCTTCAGCATTTATTGTTTGTAGACTTTTTGCCAATGGTCAGTCGACTGGTGTGAGTTGAAAACATTTTGTAGATTAGATTGCATGAGTCTAATACTTCCTGAGGTGGAGCGTTTATCCATTTTCCTTTCTTTAAAAAGAGAGTGAGTAAAACTTACCTCTTCATACTATCTTCTTGAAAATTTTGCCTGTTTTGAATTTTTTTTATCCATTCCCTACCTCAGCACAATTTTGAGGGCAGGTGTCTTTACAGCTCTGAGTCCTTGTGAATGGTAAGTGACCATTAGCAGTGGGTTAAAAGCTGCTCTTGTGGGAATCGGCCACAAGGCGGCAGCATTTCTCCTTTACCAAATCTGGTTACTAGGGCAACAGAGCCTTACTGGAAGTGGTGTTCTAGGTGGTAAATTAGAATGGAATGTGCGAGGAAAAAGCCCTTTAAGTTTATGTCTCATTACCTCTTGTTGGTATTTTGAACTTAATTTTTATTTTTTATCACAGCAAACTTGATTACAATGTTTTGTTTGTTCTAGGTGTGCAAGATGTGGTTCTTTCACACATATGCATATATCTATTCTTCGGATCCTTTTCCCATGTAGGTTATGACACAATGTTGAGTAGTCTTCTCTTGGTATTGCGTAGGTCTTTGGTGATTATATATTTCACATGTGTTTGTATCTCTCTGTTAACCTCAATATGGTAATGTATCCAATCCTCACACCTTTCCATTTGGTGAACCATAAGTTTTTTTAATGAATCTATGATAGTGTTTCTCTGTGGAAATATCTTTGTATCATTTTTTAGGTAACACCTATATGTGATATGATAGGATATGTGTCTTTCGCTTTCTCACTTACTCCAAGTTGACTGATTACTTCTCGACTCATCTATGGTGCTGCAAATGGCATTGTTTCATTTTTTCACTAGCTCCTATTCCATCTGTACAGGTAGCAGTTCTTCTTTGTCCACCCATCTGTCGGTGGACTTTTTGGTTACTTCCATATCTTGGCTATTGTAATACTATGCAATGTAGATTTGCGTGCCTGTGTCCTTTCAGTTCTGTCTTCTTAGTTTATAGGTCCAAGAATAGGTCTGCTGGATCATATGGTAGCTGAATGTTTACCTTTTATAGGCAGCTCTATTCTGTTCTCCTTAGTGGCTTTTTCCAGGTTACATCCCACTTAAAGTGGAGGGTATGTATTTCTTCCCAGCACCTTCAGCATTTATTCTTTGTAGTTTTTGCTGATGGTTATTCTGAGTGGTGTGAGCTGATACCTCTTTGTGGTTGAATTTGCATGTGTCTCATAATGCGTTGAAATTGAGCGTTAAGACATGTCCATTTTATTTTTCGAGCTGTGATTAGAGCTTATTACTTCAAAGTGTTTTCTTAAAGTATGTGTCACCATTTGAAATATTTTGGCCATTATCTCCCTCAAGACATTTTGAGGGCAGGTTTCATTTACAGCCCTGCAGTACTTGTTCATATGAAGTGACCATTAGCTCAGGCTTTAAACCTGCTTTTGCAGGTAACGGCCAGAGAGCGGCAGCCTTGCTACGTTCTCCATGCTGGTACTAGGGAAACAGACCTACCGGCCAGTGGTATTCTTCGGTTATAAATTAGAGTGCAATGTGCCCGGGTAAACCCACAAATGTTGATGTCTCCTTGCTTTTGTTTGTTTTTAAATTTAATTTATATTTATTATTAGAGTAATATTCCATTGTGTACGTGGACCACTTCTTCTTGGTGCATTCCTCGGTTGATGGACATTTTCATTGCTTCCAAGTGCTGGCTATGGTAAATATTGCTGGCGTACAGGTTTGCCCGCCTGTCACTTTTTCAGTCTCATTTTCTCAGGTGATAGGCCAAGCAGTGGTTGTGATTGATTGACTGGTAGCTCAATATTTCCCTTTTCAAAGCACCTACATTGTGTTTTCATTAGTGGCTCTTTACATACCCCCCCCCTTACAACCGAGGGTACGCATTTCTCCACACTCCCTTCACCGTTTATTTTTGGCAGCATTTTTCCTAATGGCCATTCTGACTGCTGTGAGCTGATAGGTTTTTGTAATATGGGTATGCATGTCATTAAAAATTTTTTAAATTCATCATATTCCTACGCCTTTTTCTTTTCTCTTAAAAGAAAAAACCGTGAGTACAATATAGCTCTTGAAACTGTCTTCTTCGAAGGTTGCCCTCTTTTGAATTTTTTGGTCGATTTTTGACCCCAGAAATTTTCTGGAGGGCAGGTGCCATTTACACAACTGCAAGTTGGTGAAAATTTAGTGACCTTTTGCAGTGGGTTCAAAGCTGCTGTTGTGGGAAACGGCCACAAGGAGGTAGCATTTCTCCATTCCCCAAGCTGGGTCCTAGGGCAGCAGAGCCTTTCTGGAAGTCATTGTCCTAGGTTGTAAATTAGAATGGAATTTGCCAGGAGAAATCCCCTTAAGTTTATGTCTCATTACTTCTTCTTGGTTTTTAAAATTTTTTTTAATCTGGGTAAAGTTTAGAATAT
Organism: Balaenoptera borealis; assembly: GCF_965194805.1. NCBI lineage: Eukaryota > Metazoa > Chordata > Mammalia > Artiodactyla > Balaenopteridae > Balaenoptera > Balaenoptera borealis. The sequence continues at coordinate 174,048 of NW_028123318.1, read as the reverse complement.
TGTTTGTCCTAGGTGTACACAATCTGGTTCATTTGTACATTATGTATGTCTATTAATGTACAGATCCTCTTCCCATGTAAAATATTACAGTGTTCCGTCGACCTCCCTTGCTATATGTTCGGTCTTTTTGATACATGTATATAATATGTATTTGTATATGTATAGTAACACTAATCCTCATTTCTCAATTTCCCCCCTCCTTTCCTTTTAGATGAGCATAGTTTGTTTTGTTTTCTAAGCCTGTGAGTGTCTTTCTCTTTGGAAATATGTTCATCTGTGTCAGTTATTAGGTAATGCCATAAGTGATAATATAGGCTATAGGTCTTTTGCTTTCCGACCTACTTCATGTTTTGTGATTATCTCCAGGCTCATCTATGGTGCCCCAAAGAGTAGTGCTTCAAAGTTTTCCAAGGCTAATATTCCATTGTGTACATGGACCACTTCTTCTTGGTGCATTCCTCTGTTGATGGACATTTTCGTTGCTTCCAAGTGTTGCCTATGGTAAATATTGCTGGAGTGCAGGATTGCCAGGCTGTGATTTTTGATTTTCATTTTCTCAGGTGATAGACCCAGCAGTGGTTATGATTGATTGACTGGTATGGTAGCTCAACGTTTACCTTTTCAAGGCACCTCAATTGTGCTTTCATTTGTGGCTCTTACCACGTCCCCCTTAGAATCGAGGGTACGCATTGCTCCACAATCACGTCAGCATTTATTTTTGGCAGCATTTTTGTTGATGGCCATTCTGACTGGTGTGAGCTGATAGGTTTTTGTAATTTGGGTTTACATGTCTGTAAAAATTCCTACAATTCATCATTTTTCCACGCCTTTTTGTTTTCTGTTAAAAGAAAAAAGAAAAAAAGTGTGAGTATAATATACCTCTTCAAATTTTCTTTTTGGAAGGTTGCACTCTAGAATTTTTGGGTTGATTTTCGACCTCAGTATTTTTTGGAGGGCAGGTGTCATTTACAGACCTGCAATTGGTGAATATTTAGTGACCTTTTGCAGTGGGTTTAAAACTGCTGTTGTGGGAAACGGCCACAAGGATGCAGCATTTCTCCATTCCCAAATCTGGGTACTAGGGCAGCACAGCCGTTCTGGAAGTCGTTTGCCTAGGTTGTAAATTTGAATGGAATGTGCCAGGAAAACCCCCCATAAGTTTATGTCTCATTACTCCTAGTTCGTTGTTTTAATTTTTTCAATTGGGGTAATGGTTAGAATGTTGCTTGTCCAAGGTGTACATCTACATATTCTATATACCTATTTATGTAGAGATCCTCTTCCCGTGTAAATTATTACACAGTGTTCCCTAAACCTTCCTTGCTATATGGTCGGTCTTTTTGATATATGTATATAATATGTATTTGTATACATATGGTAACGCTAATCTTCATTTATCCATTCCCCCCACCTTTCCTTTTAGATAAGCATAGTTTTTTTTTAATAAGTCTGTGATTGACTTTCTCTGTGGAATTATGTTCATTTGTGTCAGTTATTAGATAACGCCTATAAGTGATATCATAGGATATAGGACTTTTGCTTTCCGACTTACCTCATGTTCTGTGATTATCTCCAAGATCATCTATGGTGCCTCAAAGAGCAGTGTTTCATTGTTTTCCATGGCTAGTATTCATTGTGTACATGGACCACTTCTTCTTTATCCTTTCATCTGTTGATGGACATTTTGGTTGCTTCACTGTCTTGTCTATTGTGAATAAGGCTGCAGTGCAACTTTTGCAGCCCGGGTCTTCATTCTGGTCTTCTCAGGTGAGAGGCCCATTGGTGCGCCTGCTGGATTGAATGGTACCTCAATTTTTCGTTTTCAACGCAGCTCCTTTCTGTTCTCATTATTAGCGTTTAACCCTTTTACATCTCACCAGCAGCTAGAGGGTACACAGTTCTCTAAAACCCCTTCAGCATTTATTGTTTGTAGACTTTTTGCCAATGGTCAGTCGACTGGTGTGAGTTGAAAACATTTTGTAGATTAGATTGCATGAGTCTAATACTTCCTGAGGTGGAGCGTTTATCCATTTTCCTTTCTTTAAAAAGAGAGTGAGTAAAACTTACCTCTTCATACTATCTTCTTGAAAATTTTGCCTGTTTTGAATTTTTTTTATCCATTCCCTACCTCAGCACAATTTTGAGGGCAGGTGTCTTTACAGCTCTGAGTCCTTGTGAATGGTAAGTGACCATTAGCAGTGGGTTAAAAGCTGCTCTTGTGGGAATCGGCCACAAGGCGGCAGCATTTCTCCTTTACCAAATCTGGTTACTAGGGCAACAGAGCCTTACTGGAAGTGGTGTTCTAGGTGGTAAATTAGAATGGAATGTGCGAGGAAAAAGCCCTTTAAGTTTATGTCTCATTACCTCTTGTTGGTATTTTGAACTTAATTTTTATTTTTTATCACAGCAAACTTGATTACAATGTTTTGTTTGTTCTAGGTGTGCAAGATGTGGTTCTTTCACACATATGCATATATCTATTCTTCTTCGGATCCTTTTCCCATGTAGGTTATGACACAATGTTGAGTAGTCTTCTCTTGGTATTGCGTAGGTCTTTGGTGATTATATATTTCACATGTGTTTGTATCTCTCTGTTAACCTCAATATGGTAATGTATCCAATCCTCACACCTTTCCATTTGGTGAACCATAAGTTTTTTTAATGAATCTATGATAGTGTTTCTCTGTGGAAATATCTTTGTATCATTTTTTAGGTAACACCTATATGTGATATGATAGGATATGTGTCTTTCGCTTTCTCACTTACTCCAAGTTGACTGATTACTTCTCGACTCATCTATGGTGCTGCAAATGGCATTGTTTCATTTTTTCACTAGCTCCTATTCCATCTGTACAGGTAGCAGTTCTTCTTTGTCCACCCATCTGTCGGTGGACTTTTTGGTTACTTCCATATCTTGGCTATTGTAATACTATGCAATGTAGATTTGCGTGCCTGTGTCCTTTCAGTTCTGTCTTCTTAGTTTATAGGTCCAAGAATAGGTCTGCTGGATCATATGGTAGCTGAATGTTTACCTTTTATAGGCAGCTCTATTCTGTTCTCCTTAGTGGCTTTTTCCAGGTTACATCCCACTTAAAGTGGAGGGTATGTATTTCTTCCCAGCACCTTCAGCATTTATTCTTTGTAGTTTTTGCTGATGGTTATTCTGAGTGGTGTGAGCTGATACCTCTTTGTGGTTGAATTTGCATGTGTCTCATAATGCGTTGAAATTGAGCGTTAAGACATGTCCATTTTATTTTTCGAGCTGTGATTAGAGCTTATTACTTCAAAGTGTTTTCTTAAAGTATGTGTCACCATTTGAAATATTTTGGCCATTATCTCCCTCAAGACATTTTGAGGGCAGGTTTCATTTACAGCCCTGCAGTACTTGTTCATATGAAGTGACCATTAGCTCAGGCTTTAAACCTGCTTTTGCAGGTAACGGCCAGAGAGCGGCAGCCTTGCTACGTTCTCCATGCTGGTACTAGGGAAACAGACCTACCGGCCAGTGGTATTCTTCGGTTATAAATTAGAGTGCAATGTGCCCGGGTAAACCCACAAATGTTGATGTCTCCTTGCTTTTGTTTGTTTTTAAATTTAATTTATATTTATTATTAGAGTAATATTCCATTGTGTACGTGGACCACTTCTTCTTGGTGCATTCCTCGGTTGATGGACATTTTCATTGCTTCCAAGTGCTGGCTATGGTAAATATTGCTGGCGTACAGGTTTGCCCGCCTGTCACTTTTTCATTCTCATTTTCTCAGGTGATAGGCCAAGCAGTGGTTGTGATTGATTGACTGATAGCTCAATATTTCCCTTTTCAAAGCACCTACATTGTGTTTTCATTAGTGGCTCTTTACATGCCCCCCCCTTACAACCGAGGGTACGCATTTCTCCACACTCCCTTCACCGTTTATTTTTGGCAGCATTTTTCCTAATGGCCATTCTGACTGCTGTGAGCTGATAGGTTTTTGTAATATGGGTATGCATGTCATTAAAAATTTTTTAAATTCATCATATTCCTACACCTTTTTCTTTTCTCTTAAAAGAAAAAACCGTGAGTACAATATAGCTCTTGAAACTGTCTTCTTCGAAGGTTGCCCTCTTTTGAATTTTTTGGTCGATTTTTGACCCCAGAAATTTTCTGGAGGGCAGGTGCCATTTACAGAACTGCAAGTTGGTGAAAATTTAGTGACCTTTTGCAGTGGGTTCAAAGCTGCTGTTGTGGGAAACGGCCACAAGGAGGTAGCATTTCTCCATTCCCCAAGCTGGGTCCTAGGGCAGCAGAGCCTTTCTGGAAGTCATTGTCCTAGGTTGTAAATTAGAATGGAATTTGCCAGGAGAAATCCCCTTAAGTTTATGTCTCATTACTTCTTCTTGGTTTTTAAAATTTTTTTTAATCTGGGTAAAGTTTAGAATATTGTTTGTCCTAGGTGTACACAATCTGGTCCATTTGTACATTATGTATGTCTATTAATGTACAGATCCTCTTCCCATGTAAAATATTACAGTGTTCCGTCGACCTCCCTTGCTATATGTTCGGTCTTTTTGATACATGTATATAATATGTATTTGTATATGTATAGTAACACTCACCTTCATTCTCAATTTCCCCCCTCCTTTCCTTTTAGATGAGCATAGTTTGTTTTCTAAGCCTGTGAGTGTCTTTCTCTTTGGAAATATGTTCATCTGTGTCAGTTATTAGGTAATGCCATAAGTGATAATATAGGCTATAGGTCTTTTGCTTTCCGACCTACTTCATGTTTTGTGATTATCTCCAGGCTCATCTATGGTGCCCCAAAGAGTAGTGCTTCAAAGTTTTCCAAGGCTAATATTCCATTGTGTACATGGACCACTTCTTCTTGGTGCATTCCTCTGTTGATGGACATTTTCGTTGCTTCCAAGTGTTGCCTATGGTAAATATTGCTGGAGTGCAGGATTGCCAGCCTGTGATTTTTGATTTTCATTTTCTCAGGTGATAGACCCAGCAGTGGTTATGATTGATTGACTGGTATGGTAGCTCAACGTTTACCTTTTCAAGGCACCTCAATTGTGCTTTCATTTGTGGCTCTTACCACGTCCCCCTTAGAATCGAGGGTACGCATTGCTCCACAATCACGTCAGCATTTATTTTTGGCAGCATTTTTGTTGATGGCCATTCTGACTGGTGTGAGCTGATAGGTTTTTGTAATTTGGGTTTACATGTCTGTAAAAATTCCTACAATTCATCATTTTTCCACGCCTTTTTGTTTTCTGTTAAAAGAAAAAAGAAAAAAAGTGTGAGTATAATATACCTCTTCAAATTTTCTTTTTGGAAGGTTGCACTCTAGAATTTTTGGGTTGATTTTCGACCTCAGTATTTTTTGGAGGGCAGGTGTCATTTACAGACCTGCAATTGGTGAATATTTAGTGACCTTTTGCAGTGGGTTTAAAACTGCTGTTGTGGGAAACGGCCACAAGGATGCAGCATTTCTCCATTCCCAAATCTGGGTACTAGGGCAGCACAGCCGTTCTGGAAGTCGTTTGCCTAGGTTGTAAATTTGAATGGAATGTGCCAGGAAAACCCCCCATAAGTTTATGTCTCATTACTCCTAGTTCGTTGTTTTAATTTTTTCAATTGGGGTAATGGTTAGAATGTTGCTTGTCCAAGGTGTACATCTACATATTCTATATACCTATTTATGTAGAGATCCTCTTCCCGTGTAAATTATTACACAGTGTTCCCTAAACCTTCCTTGCTATATGGTCGGTCTTTTTGATATATGTATATAATATGTATTTGTATACATATGGTAACGCTAATCTTCATTTATCCATTCCCCCCACCTTTCCTTTTAGATAAGCATAGTTTTTTTTTAATAAGTCTGTGATTGACTTTCTCTGTGGAATTATGTTCATTTGTGTCAGTTATTAGATAACGCCTATAAGTGATATCATAGGATATAGGACTTTTGCTTTCCGACTTACCTCATGTTCTGTGATTATCTCCAAGATCATCTATGGTGCCTCAAAGAGCAGTGTTTCATTGTTTTCCATGGCTAGTATTCATTGTGTACATGGACCACTTCTTCTTTATCCTTTCATCTGTTGATGGACATTTTGGTTGCTTCACTGTCTTGTCTATTGTGAATAAGGCTGCAGTGCAACTTTTGCAGCCCGGGTCTTCATTCTGGTCTTCTCAGGTGAGAGGCCCATTGGTGCGCCTGCTGGATTGAATGGTACCTCAATTTTTCGTTTTCAACGCAGCTCCTTTCTGTTCTCATTATTAGCGTTTAACCCTTTTACATCTCACCAGCAGCTAGAGGGTACACAGTTCTCTAAAACCCCTTCAGCATTTATTGTTTGTAGACTTTTTGCCAATGGTCAGTCGACTGGTGTGAGTTGAAAACATTTTGTAGATTAGATTGCATGAGTCTAATACTTCCTGAGGTGGAGCGTTTATCCATTTTCCTTTCTTTAAAAAGAGAGTGAGTAAAACTTACCTCTTCATACTATCTTCTTGAAAATTTTGCCTGTTTTGAATTTTTTTTATCCATTCCCTACCTCAGCACAATTTTGAGGGCAGGTGTCTTTACAGCTCTGAGTCCTTGTGAATGGTAAGTGACCATTAGCAGTGGGTTAAAAGCTGCTCTTGTGGGAATCGGCCACAAGGCGGCAGCATTTCTCCTTTACCAAATCTGGTTACTAGGGCAACAGAGCCTTACTGGAAGTGGTGTTCTAGGTGGTAAATTAGAATGGAATGTGCGAGGAAAAAGCCCTTTAAGTTTATGTCTCATTACCTCTTGTTGGTATTTTGAACTTAATTTTTATTTTTTATCACAGCAAACTTGATTACAATGTTTTGTTTGTTCTAGGTGTGCAAGATGTGGTTCTTTCACACATATGCATATATCTATTCTTCTTCGGATCCTTTTCCCATGTAGGTTATGACACAATGTTGAGTAGTCTTCTCTTGGTATTGCGTAGGTCTTTGGTGATTATATATTTCACATGTGTTTGTATCTCTCTGTTAACCTCAATATGGTAATGTATCCAATCCTCACACCTTTCCATTTGGTGAACCATAAGTTTTTTTAATGAATCTATGATAGTGTTTCTCTGTGGAAATATCTTTGTATCATTTTTTAGGTAACACCTATATGTGATATGATAGGATATGTGTCTTTCGCTTTCTCACTTACTCCAAGTTGACTGATTACTTCTCGACTCATCTATGGTGCTGCAAATGGCATTGTTTCATTTTTTCACTAGCTCCTATTCCATCTGTACAGGTAGCAGTTCTTCTTTGTCCACCCATCTGTCGGTGGACTTTTTGGTTACTTCCATATCTTGGCTATTGTAATACTATGCAATGTAGATTTGCGTGCCTGTGTCCTTTCAGTTCTGTCTTCTTAGTTTATAGGTCCAAGAATAGGTCTGCTGGATCATATGGTAGCTGAATGTTTACCTTTTATAGGCAGCTCTATTCTGTTCTCCTTAGTGGCTTTTTCCAGGTTACATCCCACTTAAAGTGGAGGGTATGTATTTCTTCCCAGCACCTTCAGCATTTATTCTTTGTAGTTTTTGCTGATGGTTATTCTGAGTGGTGTGAGCTGATACCTCTTTGTGGTTGAATTTGCATGTGTCTCATAATGCGTTGAAGTTGAGCGTTAAGACATGTCCATTTTATTTTTCGAGCTGTGATTAGAGCTTATTACTTCAAAGTGTTTTCTTAAAGTATGTGTCACCATTTGAAATATTTTGGCCATTATCTCCCTCAAGACATTTTGAGGGCAGGTTTCATTTACAGCCCTGCAGTACTTGTTCATATGAAGTGACCATTAGCTTAGGCTTTAAACCTGCTTTTGCAGGTAACGGCCAGAGAGCGGCAGCCTTGCTACGTTCTCCATGCTGGTACTAGGGAAACAGACCTACCGGCCAGTGGTATTCTTCGGTTATAAATTAGAGTGCAATGTGCCCGGGTAAACCCACAAATGTTGATGTCTCCTTGCTTTTGTTTGTTTTTAAATTTAATTTATATTTATTATTAGAGTAATATTCCATTGTGTACGTGGACCACTTCTTCTTGGTGCATTCCTCGGTTGATGGACATTTTCATTGCTTCCAAGTGCTGGCTATGGTAAATATTGCTGGCGTACAGGTTTGCCCGCCTGTCACTTTTTCATTCTCATTTTCTCAGGTGATAGGCCAAGCAGTGGTTGTGATTGATTGACTGGTAGCTCAATATTTCCCTTTTCAAAGCACCTACATTGTGTTTTCATTAGTGGCTCTTTACATGCCCCCCCCCTTACAACCGAGGGTATGCATTTCTCCACACTCCCTTCACCGTTTATTTTTGGCAGCATTTTTCCTAATGGCCATTCTGACTGCTGTGAGCTGATAGGTTTTTGTAATATGGGTATGCATGTCATTAAAAATTTTTTAAATTCATCATATTCCTACGCCTTTTTCTTTTCTCTTAAAAGAAAAAACCGTGAGTACAATATAGCTCTTGAAACTGTCTTCTTCGAAGGTTGCCCTCTTTTGAATTTTTTGGTCGATTTTTGACCCCAGAAATTTTCTGGAGGGCAGGTGCCATTTACAGAACTGCAAGTTGGTGAAAATTTAGTGACCTTTTGCAGGGGATTCAAAGCTGCTGTTGTGGGAAATGGCCACAAGGAGGTAGCATTTCTCCATTCCCCAAGCTGGGTCCTAGGGCAGCAGAGCCTTTCTGGAAGTCATTGTCCTAGGTTGTAAATTAGAATGGAATTTGCCAGGAGAAATCCCCTTAAGTTTATGTCTCATTACTTCTTCTTGGTTTTTAAAATTTTTTTTAATCTGGGTAAAGTTTAGAATATTGTTTGTCCTAGGTGTACACAATCTGGTCCATTTGTACATTATGTATGTCTATTAATGTACAGATCCTCTTCCCATGTAAAATATTACAGTGTTCCGTCGACCTCCCTTGCTATATGTTCGGTCTTTTTGATACATGTATATAATATGTATTTGTATATGTATAGTAACACTCACCTTCATTCTCAATTTCCCCCCTCCTTTCCTTTTAGATGAGCATAGTTTGTTTTCTAAGCCTGTGAGTGTCTTTCTCTTTGGAAATATGTTCATCTGTGTCAGTTATTAGGTAATGCCATAAGTGATAATATAGGCTATAGGTCTTTTGCTTTCCGACCTACTTCATGTTTTGTGATTATCTCCAGGCTCATCTATGGTGCCCCAAAGAGTAGTGCTTCAAAGTTTTCCAAGGCTAATATTCCATTGTGTACATGGACCACTTCTTCTTGGTGCATTCCTCTGTTGATGGACATTTTCGTTGCTTCCAAGTGTTGCCTATGGTAAATATTGCTGGAGTGCAGGATTGCCAGCCTGTGATTTTTGATTTTCATTTTCTCAGGTGATAGACCCAGCAGTGGTTATGATTGATTGACTGGTATGGTAGCTCAACGTTTACCTTTTCAAGGCACCTCAATTGTGCTTTCATTTGTGGCTCTTACCACGTCCCCCTTAGAATCGAGGGTATGCATTGCTCCACAATCACGTCAGCATTTATTTTTGGCAGCATTTTTGTTGATGGCCATTCTGACTGGTGTGAGCTGATAGGTTTTTGTAATTTGGGTTTACATGTCTGTAAAAATTCCTACAATTCATCATTTTTCCACGCCTTTTTGTTTTCTGTTAAAAGAAAAAAGAAAAAAAGTGTGAGTATAATATACCTCTTCAAATTTTCTTTTTGGAAGGTTGCACTCTAGAATTTTTGGGTTGATTTTCGACCTCAGTATTTTTTGGAGGGCAGGTGTCATTTACAGACCTGCAATTGGTGAATATTTAGTGACCTTTTGCAGTGGGTTTAAAACTGCTGTTGTGGGAAACGGCCACAAGGATGCAGCATTTCTCCATTCCCAAATCTGGGTACTAGGGCAGCACAGCCGTTCTGGAAGTCGTTTGCCTAGGTTGTAAATTTGAATGGAATGTGCCAGGAAAACCCCCCATAAGTTTATGTCTCATTACTCCTAGTTCGTTGTTTTAATTTTTTCAATTGGGGTAATGGTTAGAATGTTGCTTGTCCAAGGTGTACATCTACATATTCTATATACCTATTTATGTAGAGATCCTCTTCCCGTGTAAATTATTACACAGTGTTCCCTAAACCTTCCTTGCTATATGGTCGGTCTTTTTGATATATGTATATAATATGTATTTGTATACATATGGTAACGCTAATCTTCATTTATCCATTCCCCCCACCTTTCCTTTTAGATAAGCATAGTTTTTTTTTAATAAGTCTGTGATTGACTTTCTCTGTGGAATTATGTTCATTTGTGTCAGTTATTAGATAACGCCTATAAGTGATATCATAGGATATAGGACTTTTGCTTTCCGACTTACCTCATGTTCTGTGATTATCTCCAAGATCATCTATGGTGCCTCAAAGAGCAGTGTTTCATTGTTTTCCATGGCTAGTATTCATTGTGTACATGGACCACTTCTTCTTTATCCTTTCATCTGTTGATGGACATTTTGGTTGCTTCACTGTCTTGTCTATTGTGAATAAGGCTGCAGTGCAACTTTTGCAGCCCGGGTCTTCATTCTGGTCTTCTCAGGTGAGAGGCCCATTGGTGCGCCTGCTGGATTGAATGGTACCTCAATTTTTCGTTTTCAACGCAGCTCCTTTCTGTTCTCATTATTAGCGTTTAACCCTTTTACATCTCACCAGCAGCTAGAGGGTACACAGTTCTCTAAAACCCCTTCAGCATTTATTGTTTGTAGACTTTTTGCCAATGGTCAGTCGACTGGTGTGAGTTGAAAACATTTTGTAGATTAGATTGCATGAGTCTAATACTTCCTGAGGTGGAGCGTTTATCCATTTTCCTTTCTTTAAAAAGAGAGTGAGTAAAACTTACCTCTTCATACTATCTTCTTGAAAATTTTGCCTGTTTTGAATTTTTTTTATCCATTCCCTACCTCAGCACAATTTTGAGGGCAGGTGTCTTTACAGCTCTGAGTCCTTGTGAATGGTAAGTGACCATTAGCAGTGGGTTAAAAGCTGCTCTTGTGGGAATCGGCCACAAGGCGGCAGCATTTCTCCTTTACCAAATCTGGTTACTAGGGCAACAGAGCCTTACTGGAAGTGGTGTTCTAGGTGGTAAATTAGAATGGAATGTGCGAGGAAAAAGCCCTTTAAGTTTATGTCTCATTACCTCTTGTTGGTATTTTGAACTTAATTTTTATTTTTTATCACAGCAAACTTGATTACAATGTTTTGTTTGTTCTAGGTGTGCAAGATGTGGTTCTTTCACACATATGCATATATCTATTCTTCTTCGGATCCTTTTCCCATGTAGGTTATGACACAATGTTGAGTAGTCTTCTCTTGGTATTGCGTAGGTCTTTGGTGATTATATATTTCACATGTGTTTGTATCTCTCTGTTAACCTCAATATGGTAATGTATCCAATCCTCACACCTTTCCATTTGGTGAACCATAAGTTTTTTTAATGAATCTATGATAGTGTTTCTCTGTGGAAATATCTTTGTATCATTTTTTAGGTAACACCTATATGTGATATGATAGGATATGTGTCTTTCGCTTTCTCACTTACTCCAAGTTGACTGATTACTTCTCGACTCATCTATGGTGCTGCAAATGGCATTGTTTCATTTTTTCACTAGCTCCTATTCCATCTGTACAGGTAGCAGTTCTTCTTTGTCCACCCATCTGTCGGTGGACTTTTTGGTTACTTCCATATCTTGGCTATTGTAATACTATGCAATGTAGATTTGCGTGCCTGTGTCCTTTCAGTTCTGTCTTCTTAGTTTATAGGTCCAAGAATAGGTCTGCTGGATCATATGGTAGCTGAATGTTTACCTTTTATAGGCAGCTCTATTCTGTTCTCCTTAGTGGCTTTTTCCAGGTTACATCCCACTTAAAGTGGAGGGTATGTATTTCTTCCCAGCACCTTCAGCATTTATTCTTTGTAGTTTTTGCTGATGGTTATTCTGAGTGGTGTGAGCTGATACCTCTTTGTGGTTGAATTTGCATGTGTCTCATAATGCGTTGAAGTTGAGCGTTAAGACATGTCCATTTTATTTTTCGAGCTGTGATTAGAGCTTATTACTTCAAAGTGTTTTCTTAAAGTATGTGTCACCATTTGAAATATTTTGGCCATTATCTCCCTCAAGACATTTTGAGGGCAGGTTTCATTTACAGCCCTGCAGTACTTGTTCATATGAAGTGACCATTAGCTCAGGCTTTAAACCTGCTTTTGCAGGTAACGGCCAGAGAGCGGCAGCCTTGCTACGTTCTCCATGCTGGTACTAGGGAAACAGACCTACCGGCCAGTGGTATTCTTCGGTTATAAATTAGAGTGCAATGTGCCCGGGTAAACCCACAAATGTTGATGTCTCCTTGCTTTTGTTTGTTTTTAAATTTAATTTATATTTATTATTAGAGTAATATTCCATTGTGTACGTGGACCACTTCTTCTTGGTGCATTCCTCGGTTGATGGACATTTTCATTGCTTCCAAGTGCTGGCTATGGTAAATATTGCTGGCGTACAGGTTTGCCCGCCTGTCACTTTTTCATTCTCATTTTCTCAGGTGATAGGCCAAGCAGTGGTTGTGATTGATTGACTGGTAGCTCAATATTTCCCTTTTCAAAGCACCTACATTGTGTTTTCATTAGTGGCTCTTTACATGCCCCCCCCCTTACAACCGAGGGTACGCATTTCTCCACACTCCCTTCACCGTTTATTTTTGGCAGCATTTTTCCTAATGGCCATTCTGACTGCTGTGAGCTGATAGGTTTTTGTAATATGGGTATGCATGTCATTAAAAATTTTTTAAATTCATCATATTCCTACGCCTTTTTCTTTTCTCTTAAAAGAAAAAACCGTGAGTACAATATAGCTCTTGAAACTGTCTTCTTCGAAGGTTGCCCTCTTTTGAATTTTTTGGTCGATTTTTGACCCCAGAAATTTTCTGGAGGGCAGGTGCCATTTACAGAACTGCAAGTTGGTGAAAATTTAGTGACCTTTTGCAGGGGATTCAAAGCTGCTGTTGTGGGAAATGGCCACAAGGAGGTAGCATTTCTCCATTCCCCAAGCTGGGTCCTAGGGCAGCAGAGCCTTTCTGGAAGTCATTGTCCTAGGTTGTAAATTAGAATGGAATTTGCCAGGAGAAATCCCCTTAAGTTTATGTCTCATTACTTCTTCTTGGTTTTTAAAATTTTTTTTAATCTGGGTAAAGTTTAGAATATTGTTTGTCCTAGGTGTACACAATCTGGTCCATTTGTACATTATGTATGTCTATTAATGTACAGATCCTCTTCCCATGTAAAATATTACAGTGTTCCGTCGACCTCCCTTGCTATATGTTCGGTCTTTTTGATACATGTATATAATATGTATTTGTATATGTATAGTAACACTCACCTTCATTCTCAATTTCCCCCCTCCTTTCCTTTTAGATGAGCATAGTTTGTTTTCTAAGCCTGTGAGTGTCTTTCTCTTTGGAAATATGTTCATCTGTGTCAGTTATTAGGTAATGCCATAAGTGATAATATAGGCTATAGGTCTTTTGCTTTCCGACCTACTTCATGTTTTGTGATTATCTCCAGGCTCATCTATGGTGCCCCAAAGAGTAGTGCTTCAAAGTTTTCCAAGGCTAATATTCCATTGTGTACATGGACCACTTCTTCTTGGTGCATTCCTCTGTTGATGGACATTTTCGTTGCTTCCAAGTGTTGCCTATGGTAAATATTGCTGGAGTGCAGGATTGCCAGCCTGTGATTTTTGATTTTCATTTTCTCAGGTGATAGACCCAGCAGTGGTTATGATTGATTGACTGGTATGGTAGCTCAACGTTTACCTTTTCAAGGCACCTCAATTGTGCTTTCATTTGTGGCTCTTACCACGTCCCCCTTAGAATCGAGGGTATGCATTGCTCCACAATCACGTCAGCATTTATTTTTGGCAGCATTTTTGTTGATGGCCATTCTGACTGGTGTGAGCTGATAGGTTTTTGTAATTTGGGTTTACATGTCTGTAAAAATTCCTACAATTCATCATTTTTCCACGCCTTTTTGTTTTCTGTTAAAAGAAAAAAGAAAAAAAGTGTGAGTATAATATACCTCTTCAAATTTTCTTTTTGGAAGGTTGCACTCTAGAATTTTTGGGTTGATTTTCGACCTCAGTATTTTTTGGAGGGCAGGTGTCATTTACAGACCTGCAATTGGTGAATATTTAGTGACCTTTTGCAGTGGGTTTAAAACTGCTGTTGTGGGAAACGGCCACAAGGATGCAGCATTTCTCCATTCCCAAATCTGGGTACTAGGGCAGCACAGCCGTTCTGGAAGTCGTTTGCCTAGGTTGTAAATTTGAATGGAATGTGCCAGGAAAACCCCCCATAAGTTTATGTCTCATTACTCCTAGTTCGTTGTTTTAATTTTTTCAATTGGGGTAATGGTTAGAATGTTGCTTGTCCAAGGTGTACATCTACATATTCTATATACCTATTTATGTAGAGATCCTCTTCCCGTGTAAATTATTACACAGTGTTCCCTAAACCTTCCTTGCTATATGGTCGGTCTTTTTGATATATGTATATAATATGTATTTGTATACATATGGTAACGCTAATCTTCATTTATCCATTCCCCCCACCTTTCCTTTTAGATAAGCATAGTTTTTTTTTAATAAGTCTGTGATTGACTTTCTCTGTGGAATTATGTTCATTTGTGTCAGTTATTAGATAACGCCTATAAGTGATATCATAGGATATAGGACTTTTGCTTTCCGACTTACCTCATGTTCTGTGATTATCTCCAAGATCATCTATGGTGCCTCAAAGAGCAGTGTTTCATTGTTTTCCATGGCTAGTATTCATTGTGTACATGGACCACTTCTTCTTTATCCTTTCATCTGTTGATGGACATTTTGGTTGCTTCACTGTCTTGTCTATTGTGAATAAGGCTGCAGTGCAACTTTTGCAGCCCGGGTCTTCATTCTGGTCTTCTCAGGTGAGAGGCCCATTGGTGCGCCTGCTGGATTGAATGGTACCTCAATTTTTCGTTTTCAACGCAGCTCCTTTCTGTTCTCATTATTAGCGTTTAACCCTTTCACATCTCACCAGCAGCTAGAGGGTACACAGTTCTCTAAAACCCCTTCAGCATTTATTGTTTGTAGACTTTTTGCCAATGGTCAGTCGACTGGTGTGAGTTGAAAACATTTTGTAGATTAGATTGCATGAGTCTAATACTTCCTGAGGTGGAGCGTTTATCCATTTTCCTTTCTTTAAAAAGAGAGTGAGTAAAACTTACCTCTTCATACTATCTTCTTGAAAATTTTGCCTGTTTTGAATTTTTTTTATCCATTCCCTACCTCAGCACAATTTTGAGGGCAGGTGTCTTTACAGCTCTGAGTCCTTGTGAATGGTAAGTGACCATTAGCAGTGGGTTAAAAGCTGCTCTTGTGGGAATCGGCCACAAGGCGGCAGCATTTCTCCTTTACCAAATCTGGTTACTAGGGCAACAGAGCCTTACTGGAAGTGGTGTTCTAGGTGGTAAATTAGAATGGAATGTGCGAGGAAAAAGCCCTTTAAGTTTATGTCTCATTACCTCTTGTTGGTATTTTGAACTTAATTTTTATTTTTTATCACAGCAAACTTGATTACAATGTTTTGTTTGTTCTAGGTGTGCAAGATGTGGTTCTTTCACACATATGCATATATCTATTCTTCTTCGGATCCTTTTCCCATGTAGGTTATGACACAATGTTGAGTAGTCTTCTCTTGGTATTGCGTAGGTCTTTGGTGATTATATATTTCACATGTGTTTGTATCTCTCTGTTAACCTCAATATGGTAATGTATCCAATCCTCACACCTTTCCATTTGGTGAACCATAAGTTTTTTTAATGAATCTATGATAGTGTTTCTCTGTGGAAATATCTTTGTATCATTTTTTAGGTAACACCTATATGTGATATGATAGGATATGTGTCTTTCGCTTTCTCACTTACTCCAAGTTGACTGATTACTTCTCGACTCATCTATGGTGCTGCAAATGGCATTGTTTCATTTTTTCACTAGCTCCTATTCCATCTGTACAGGTAGCAGTTCTTCTTTGTCCACCCATCTGTCGGTGGACTTTTTGGTTACTTCCATATCTTGGCTATTGTAATACTATGCAATGCAGATTTACATACCTGTCTCCTTCCAATTCTGTCTTTTTAGTTTATAGGTCCAGGAATAGGTCTGCTGGATCATATGGTAGCTCAACGTTTACCTTTTAAAGGCACCTCTATTCTCTTCTCCTTATTGGCTCTTTCTAGGTTACGTGCCACTTAAAGTAGAGCGTATGCATTTCTTCCCAGCACCTTCAGCATTTATTCTTTGTAGTTTTTGCTGATGGTTATTCTTAGTGGTGTGAGCTGATACCTCTTTGTGGTTGAATTTGCATGCGTCTCATAATGCGTTGAAATTGAGCTTTAAGACATGTCCTTTTTATTTTTCCAGCTGTGATTAGAGCTTATTTCTTCAAAGTGTTTTCTTAAAGTATGTGTCACCATTTGAAGTATTTTGGCCATTATCTCCCTCAAGACATTTTGAGGGCAGGTTTCATTTAGAGCCCTGCAGTACTTGTTCATATGAAGTGACCATTAGCTCAGGCTTTAAACCTGCTGTTGCAAGTAACTGCCAGACGGTGGCAGCCTTTCTACGTTCCCCACTCTGGTAAATAGGGAAACAGTCCATTTGGCCAGTGGTGGTCCTGGGTTATAAATTATCATGGAATGTGCCCCGATAAACCCACAAAAGCTGATGTATTCTTACTTTTGTTTGTTTTTTAAATTTAATTTTTATTTATATTGGAGTAATATTCCATTGTGTACATGGAGCTCATCTTTTTTGTGCATTCCTCTGGTGATGCACATATTCATTGCCTCCAAATATTGGCTATGGTAAATGTTGCTGGAGTGCAGGATTGCCAACTCCTGTCTTTTTGATACTCATCTTCTCAGGTGATAGCCCCAGCAGTGGGCATGGAAAAATGCTCAACATCTTGAATTAAAAAAGACATGCTAATCCAATCTACAAAAACTTTTACCTCACAACAGTCAGAATGATCATCACCAAAAAATCTACAAACGATAAATGCTGAACGGGTATTAGAGAACTGTGTTCCCTCTAGCAGCTGATTGGATGTAAACTGGTAACAGTCAGTAGTGAGAACATAATAGAGGTGAGTTTAAAGCTAAACACTGAGCTACTATATGGTATGGAAAGCCCACTGCTGGCACTATCACCTTAAAAGACAAAAATCAAAAAGACACAGGCTGGCAATCCTGCACTTCAGCAATGTTTACCATAGCCAACACTTGGAAGCAATGAAAATGTCCATCAACCGAGGAATGCACAAAGTAGAAGTGGTCCACGTACACAGTGGAAAATTATTCCAATAAAAAATAAAAATTAAATTTAAAAATCCAACAAAAGTAAGGAGACATCAGCTTGTGTGGGTTTGTACGGGCACACTCCACTCTAATTTATAACCGAGAAACAGCACAGGCCGCAAGGGCTTTTCCCTAGTTACCAGGGTGGGGAACATAGAAAGGCTGCCGCCCTCTGGCAGTTACCTGCAAAAGCAGTTTTAAATCCTGTGCTAATGGTCATTTCATAGGAACAAGTACTGCAGAACTGTAAATGAAACCTGCCCTCAAAATGTCTTCAGGGAGGTAACGGCCAAAACATTTCAAAAGGTGACACGTACGTTAAGAGAACACTTTGAAGAACTAAGGGGTAATCACTGCTTGAAAAATAAAAAGGACATGCCTTAAAGCTCAATTTCAACGGATTATGAGGCACATGCGAATTCAACCACAAAGAGGTATCAGCTCACACTTGTCAGAATAACCATGAGCAAGAAAACTACAAACAATAAATGCTGAAGGTGTTGTGGAGAAATGCATACCCTCAACTTCAAGGGGGACGTAAGTTGGAAAGGGCCACGAATGAGAACAGAATGGAGGTGACTTAAAAAGGTAAACATTGAGCTACCATATGATCCAGCAGGCCCACTCCTCCACCGATAATCTAAGAAGAGAGAATTGGAAAGACACAGGCAGGCAAATCTGCATTGCCCAGTATTACAATAGCCAAGATATGGAAGTAACCAAAAAGACCACCAACAGATGGGTGGGCAAAGAAGAACTCCTCCATGTACAGATGGAATATTCGCTAGTGAAAAAAATGAAACAATGCCATTTGCAGCACCATAGATGAGTCTAGACGTAATCACAGCCCGTGTAGTAAGTGAGAAAGCAAAAGGCACATATCCTATCATATCACTTTCAGGAGTTACTTAAAAATTGATACCAATGAAGATATTTCCACAGAGAAAGGCAATCACAGATTCATTAAAAAACTTATGGTTCACCAAATAGAAAGGGATGAGGATTGGATACATTACCATATTGGGGTTAACAGAGATATACAAACCATGTGAAATATATAACCACCAAAGACGTACGGAAGACCAGGAGAAGACTGCTCAACATTGTGTCATAACCTATATTGGCAAAAGATGCGAGGAAGAATAGATACACGTATATGTGTGATAGAACCACATCTTGCACACCTAGAACAAACAAACCATTGTAATCAAATTTGCTGGGATAAAAAATAAAAAGTAAATTACAAATATGAACAAGGAGTAATGAGACATAAAGTTAAAGGGCTTTTTCCTGGCAGATTCCATTCTAATATACAACCTAGAACACCACTTCCATTAAGGCTCTGTTTCCCTAGTAACCAAATTTGGTAAAGGAGAAATGCTGCCAACCTTGTGGCCGTATCCTGCAAGAGCAGCTTTAAAGTCACAGCTAATGGTCACTTAACATTCACAAGAATTCAGGGCTGTAAAGGACACTTGCCCTAAATATTTGTGCTGAAGTAGGGAATGGACAAAAAATTCAAAACAGGCAAATGTTTCAAGAAGAGATTATGAAGAGTTAAGTTTTACTCACACTCTTTTTAAAAAAAAGGAAAATGGATAAAAGCTCAACCTCAGGGAGTGTTAGACGCATGCAATCTAATCTACAAAAATTTTCAACTTACACCAGTCGACTGACCATCAGCAAAAAGTCTACAAACAATAAATGCTGAAGGGGTTTTAGAGAACTGTGTACCCTCTGCCTGCTGGTGAGACGTAAAGGGGTAACAGCCAATAATGAGAACAGAAAGGAGCTGTGTTTAAAAGTAAAAATGGAGGTACTATTCAATCCAGCAGGCGCACCATTGGACCTCTCACCTGAGAAGACAAGAATCGAGAAGACACAGGCCTCAAAAGCTGCAGTGCAGCCTTATTCACCATAGCCAAGACAGTGAAGCAATCAAAATGTCCAACAACAGGTAAATGGATAAAGAAGAAGTGGTCCATGTACACAATGGAATATTAGCCATGGAAGACAATGAACCATTGCTCTTTGAGGCACCACAAATGAGTCTGGAGATAATCACGAAAGATGAGGTAAGTTGGAAAGCAAAAGACCTGTATTCTATGATAGCACTTATAGGCATTATCTAATAACTGACACAAATGAACTCATTTCCACAGAGAAAGACACTCACAGATTTAGAAAACAAACTATGCTCATCTAAAACGACAGGTGGGGGGAATGGATAAATTAAGGTTAGTGTTACTATATGTATACAAACACATATTATATACATATCTCAAAAAGGCCAACCATATAGCAAGGGAAGTCTGCGGAACCCTCTGTAACATTTTACATGGGAAGAGGATCTGTACTTGAATAGACATATATAAAGTACAAATGAACCAGATTGTGTACACCTAGGACAAACAATATTCTAAGCTTTACCCCAATTAAAACACTTTTAAAAACCAAGAAGAAATAATGACACATAAACTTGTGGGGGTTTCTCCACGCACATTCCAATGTAATTTACAACCTAGGAACACGACTTCCAGAAAGGCTCTGCTGCCCTACTACCCAGATTTGGGAATGGAGAAATGCTGCCTCCTAGAGGCCGCTTCCCACAACAGCAGCTTTAAACCCATTGCTAAAGGTCACTAAATATTCACCAAACTTGCAGTTCGGGAAATGACACCTGCTCTCTAAAAAAACGCTGGGGTGGAAAATCGACCAAATAATTCAAAAGAGGGCAACCTTCAAAGAAGACAATTTCAAGAGTTATATTGTACTGCCAATTGTTTCCTTTTTTTAACGGAAAAGAAAACGGCGGAGAAAAATGATGAGTTTTACGAATTTTCAAAGACATGCAAACCCAAATTACAAAAACCTATCAGCTCACAGCAGCCAGAAGGGCCATTAGCATAAATGCTGTAAACAATAAATGCTGAAGCGATTGTGGAGAAATGCGTACCCTCGACTCTAAGGGGGACGTGGTAAGAGCCACTAATGAAAACACAAAGAGGGTGCTTTGAAAAGGGAAACACGGTGCTACCAGTCAATCAATCACACCCACTGCTGGGCCTATCACCTGAGAACATGAGAATCAAAAAGTCACAGGCTGGCAATCCTGCACTCCAAAAATATTTACCATAGCCAACACTTGGAAGCAATGAAAATGTCCATCAACCGAGGAATGCACAAAGAAGAAGTGGTCCACGTACACAGTGGAAAATTACTCCAATAAAAAATAAAAATTAAATTTAAAAATCCAACAAAAGTAAGGAGACATCAGCTTGTGTGGGTTTGTCCGGGCACACTCCACTCTAATTTATAACCGAGAAACACCACAGGCCGCAAGAGCTTTTCCCTAGTTACCAGGGTGGGGAACATAGAAAGGCTGCCGCCCTCTGGCAGTTACCTGCAAAAGCAGTTTTAAAGCCTGTGCTAATGGTCATTTCATAGGAACAAGTACTGCAGAACTGTAAATGAAACCTGCCCTCAAAATGTCTTCAGGGAGGTAACGGCCAAAACATTTCAAAAGGTGACACGTACTTTAAGAGAACACTTTGAAGAACTAAGGGGTAATCACTGCTTGAAAAATAAAAAGGACATGCCTTAAAGCTCAATTTCAACGGATTATGAGGCACATGCGAATTCAACCACAAAGAGGTATCAGCTCACACTTGTCAGAATAACCATGAGCAAGAAAACTACAAACAATAAATGCTGAAGGTGTTGTGGAGAAATGCATACCCTCAACTTCAAGGGGGACGGAAGTTGGAAAGGGCCACGAATGAGAACAGAATGGAGGTGCCTTAAAAAGGTAAACATTGAGCTACCATATGATCCAGCAGGCCCACTCCTCCACCTATAATCTAAGAAGAGAGAATTGGAAAGACACAGGCAGGCAAATCTGCATTGCCCAGTATTACAATAGCCAAGATATGGAAGCAACCAAAAAGTCCACCAACAGATGGGTGGGCAAAGAAGAACTCCTCCATGTACAGATGGAATGTTCGCTAGTGAAAAAAATGAAACAATGCCATTTGCAGCACCATAGATGAGTCTAGACGTAATCACAACACCTATAGAAAGTGAGAAAGCAAAAGGCACATATCCTATCATGTCACTTTTAGGAGTTACTTAAAAATTGATACCAATGAAGATATTTCCACAGAGAAAGGCAATCACAGATTCATTAAAAAACTTATGGTTCACCAAATAGAAAGGGATGAGGATTGGATACATTGCCATATTGGGGTTAACAGAGATATACAAACCATGTGAAATATATAACCCCCAAAGACGTACGGAAGACCAGGAGAAGACTACTCAACATTGTGTCATAACCTACATTGGCAAAGGATGCGAGGAAGAATAGATACATGTATATGTGTGAAAGAACCACATCTTGCACACCTAGAACAAACAAACCATTGTAATCAAATTTGCTGGGATAAAAAATAAAAAGTAAATTACAAATATGAACAAGAAGTAATGAGACATAAAGTTAAAGGGCTTTTTCCTGGCACATTCCATTCTAATATACACCCTAGAACACCACTTCCATTAAGGCTCTGTTTCCCTAGTAACCAAATTTGGTAAAGGAGAAATGCTGCCACCTAGTGGCCGTTTCCTGCAAGAGCAGCTTTAAAGTCACAGCTAATGGTCACTTAACATTCACAAGGACTCAGGGCTGTAAAGGACACTTGCCCTAAATATTTGTGCTGAAGTAGGGAATGGGCAAAAAATTCAAAACAGGCAAATGTTTCAAGAAGAGATTATGAAGAGTTAAGTTTTACTCACACTCTTTTTAAAAAAAAGGAAAATGGATAAAAGCTCAACCTCAGGGAGTGTTAGACGCATGCAATCTAATCTACAAAAAGTTTCAACTTACACCAGTCGACTGACCATCAGCAAAAAGTCTACAAACAATAAATGCTGAAGGGGTTTTAGAGAACTGTGTACCCTCTGCCTGCTGGTGAGACGTAAAGGGGTAACAGCCAATAATGAGAACAGAAAGGAAATGTGTTTAAAAGTAAAAATGGAGGTACTATTCAATCCAGCAGGCGCACCATTGGACCTCTCACCTGAGAAGACAAGAATCGAGAAGACACAGGCCGCAAAAGCTGCAGTGCAGCCTTATTCACAATAGCCAAGACAGTGAAGCAATCAAAATGTCCAACAACAGGTAAATGGATAAAGAAGAAGTGGTCCATGTACACAATGGAATATTAGCCATGGAAGACAATGAACCATTGCTCTTTGAGGCACCACAAATGAGTCTGGAGATAATCACGAAAGATGAGGTAAGTTGGAAAGCAAAAGACCTGTTTTCTATGGTAGCACTTATAGGCGTTACCTAATAACTGACACAAATGAACATATCTCCACAGAGAAAGACACTCTGATTTAGAAAACAAACTATGCTCATCTAACACGACAGGTGGGGGGAATGGATAAATTAAGATTAGTGTTACTATATGTATACAAACACATATGATATACATATCTCAAAAAGACCAACCATATAGCAAGGGAAGTCTGCGGAACCCTCTGTAACATTTTACATGGGAAGAGGATCTGTACTTGAATAGACATATATAATGTACAAACGAACCAGATTGTGTACACCTAGGACAAACAATATTCTACGCTTTACCCCAATTAAAACACTTTTAAAAACCAAGAAGAAATAATGACACATAAACTTGTGGGGGTTTCTCCACGCACATTCCAATGTAATTTACAACCTAGGAACACGACTTCCAGAAAGGCTCTGCTGCCCTACTACCCAGATTTGGGAATGGAGAAATGCTGCCTCCTAGAGGCCGCTTCCCACAACAGCAGCTTTAAACCCATTGCTAAAGGTCACTAAATATTCACCAAACTTGCAGTTCGGGAAATGACACCTGCTCTCTAAAAACACGCTGGGGTGGAAAATCGACCAAATAATTCAAAAGAGGGCAACCTTCAAAGAAGACAATTTCAAGAGTTATATTGTACTGCCAATTGTTTCCTTTTTTTAACGGAAAAGAAAACGGCGGAGAAAAATGATGAGTTTTACGAATTTTCAAAGACATGCAAACCCAAATTACAAAAACCTATCAGCTCACAGCAGCCAGAAGGGCCATTAGCATAAATGCTGTAAACAATAAATGCTGAAGCGATTGTGGAGAAATGCGTACCCTCGACTCTAAGGGGGACGTGGTAAGAGCCACTAATGAAAACACAAAGAGGGTGCTTTGAAAAGGGAAACACGGTGCTACCAGTCAATCAATCACACCCACTGCTGGGCCTATCACCTGAGAACATGAGAATCAAAAAGTCACAGGCTGGCAATCCTGCACTCCAAAAATATTTACCATAGCCAACACTTGGAAGCAATGAAAATGTCCATCAACCGAGGAATGCACAAAGAAGAAGTGGTCCACGTACACAGTGGAAAATTACTCCAATAAAAAATAAAAATTAAATTTAAAAATCCAACAAAAGTAAGGAGACATCAGCTTGTGTGGGTTTGTCCGGGCACACTCCACTCTAATTTATAACCGAGAAACACCACAGGCCGCAAGAGCTTTTCCCTAGTTACCAGGGTGGGGAACATAGAAAGGCTGCCGCCCTCTGGCAGTTACCTGCAAAAGCAGTTTTAAAGCCTGTGCTAATGGTCATTTCATAGGAACAAGTACTGCAGAACTGTAAATGAAACCTGCCCTCAAAATGTCTTCAGGGAGGTAACGGCCAAAACATTTCAAAAGGTGACACGTACTTTAAGAGAACACTTTGAAGAACTAAGGGGTAATCACTGCTTGAAAAATAAAAAGGACATGCCTTAAAGCTCAATTTCAACGGATTATGAGGCACATGCGAATTCAACCACAAAGAGGTATCAGCTCACACTTGTCAGAATAACCATGAGCAAGAAAACTACAAACAATAAATGCTGAAGGTGTTGTGGAGAAATGCATACCCTCAACTTCAAGGGGGACGGAAGTTGGAAAGGGCCACGAATGAGAACAGAATGGAGGTGCCTTAAAAAGGTAAACATTGAGCTACCATATGATCCAGCAGGCCCACTCCTCCACCTATAATCTAAGAAGAGAGAATTGGAAAGACACAGGCAGGCAAATCTGCATTGCCCAGTATTACAATAGCCAAGATATGGAAGCAACCAAAAAGTCCACCAACAGATGGGTGGGCAAAGAAGAACTCCTCCATGTACAGATGGAATGTTCGCTAGTGAAAAAAATGAAACAATGCCATTTGCAGCACCATAGATGAGTCTAGACGTAATCACAACACCTATAGAAAGTGAGAAAGCAAAAGGCACATATCCTATCATGTCACTTTTAGGAGTTACTTAAAAATTGATACCAATGAAGATATTTCCACAGAGAAAGGCAATCACAGATTCATTAAAAAACTTATGGTTCACCAAATAGAAAGGGATGAGGATTGGATACATTGCCATATTGGGGTTAACAGAGATATACAAACCATGTGAAATATATAACCCCCAAAGACGTACGGAAGACCAGGAGAAGACTACTCAACATTGTGTCATAACCTACATTGGCAAAGGATGCGAGGAAGAATAGATACATGTATATGTGTGAAAGAACCACATCTTGCACACCTAGAACAAACAAACCATTGTAATCAAATTTGCTGGGATAAAAAATAAAAAGTAAATTACAAATATGAACAAGAAGTAATGAGACATAAAGTTAAAGGGCTTTTTCCTGGCACATTCCATTCTAATATACACCCTAGAACACCACTTCCATTAAGGCTCTGTTTCCCTAGTAACCAAATTTGGTAAAGGAGAAATGCTGCCACCTAGTGGCCGTTTCCTGCAAGAGCAGCTTTAAAGTCACAGCTAATGGTCACTTAACATTCACAAGGACTCAGGGCTGTAAAGGACACTTGCCCTAAATATTTGTGCTGAAGTAGGGAATGGGCAAAAAATTCAAAACAGGCAAATGTTTCAAGAAGAGATTATGAAGAGTTAAGTTTTACTCACACTCTTTTTAAAAAAAAGGAAAATGGATAAAAGCTCAACCTCAGGGAGTGTTAGACGCATGCAATCTAATCTACAAAAAGTTTCAACTTACACCAGTCGACTGACCATCAGCAAAAAGTCTACAAACAATAAATGCTGAAGGGGTTTTAGAGAACTGTGTACCCTCTGCCTGCTGGTGAGACGTAAAGGGGTAACAGCCAATAATGAGAACAGAAAGGAAATGTGTTTAAAAGTAAAAATGGAGGTACTATTCAATCCAGCAGGCGCACCATTGGACCTCTCACCTGAGAAGACAAGAATCGAGAAGACACAGGCCGCAAAAGCTGCAGTGCAGCCTTATTCACAATAGCCAAGACAGTGAAGCAATCAAAATGTCCAACAACAGGTAAATGGATAAAGAAGAAGTGGTCCATGTACACAATGGAATATTAGCCATGGAAGACAATGAACCATTGCTCTTTGAGGCACCACAAATGAGTCTGGAGATAATCACGAAAGATGAGGTAAGTTGGAAAGCAAAAGACCTGTTTTCTATGGTAGCACTTATAGGCGTTACCTAATAACTGACACAAATGAACATATCTCCACAGAGAAAGACACTCTGATTTAGAAAACAAACTATGCTCATCTAACACGACAGGTGGGGGGAATGGATAAATTAAGATTAGTGTTACTATATGTATACAAACACATATGATATACATATCTCAAAAAGACCAACCATATAGCAAGGGAAGTCTGCGGAACCCTCTGTAACATTTTACATGGGAAGAGGATCTGTACTTGAATAGACATATATAATGTACAAACGAACCAGATTGTGTACACCTAGGACAAACAATATTCTACGCTTTACCCCAATTAAAACACTTTTAAAAACCAAGAAGAAATAATGACACATAAACTTGTGGGGGTTTCTCCACGCACATTCCAATGTAATTTACAACCTAGGAACACGACTTCCAGAAAGGCTCTGCTGCCCTACTACCCAGATTTGGGAATGGAGAAATGCTGCCTCCTAGAGGCCGCTTCCCACAACAGCAGCTTTAAACCCATTGCTAAAGGTCACTAAATATTCACCAAACTTGCAGTTCGGGAAATGACACCTGCTCTCTAAAAACACGCTGGGGTGGAAAATCGACCAAATAATTCAAAAGAGGGCAACCTTCAAAGAAGACAATTTCAAGAGTTATATTGTACTGCCAATTGTTTCCTTTTTTTAACGGAAAAGAAAACGGCGGAGAAAAATGATGAGTTTTACGAATTTTCAAAGACATGCAAACCCAAATTACAAAAACCTATCAGCTCACAGCAGCCAGAAGGGCCATTAGCATAAATGCTGTAAACAATAAATGCTGAAGCGATTGTGGAGAAATGCGTACCCTCGACTCTAAGGGGGACGTGGTAAGAGCCACTAATGAAAACACAAAGAGGGTGCTTTGAAAAGGGAAACACGGTGCTACCAGTCAATCAATCACACCCACTGCTGGGCCTATCACCTGAGAACATGAGAATCAAAAAGTCACAGGCTGGCAATCCTGCACTCCAAAAATATTTACCATAGCCAACACTTGGAAGCAATGAAAATGTCCATCAACCGAGGAATGCACAAAGAAGAAGTGGTCCACGTACACAGTGGAAAATTACTCCAATAAAAAATAAAAATTAAATTTAAAAATCCAACAAAAGTAAGGAGACATCAGCTTGTGTGGGTTTGTCCGGGCACACTCCACTCTAATTTATAACCGAGAAACACCACAGGCCGCAAGAGCTTTTCCCTAGTTACCAGGGTGGGGAACATAGAAAGGCTGCCGCCCTCTGGCAGTTACCTGCAAAAGCAGTTTTAAAGCCTGTGCTAATGGTCATTTCATAGGAACAAGTACTGCAGAACTGTAAATGAAACCTGCCCTCAAAATGTCTTCAGGGAGGTAACGGCCAAAACATTTCAAAAGGTGACACGTACTTTAAGAGAACACTTTGAAGAACTAAGGGGTAATCACTGCTTGAAAAATAAAAAGGACATGCCTTAAAGCTCAATTTCAACGGATTATGAGGCACATGCGAATTCAACCACAAAGAGGTATCAGCTCACACTTGTCAGAATAACCATGAGCAAGAAAACTACAAACAATAAATGCTGAAGGTGTTGTGGAGAAATGCATACCCTCAACTTCAAGGGGGACGGAAGTTGGAAAGGGCCACGAATGAGAACAGAATGGAGGTGCCTTAAAAAGGTAAACATTGAGCTACCATATGATCCAGCAGGCCCACTCCTCCACCTATAATCTAAGAAGAGAGAATTGGAAAGACACAGGCAGGCAAATCTGCATTGCCCAGTATTACAATAGCCAAGATATGGAAGCAACCAAAAAGTCCACCAACAGATGGGTGGGCAAAGAAGAACTCCTCCATGTACAGATGGAATGTTCGCTAGTGAAAAAAATGAAACAATGCCATTTGCAGCACCATAGATGAGTCTAGACGTAATCACAACACCTATAGAAAGTGAGAAAGCAAAAGGCACATATCCTATCATGTCACTTTTAGGAGTTACTTAAAAATTGATACCAATGAAGATATTTCCACAGAGAAAGGCAATCACAGATTCATTAAAAAACTTATGGTTCACCAAATAGAAAGGGATGAGGATTGGATACATTGCCATATTGGGGTTAACAGAGATATACAAACCATGTGAAATATATAACCCCCAAAGACGTACGGAAGACCAGGAGAAGACTACTCAACATTGTGTCATAACCTACATTGGCAAAGGATGCGAGGAAGAATAGATACATGTATATGTGTGAAAGAACCACATCTTGCACACCTAGAACAAACAAACCATTGTAATCAAATTTGCTGGGATAAAAAATAAAAAGTAAATTACAAATATGAACAAGAAGTAATGAGACATAAAGTTAAAGGGCTTTTTCCTGGCACATTCCATTCTAATATACACCCTAGAACACCACTTCCATTAAGGCTCTGTTTCCCTAGTAACCAAATTTGGTAAAGGAGAAATGCTGCCACCTAGTGGCCGTTTCCTGCAAGAGCAGCTTTAAAGTCACAGCTAATGGTCACTTAACATTCACAAGGACTCAGGGCTGTAAAGGACACTTGCCCTAAATATTTGTGCTGAAGTAGGGAATGGGCAAAAAATTCAAAACAGGCAAATGTTTCAAGAAGAGATTATGAAGAGTTAAGTTTTACTCACACTCTTTTTAAAAAAAAGGAAAATGGATAAAAGCTCAACCTCAGGGAGTGTTAGACGCATGCAATCTAATCTACAAAAAGTTTCAACTTACACCAGTCGACTGACCATCAGCAAAAAGTCTACAAACAATAAATGCTGAAGGGGTTTTAGAGAACTGTGTACCCTCTGCCTGCTGGTGAGACGTAAAGGGGTAACAGCCAATAATGAGAACAGAAAGGAAATGTGTTTAAAAGTAAAAATGGAGGTACTATTCAATCCAGCAGGCGCACCATTGGACCTCTCACCTGAGAAGACAAGAATCGAGAAGACACAGGCCGCAAAAGCTGCAGTGCAGCCTTATTCACAATAGCCAAGACAGTGAAGCAATCAAAATGTCCAACAACAGGTAAATGGATAAAGAAGAAGTGGTCCATGTACACAATGGAATATTAGCCATGGAAGACAATGAACCATTGCTCTTTGAGGCACCACAAATGAGTCTGGAGATAATCACGAAAGATGAGGTAAGTTGGAAAGCAAAAGACCTGTTTTCTATGGTAGCACTTATAGGCGTTACCTAATAACTGACACAAATGAACATATCTCCACAGAGAAAGACACTCTGATTTAGAAAACAAACTATGCTCATCTAACACGACAGGTGGGGGGAATGGATAAATTAAGATTAGTGTTACTATATGTATACAAACACATATGATATACATATCTCAAAAAGACCAACCATATAGCAAGGGAAGTCTGCGGAACCCTCTGTAACATTTTACATGGGAAGAGGATCTGTACTTGAATAGACATATATAATGTACAAACGAACCAGATTGTGTACACCTAGGACAAACAATATTCTACGCTTTACCCCAATTAAAACACTTTTAAAAACCAAGAAGAAATAATGACACATAAACTTGTGGGGGTTTCTCCACGCACATTCCAATGTAATTTACAACCTAGGAACACGACTTCCAGAAAGGCTCTGCTGCCCTACTACCCAGATTTGGGAATGGAGAAATGCTGCCTCCTTGAGGCCACTTCCCACAACAGCAGCTTTAAACCCATTGCTAAAGGTCACTAAATATTCACCAAACTTGCAGTTCGGGAAATGACACCTGCTCTCTAAAAACACGCTGGGGTGGAAAATCGACCAAATAATTCAAAAGAGGGCAACCTTCAAAGAAGACAATTTCAAGAGTTATATTGTACTGCCAATTGTTTCCTTTTTTTAACGGAAAAGAAAACGGCGGAGAAAAATGATGAGTTTTACGAATTTTCAAAGACATGCAAACCCAAATTACAAAAACCTATCAGCTCACAGCAGCCAGAAGGGCCATTAGCATAAATGCTGTAAACAATAAATGCTGAAGCGATTGTGGAGAAATGCGTACCCTCGACTCTAAGGGGGACGTGGTAAGAGCCACTAATGAAAACACAAAGAGGGTGCTTTGAAAAGGGAAACACGGTGCTACCAGTCAATCAATCACACCCACTGCTGGGCCTATCACCTGAGAACATGAGAATCAAAAAGTCACAGGCTGGCAATCCTGCACTCCAAAAATATTTACCATAGCCAACACTTGGAAGCAATGAAAATGTCCATCAACCGAGGAATGCACAAAGAAGAAGTGGTCCACGTACACAGTGGAAAATTACTCCAATAAAAAATAAAAATTAAATTTAAAAATCCAACAAAAGTAAGGAGACATCAGCTTGTGTGGGTTTGTCCGGGCACACTCCACTCTAATTTATAACCGAGAAACACCACAGGCCGCAAGAGCTTTTCCCTAGTTACCAGGGTGGGGAACATAGAAAGGCTGCCGCCCTCTGGCAGTTACCTGCAAAAGCAGTTTTAAAGCCTGTGCTAATGGTCATTTCATAGGAACAAGTACTGCAGAACTGTAAATGAAACCTGCCCTCAAAATGTCTTCAGGGAGGTAACGGCCAAAACATTTCAAAAGGTGACACGTACTTTAAGAGAACACTTTGAAGAACTAAGGGGTAATCACTGCTTGAAAAATAAAAAGGACATGCCTTAAAGCTCAATTTCAACGGATTATGAGGCACATGCGAATTCAACCACAAAGAGGTATCAGCTCACACTTGTCAGAATAACCATGAGCAAGAAAACTACAAACAATAAATGCTGAAGGTGTTGTGGAGAAATGCATACCCTCAACTTCAAGGGGGACGGAAGTTGGAAAGGGCCACGAATGAGAACAGAATGGAGGTGCCTTAAAAAGGTAAACATTGAGCTACCATATGATCCAGCAGGCCCACTCCTCCACCTATAATCTAAGAAGAGAGAATTGGAAAGACACAGGCAGGCAAATCTGCATTGCCCAGTATTACAATAGCCAAGATATGGAAGCAACCAAAAAGTCCACCAACAGATGGGTGGGCAAAGAAGAACTCCTCCATGTACAGATGGAATGTTCGCTAGTGAAAAAAATGAAACAATGCCATTTGCAGCACCATAGATGAGTCTAGACGTAATCACAACACCTATAGAAAGTGAGAAAGCAAAAGGCACATATCCTATCATGTCACTTTTAGGAGTTACTTAAAAATTGATACCAATGAAGATATTTCCACAGAGAAAGGCAATCACAGATTCATTAAAAAACTTATGGTTCACCAAATAGAAAGGGATGAGGATTGGATACATTGCCATATTGGGGTTAACAGAGATATACAAACCATGTGAAATATATAACCCCCAAAGACGTACGGAAGACCAGGAGAAGACTACTCAACATTGTGTCATAACCTACATTGGCAAAGGATGCGAGGAAGAATAGATACATGTATATGTGTGAAAGAACCACATCTTGCACACCTAGAACAAACAAACCATTGTAATCAAATTTGCTGGGATAAAAAATAAAAAGTAAATTACAAATATGAACAAGAAGTAATGAGACATAAAGTTAAAGGGCTTTTTCCTGGCACATTCCATTCTAATATACACCCTAGAACACCACTTCCATTAAGGCTCTGTTTCCCTAGTAACCAAATTTGGTAAAGGAGAAATGCTGCCACCTAGTGGCCGTTTCCTGCAAGAGCAGCTTTAAAGTCACAGCTAATGGTCACTTAACATTCACAAGGACTCAGGGCTGTAAAGGACACTTGCCCTAAATATTTGTGCTGAAGTAGGGAATGGGCAAAAAATTCAAAACAGGCAAATGTTTCAAGAAGAGATTATGAAGAGTTAAGTTTTACTCACACTCTTTTTAAAAAAAAGGAAAATGGATAAAAGCTCAACCTCAGGGAGTGTTAGACGCATGCAATCTAATCTACAAAAAGTTTCAACTTACACCAGTCGACTGACCATCAGCAAAAAGTCTACAAACAATAAATGCTGAAGGGGTTTTAGAGAACTGTGTACCCTCTGCCTGCTGGTGAGACGTAAAGGGGTAACAGCCAATAATGAGAACAGAAAGGAAATGTGTTTAAAAGTAAAAATGGAGGTACTATTCAATCCAGCAGGCGCACCATTGGACCTCTCACCTGAGAAGACAAGAATCGAGAAGACACAGGCCGCAAAAGCTGCAGTGCAGCCTTATTCACAATAGCCAAGACAGTGAAGCAATCAAAATGTCCAACAACAGGTAAATGGATAAAGAAGAAGTGGTCCATGTACACAATGGAATATTAGCCATGGAAGACAATGAACCATTGCTCTTTGAGGCACCACAAATGAGTCTGGAGATAATCACGAAAGATGAGGTAAGTTGGAAAGCAAAAGACCTGTTTTCTATGGTAGCACTTATAGGCGTTACCTAATAACTGACACAAATGAACATATCTCCACAGAGAAAGACACTCTGATTTAGAAAACAAACTATGCTCATCTAACACGACAGGTGGGGGGAATGGATAAATTAAGATTAGTGTTACTATATGTATACAAACACATATGATATACATATCTCAAAAAGACCAACCATATAGCAAGGGAAGTCTGCGGAACCCTCTGTAACATTTTACATGGGAAGAGGATCTGTACTTGAATAGACATATATAATGTACAAACGAACCAGATTGTGTACACCTAGGACAAACAATATTCTACGCTTTACCCCAATTAAAACACTTTTAAAAACCAAGAAGAAATAATGACACATAAACTTGTGGGGGTTTCTCCACGCACATTCCAATGTAATTTACAACCTAGGAACACGACTTCCAGAAAGGCTCTGCTGCCCTACTACCCAGATTTGGGAATGGAGAAATGCTGCCTCCTTGAGGCCACTTCCCACAACAGCAGCTTTAAACCCATTGCTAAAGGTCACTAAATATTCACCAAACTTGCAGTTCGGGAAATGACACCTGCTCTCTAAAAACACGCTGGGGTGGAAAATCGACCAAATAATTCAAAAGAGGGCAACCTTCAAAGAAGACAATTTCAAGAGTTATATTGTACTGCCAATTGTTTCCTTTTTTTAACGGAAAAGAAAACGGCGGAGAAAAATGATGAGTTTTACGAATTTTCAAAGACATGCAAACCCAAATTACAAAAACCTATCAGCTCACAGCAGCCAGAAGGGCCATTAGCATAAATGCTGTAAACAATAAATGCTGAAGCGATTGTGGAGAAATGCGTACCCTCGACTCTAAGGGGGACGTGGTAAGAGCCACTAATGAAAACACAAAGAGGGTGCTTTGAAAAGGGAAACACGGTGCTACCAGTCAATCAATCACACCCACTGCTGGGCCTATCACCTGAGAACATGAGAATCAAAAAGTCACAGGCTGGCAATCCTGCACTCCAAAAATATTTACCATAGCCAACACTTGGAAGCAATGAAAATGTCCATCAACCGAGGAATGCACAAAGAAGAAGTGGTCCACGTACACAGTGGAAAATTACTCCAATAAAAAATAAAAATTAAATTTAAAAATCCAACAAAAGTAAGGAGACATCAGCTTGTGTGGGTTTGTCCGGGCACACTCCACTCTAATTTATAACCGAGAAACACCACAGGCCGCAAGAGCTTTTCCCTAGTTACCAGGGTGGGGAACATAGAAAGGCTGCCGCCCTCTGGCAGTTACCTGCAAAAGCAGTTTTAAAGCCTGTGCTAATGGTCATTTCATAGGAACAAGTACTGCAGAACTGTAAATGAAACCTGCCCTCAAAATGTCTTCAGGGAGGTAACGGCCAAAACATTTCAAAAGGTGACACGTACTTTAAGAGAACACTTTGAAGAACTAAGGGGTAATCACTGCTTGAAAAATAAAAAGGACATGCCTTAAAGCTCAATTTCAACGGATTATGAGGCACATGCGAATTCAACCACAAAGAGGTATCAGCTCACACTTGTCAGAATAACCATGAGCAAGAAAACTACAAACAATAAATGCTGAAGGTGTTGTGGAGAAATGCATACCCTCAACTTCAAGGGGGACGGAAGTTGGAAAGGGCCACGAATGAGAACAGAATGGAGGTGCCTTAAAAAGGTAAACATTGAGCTACCATATGATCCAGCAGGCCCACTCCTCCACCTATAATCTAAGAAGAGAGAATTGGAAAGACACAGGCAGGCAAATCTGCATTGCCCAGTATTACAATAGCCAAGATATGGAAGCAACCAAAAAGTCCACCAACAGATGGGTGGGCAAAGAAGAACTCCTCCATGTACAGATGGAATGTTCGCTAGTGAAAAAAATGAAACAATGCCATTTGCAGCACCATAGATGAGTCTAGACGTAATCACAACACCTATAGAAAGTGAGAAAGCAAAAGGCACATATCCTATCATGTCACTTTTAGGAGTTACTTAAAAATTGATACCAATGAAGATATTTCCACAGAGAAAGGCAATCACAGATTCATTAAAAAACTTATGGTTCACCAAATAGAAAGGGATGAGGATTGGATACATTGCCATATTGGGGTTAACAGAGATATACAAACCATGTGAAATATATAACCCCCAAAGACGTACGGAAGACCAGGAGAAGACTACTCAACATTGTGTCATAACCTACATTGGCAAAGGATGCGAGGAAGAATAGATACATGTATATGTGTGAAAGAACCACATCTTGCACACCTAGAACAAACAAACCATTGTAATCAAATTTGCTGGGATAAAAAATAAAAAGTAAATTACAAATATGAACAAGAAGTAATGAGACATAAAGTTAAAGGGCTTTTTCCTGGCACATTCCATTCTAATATACACCCTAGAACACCACTTCCATTAAGGCTCTGTTTCCCTAGTAACCAAATTTGGTAAAGGAGAAATGCTGCCACCTAGTGGCCGTTTCCTGCAAGAGCAGCTTTAAAGTCACAGCTAATGGTCACTTAACATTCACAAGGACTCAGGGCTGTAAAGGACACTTGCCCTAAATATTTGTGCTGAAGTAGGGAATGGGCAAAAAATTCAAAACAGGCAAATGTTTCAAGAAGAGATTATGAAGAGTTAAGTTTTACTCACACTCTTTTTAAAAAAAAGGAAAATGGATAAAAGCTCAACCTCAGGGAGTGTTAGACGCATGCAATCTAATCTACAAAAAGTTTCAACTTACACCAGTCGACTGACCATCAGCAAAAAGTCTACAAACAATAAATGCTGAAGGGGTTTTAGAGAACTGTGTACCCTCTGCCTGCTGGTGAGACGTAAAGGGGTAACAGCCAATAATGAGAACAGAAAGGAAATGTGTTTAAAAGTAAAAATGGAGGTACTATTCAATCCAGCAGGCGCACCATTGGACCTCTCACCTGAGAAGACAAGAATCGAGAAGACACAGGCCGCAAAAGCTGCAGTGCAGCCTTATTCACAATAGCCAAGACAGTGAAGCAATCAAAATGTCCAACAACAGGTAAATGGATAAAGAAGAAGTGGTCCATGTACACAATGGAATATTAGCCATGGAAGACAATGAACCATTGCTCTTTGAGGCACCACAAATGAGTCTGGAGATAATCACGAAAGATGAGGTAAGTTGGAAAGCAAAAGACCTGTTTTCTATGGTAGCACTTATAGGCGTTACCTAATAACTGACACAAATGAACATATCTCCACAGAGAAAGACACTCTGATTTAGAAAACAAACTATGCTCATCTAACACGACAGGTGGGGGGAATGGATAAATTAAGATTAGTGTTACTATATGTATACAAACACATATGATATACATATCTCAAAAAGACCAACCATATAGCAAGGGAAGTCTGCGGAACCCTCTGTAACATTTTACATGGGAAGAGGATCTGTACTTGAATAGACATATATAATGTACAAACGAACCAGATTGTGTACACCTAGGACAAACAATATTCTACGCTTTACCCCAATTAAAACACTTTTAAAAACCAAGAAGAAATAATGACACATAAACTTGTGGGGGTTTCGCCACGCACATTCCAATGTAATTTACAACCTAGGAACACGACTTCCAGAAAGGCTCTGCTGCCCTACTACCCAGATTTGGGAATGGAGAAATGCTGCCTCCTTGAGGCCACTTCCCACAACAGCAGCTTTAAACCCATTGCTAAAGGTCACTAAATATTCACCAAACTTGCAGTTCGGGAAATGACACCTGCTCTCTAAAAACACGCTGGGGTGGAAAATCGACCAAATAATTCAAAAGAGGGCAACCTTCAAAGAAGACAATTTCAAGAGTTATATTGTACTGCCAATTGTTTCCTTTTTTTAACAGAAAAGAAAACGGCGGAGAAAAATGATGAGTTTTACGAATTTTCAAAGACATGCAAACCCAAATTACAAAAACCTATCAGCTCACAGCAGCCAGAAGGGCCATTAGCATAAATGCTGTAAACAATAAATGCTGAAGCGATTGTGGAGAAATGCGTACCCTCGACTCTAAGGGGGACGTGGTAAGAGCCACTAATGAAAACACAAAGAGGGTGCTTTGAAAAGGGAAACACGGTGCTACCAGTCAATCAATCACACCCACTGCTGGGCCTATCACCTGAGAACATGAGAATCAAAAAGTCACAGGCTGGCAATCCTGCACTCCAAAAATATTTACCATAGCCAACACTTGGAAGCAATGAAAATGTCCATCAACCGAGGAATGCACAAAGAAGAAGTGGTCCACGTACACAGTGGAAAATTACTCCAATAAAAAATAAAAATTAAATTTAAAAATCCAACAAAAGTAAGGAGACATCAGCTTGTGTGGGTTTGTCCGGGCACACTCCACTCTAATTTATAACCGAGAAACACCACAGGCCGCAAGAGCTTTTCCCTAGTTACCAGGGTGGGGAACATAGAAAGGCTGCCGCCCTCTGGCAGTTACCTGCAAAAGCAGTTTTAAAGCCTGTGCTAATGGTCATTTCATAGGAACAAGTACTGCAGAACTGTAAATGAAACCTGCCCTCAAAATGTCTTCAGGGAGGTAACGGCCAAAACATTTCAAAAGGTGACACGTACTTTAAGAGAACACTTTGAAGAACTAAGGGGTAATCACTGCTTGAAAAATAAAAAGGACATGCCTTAAAGCTCAATTTCAACGGATTATGAGGCACATGCGAATTCAACCACAAAGAGGTATCAGCTCACACTTGTCAGAATAACCATGAGCAAGAAAACTACAAACAATAAATGCTGAAGGTGTTGTGGAGAAATGCATACCCTCAACTTCAAGGGGGACGGAAGTTGGAAAGGGCCACGAATGAGAACAGAATGGAGGTGCCTTAAAAAGGTAAACATTGAGCTACCATATGATCCAGCAGGCCCACTCCTCCACCTATAATCTAAGAAGAGAGAATTGGAAAGACACAGGCAGGCAAATCTGCATTGCCCAGTATTACAATAGCCAAGATATGGAAGCAACCAAAAAGTCCACCAACAGATGGGTGGGCAAAGAAGAACTCCTCCATGTACAGATGGAATGTTCGCTAGTGAAAAAAATGAAACAATGCCATTTGCAGCACCATAGATGAGTCTAGACGTAATCACAACACCTATAGAAAGTGAGAAAGCAAAAGGCACATATCCTATCATGTCACTTTTAGGAGTTACTTAAAAATTGATACCAATGAAGATATTTCCACAGAGAAAGGCAATCACAGATTCATTAAAAAACTTATGGTTCACCAAATAGAAAGGGATGAGGATTGGATACATTGCCATATTGGGGTTAACAGAGATATACAAACCATGTGAAATATATAACCCCCAAAGACGTACGGAAGACCAGGAGAAGACTACTCAACATTGTGTCATAACCTACATTGGCAAAGGATGCGAGGAAGAATAGATACATGTATATGTGTGAAAGAACCACATCTTGCACACCTAGAACAAACAAACCATTGTAATCAAATTTGCTGGGATAAAAAATAAAAAGTAAATTACAAATATGAACAAGAAGTAATGAGACATAAAGTTAAAGGGCTTTTTCCTGGCACATTCCATTCTAATATACACCCTAGAACACCACTTCCATTAAGGCTCTGTTTCCCTAGTAACCAAATTTGGTAAAGGAGAAATGCTGCCACCTAGTGGCCGTTTCCTGCAAGAGCAGCTTTAAAGTCACAGCTAATGGTCA
The DNA here is from genome assembly GCF_965194805.1 of Balaenoptera borealis. NCBI lineage: Eukaryota > Metazoa > Chordata > Mammalia > Artiodactyla > Balaenopteridae > Balaenoptera > Balaenoptera borealis. The sequence goes on along the minus strand of NW_028123318.1, from coordinate 135,862 downwards.
CTTAACATTCACAAGGACTCAGGGCTGTAAAGGACACTTGCCCTAAATATTTGTGCTGAAGTAGGGAATGGGCAAAAAATTCAAAACAGGCAAATGTTTCAAGAAGAGATTATGAAGAGTTAAGTTTTACTCACACTCTTTTTAAAAAAAAGGAAAATGGATAAAAGCTCAACCTCAGGGAGTGTTAGACGCATGCAATCTAATCTACAAAAAGTTTCAACTTACACCAGTCGACTGACCATCAGCAAAAAGTCTACAAACAATAAATGCTGAAGGGGTTTTAGAGAACTGTGTACCCTCTGCCTGCTGGTGAGACGTAAAGGGGTAACAGCCAATAATGAGAACAGAAAGGAAATGTGTTTAAAAGTAAAAATGGAGGTACTATTCAATCCAGCAGGCGCACCATTGGACCTCTCACCTGAGAAGACAAGAATCGAGAAGACACAGGCCGCAAAAGCTGCAGTGCAGCCTTATTCACAATAGCCAAGACAGTGAAGCAATCAAAATGTCCAACAACAGGTAAATGGATAAAGAAGAAGTGGTCCATGTACACAATGGAATATTAGCCATGGAAGACAATGAACCATTGCTCTTTGAGGCACCACAAATGAGTCTGGAGATAATCACGAAAGATGAGGTAAGTTGGAAAGCAAAAGACCTGTTTTCTATGGTAGCACTTATAGGCGTTACCTAATAACTGACACAAATGAACATATCTCCACAGAGAAAGACACTCTGATTTAGAAAACAAACTATGCTCATCTAACACGACAGGTGGGGGGAATGGATAAATTAAGATTAGTGTTACTATATGTATACAAACACATATGATATACATATCTCAAAAAGACCAACCATATAGCAAGGGAAGTCTGCGGAACCCTCTGTAACATTTTACATGGGAAGAGGATCTGTACTTGAATAGACATATATAATGTACAAACGAACCAGATTGTGTACACCTAGGACAAACAATATTCTACGCTTTACCCCAATTAAAACACTTTTAAAAACCAAGAAGAAATAATGACACATAAACTTGTGGGGGTTTCGCCACGCACATTCCAATGTAATTTACAACCTAGGAACACGACTTCCAGAAAGGCTCTGCTGCCCTACTACCCAGATTTGGGAATGGAGAAATGCTGCCTCCTTGAGGCCACTTCCCACAACAGCAGCTTTAAACCCATTGCTAAAGGTCACTAAATATTCACCAAACTTGCAGTTCGGGAAATGACACCTGCTCTCTAAAAACACGCTGGGGTGGAAAATCGACCAAATAATTCAAAAGAGGGCAACCTTCAAAGAAGACAATTTCAAGAGTTATATTGTACTGCCAATTGTTTCCTTTTTTTAACAGAAAAGAAAACGGCGGAGAAAAATGATGAGTTTTACGAATTTTCAAAGACATGCAAACCCAAATTACAAAAACCTATCAGCTCACAGCAGCCAGAAGGGCCATTAGCATAAATGCTGTAAACAATAAATGCTGAAGCGATTGTGGAGAAATGCGTACCCTCGACTCTAAGGGGGACGTGGTAAGAGCCACTAATGAAAACACAAAGAGGGTGCTTTGAAAAGGGAAACACGGTGCTACCAGTCAATCAATCACACCCACTGCTGGGCCTATCACCTGAGAACATGAGAATCAAAAAGTCACAGGCTGGCAATCCTGCACTCCAAAAATATTTACCATAGCCAACACTTGGAAGCAATGAAAATGTCCATCAACCGAGGAATGCACAAAGAAGAAGTGGTCCACGTACACAGTGGAAAATTACTCCAATAAAAAATAAAAATTAAATTTAAAAATCCAACAAAAGTAAGGAGACATCAGCTTGTGTGGGTTTGTCCGGGCACACTCCACTCTAATTTATAACCGAGAAACACCACAGGCCGCAAGAGCTTTTCCCTAGTTACCAGGGTGGGGAACATAGAAAGGCTGCCGCCCTCTGGCAGTTACCTGCAAAAGCAGTTTTAAAGCCTGTGCTAATGGTCATTTCATAGGAACAAGTACTGCAGAACTGTAAATGAAACCTGCCCTCAAAATGTCTTCAGGGAGGTAACGGCCAAAACATTTCAAAAGGTGACACGTACTTTAAGAGAACACTTTGAAGAACTAAGGGGTAATCACTGCTTGAAAAATAAAAAGGACATGCCTTAAAGCTCAATTTCAACGGATTATGAGGCACATGCGAATTCAACCACAAAGAGGTATCAGCTCACACTTGTCAGAATAACCATGAGCAAGAAAACTACAAACAATAAATGCTGAAGGTGTTGTGGAGAAATGCATACCCTCAACTTCAAGGGGGACGGAAGTTGGAAAGGGCCACGAATGAGAACAGAATGGAGGTGCCTTAAAAAGGTAAACATTGAGCTACCATATGATCCAGCAGGCCCACTCCTCCACCTATAATCTAAGAAGAGAGAATTGGAAAGACACAGGCAGGCAAATCTGCATTGCCCAGTATTACAATAGCCAAGATATGGAAGCAACCAAAAAGTCCACCAACAGATGGGTGGGCAAAGAAGAACTCCTCCATGTACAGATGGAATGTTCGCTAGTGAAAAAAATGAAACAATGCCATTTGCAGCACCATAGATGAGTCTAGACGTAATCACAACACCTATAGAAAGTGAGAAAGCAAAAGGCACATATCCTATCATGTCACTTTTAGGAGTTACTTAAAAATTGATACCAATGAAGATATTTCCACAGAGAAAGGCAATCACAGATTCATTAAAAAACTTATGGTTCACCAAATAGAAAGGGATGAGGATTGGATACATTGCCATATTGGGGTTAACAGAGATATACAAACCATGTGAAATATATAACCCCCAAAGACGTACGGAAGACCAGGAGAAGACTACTCAACATTGTGTCATAACCTACATTGGCAAAGGATGCGAGGAAGAATAGATACATGTATATGTGTGAAAGAACCACATCTTGCACACCTAGAACAAACAAACCATTGTAATCAAATTTGCTGGGATAAAAAATAAAAAGTAAATTACAAATATGAACAAGAAGTAATGAGACATAAAGTTAAAGGGCTTTTTCCTGGCACATTCCATTCTAATATACACCCTAGAACACCACTTCCATTAAGGCTCTGTTTCCCTAGTAACCAAATTTGGTAAAGGAGAAATGCTGCCACCTAGTGGCCGTTTCCTGCAAGAGCAGCTTTAAAGTCACAGCTAATGGTCACTTAACATTCACAAGGACTCAGGGCTGTAAAGGACACTTGCCCTAAATATTTGTGCTGAAGTAGGGAATGGGCAAAAAATTCAAAACAGGCAAATGTTTCAAGAAGAGATTATGAAGAGTTAAGTTTTACTCACACTCTTTTTAAAAAAAAGGAAAATGGATAAAAGCTCAACCTCAGGGAGTGTTAGACGCATGCAATCTAATCTACAAAAAGTTTCAACTTACACCAGTCGACTGACCATCAGCAAAAAGTCTACAAACAATAAATGCTGAAGGGGTTTTAGAGAACTGTGTACCCTCTGCCTGCTGGTGAGACGTAAAGGGGTAACAGCCAATAATGAGAACAGAAAGGAAATGTGTTCAAAAGTAAAAATGGAGGTACTATTCAATCCAGCAGGCGCACCATTGGACCTCTCACCTGAGAAGACAAGAATCGAGAAGACACAGGCCGCAAAAGCTGCAGTGCAGCCTTATTCACAATAGCCAAGACAGTGAAGCAATCAAAATGTCCAACAACAGGTAAATGGATAAAGAAGAAGTGGTCCATGTACACAATGGAATATTAGCCATGGAAGACAATGAACCATTGCTCTTTGAGGCACCACAAATGAGTCTGGAGATAATCACGAAAGATGAGGTAAGTTGGAAAGCAAAAGACCTGTTTTCTATGGTAGCACTTATAGGCGTTACCTAATAACTGACACAAATGAACATATCTCCACAGAGAAAGACACTCTGATTTAGAAAACAAACTATGCTCATCTAACACGACAGGTGGGGGGAATGGATAAATTAAGATTAGTGTTACTATATGTATACAAACACATATGATATACATATCTCAAAAAGACCAACCATATAGCAAGGGAAGTCTGCGGAACCCTCTGTAACATTTTACATGGGAAGAGGATCTGTACTTGAATAGACATATATAATGTACAAACGAACCAGATTGTGTACACCTAGGACAAACAATATTCTACGCTTTACCCCAATTAAAACACTTTTAAAAACCAAGAAGAAATAATGACACATAAACTTGTGGGGGTTTCGCCACGCACATTCCAATGTAATTTACAACCTAGGAACACGACTTCCAGAAAGGCTCTGCTGCCCTACTACCCAGATTTGGGAATGGAGAAATGCTGCCTCCTTGAGGCCACTTCCCACAACAGCAGCTTTAAACCCATTGCTAAAGGTCACTAAATATTCACCAAACTTGCAGTTCGGGAAATGACACCTGCTCTCTAAAAACACGCTGGGGTGGAAAATCGACCAAATAATTCAAAAGAGGGCAACCTTCAAAGAAGACAATTTCAAGAGTTATATTGTACTGCCAATTGTTTCCTTTTTTTAACGGAAAAGAAAACGGCGGAGAAAAATGATGAGTTTTACGAATTTTCAAAGACATGCAAACCCAAATTACAAAAACCTATCAGCTCACAGCAGCCAGAAGGGCCATTAGCATAAATGCTGTAAACAATAAATGCTGAAGCGATTGTGGAGAAATGCGTACCCTCGACTCTAAGGGGGACGTGGTAAGAGCCACTAATGAAAACACAAAGAGGGTGCTTTGAAAAGGGAAACACGGTGCTACCAGTCAATCAATCACACCCACTGCTGGGCCTATCACCTGAGAACATGAGAATCAAAAAGTCACAGGCTGGCAATCCTGCACTCCAAAAATATTTACCATAGCCAACACTTGGAAGCAATGAAAATGTCCATCAACCGAGGAATGCACAAAGAAGAAGTGGTCCACGTACACAGTGGAAAATTACTCCAATAAAAAATAAAAATTAAATTTAAAAATCCAACAAAAGTAAGGAGACATCAGCTTGTGTGGGTTTGTCCGGGCACACTCCACTCTAATTTATAACCGAGAAACACCACAGGCCGCAAGAGCTTTTCCCTAGTTACCAGGGTGGGGAACATAGAAAGGCTGCCGCCCTCTGGCAGTTACCTGCAAAAGCAGTTTTAAAGCCTGTGCTAATGGTCATTTCATAGGAACAAGTACTGCAGAACTGTAAATGAAACCTGCCCTCAAAATGTCTTCAGGGAGGTAACGGCCAAAACATTTCAAAAGGTGACACGTACTTTAAGAGAACACTTTGAAGAACTAAGGGGTAATCACTGCTTGAAAAATAAAAAGGACATGCCTTAAAGCTCAATTTCAACGGATTATGAGGCACATGCGAATTCAACCACAAAGAGGTATCAGCTCACACTTGTCAGAATAACCATGAGCAAGAAAACTACAAACAATAAATGCTGAAGGTGTTGTGGAGAAATGCATACCCTCAACTTCAAGGGGGACGGAAGTTGGAAAGGGCCACGAATGAGAACAGAATGGAGGTGCCTTAAAAAGGTAAACATTGAGCTACCATATGATCCAGCAGGCCCACTCCTCCACCTATAATCTAAGAAGAGAGAATTGGAAAGACACAGGCAGGCAAATCTGCATTGCCCAGTATTACAATAGCCAAGATATGGAAGCAACCAAAAAGTCCACCAACAGATGGGTGGGCAAAGAAGAACTCCTCCATGTACAGATGGAATGTTCGCTAGTGAAAAAAATGAAACAATGCCATTTGCAGCACCATAGATGAGTCTAGACGTAATCACAACACCTATAGAAAGTGAGAAAGCAAAAGGCACATATCCTATCATGTCACTTTTAGGAGTTACTTAAAAATTGATACCAATGAAGATATTTCCACAGAGAAAGGCAATCACAGATTCATTAAAAAACTTATGGTTCACCAAATAGAAAGGGATGAGGATTGGATACATTGCCATATTGGGGTTAACAGAGATATACAAACCATGTGAAATATATAACCCCCAAAGACGTACGGAAGACCAGGAGAAGACTACTCAACATTGTGTCATAACCTACATTGGCAAAGGATGCGAGGAAGAATAGATACATGTATATGTGTGAAAGAACCACATCTTGCACACCTAGAACAAACAAACCATTGTAATCAAATTTGCTGGGATAAAAAATAAAAAGTAAATTACAAATATGAACAAGAAGTAATGAGACATAAAGTTAAAGGGCTTTTTCCTGGCACATTCCATTCTAATATACACCCTAGAACACCACTTCCATTAAGGCTCTGTTTCCCTAGTAACCAAATTTGGTAAAGGAGAAATGCTGCCACCTAGTGGCCGTTTCCTGCAAGAGCAGCTTTAAAGTCACAGCTAATGGTCACTTAACATTCACAAGCACTCAGGGCTGTAAAGGACACTTGCCCTAAATATTTGTGCTGAAGTAGGGAATGGGCAAAAAATTCAAAACAGGCAAATGTTTCAAGAAGAGATTATGAAGAGTTAAGTTTTACTCACACTCTTTTTAAAAAAAAGGAAAATGGATAAAAGCTCAACCTCAGGGAGTGTTAGACGCATGCAATCTAATCTACAAAAAGTTTCAACTTACACCAGTCGACTGACCATCAGCAAAAAGTCTACAAACAATAAATGCTGAAGGGGTTTTAGAGAACTGTGTACCCTCTGCCTGCTGGTGAGACGTAAAGGGGTAACAGCCAATAATGAGAACAGAAAGGAAATGTGTTCAAAAGTAAAAATGGAGGTACTATTCAATCCAGCAGGCGCACCATTGGACCTCTCACCTGAGAAGACAAGAATCGAGAAGACACAGGCCGCAAAAGCTGCAGTGCAGCCTTATTCACAATAGCCAAGACAGTGAAGCAATCAAAATGTCCAACAACAGGTAAATGGATAAAGAAGAAGTGGTCCATGTACACAATGGAATATTAGCCATGGAAGACAATGAACCATTGCTCTTTGAGGCACCACAAATGAGTCTGGAGATAATCACGAAAGATGAGGTAAGTTGGAAAGCAAAAGACCTGTTTTCTATGGTAGCACTTATAGGCGTTACCTAATAACTGACACAAATGAACATATCTCCACAGAGAAAGACACTCTGATTTAGAAAACAAACTATGCTCATCTAACACGACAGGTGGGGGGAATGGATAAATTAAGATTAGTGTTACTATATGTATACAAACACATATGATATACATATCTCAAAAAGACCAACCATATAGCAAGGGAAGTCTGCGGAACCCTCTGTAACATTTTACATGGGAAGAGGATCTGTACTTGAATAGACATATATAATGTACAAACGAACCAGATTGTGTACACCTAGGACAAACAATATTCTACGCTTTACCCCAATTAAAACACTTTTAAAAACCAAGAAGAAATAATGACACATAAACTTGTGGGGGTTTCGCCACGCACATTCCAATGTAATTTACAACCTAGGAACACGACTTCCAGAAAGGCTCTGCTGCCCTACTACCCAGATTTGGGAATGGAGAAATGCTGCCTCCTTGAGGCCACTTCCCACAACAGCAGCTTTAAACCCATTGCTAAAGGTCACTAAATATTCACCAAACTTGCAGTTCGGGAAATGACACCTGCTCTCTAAAAACACGCTGGGGTGGAAAATCGACCAAATAATTCAAAAGAGGGCAACCTTCAAAGAAGACAATTTCAAGAGTTATATTGTACTGCCAATTGTTTCCTTTTTTTAACAGAAAAGAAAACGGCGGAGAAAAATGATGAGTTTTACGAATTTTCAAAGACATGCAAACCCAAATTACAAAAACCTATCAGCTCACAGCAGCCAGAAGGGCCATTAGCATAAATGCTGTAAACAATAAATGCTGAAGCGATTGTGGAGAAATGCGTACCCTCGACTCTAAGGGGGACGTGGTAAGAGCCACTAATGAAAACACAAAGAGGGTGCTTTGAAAAGGGAAACACGGTGCTACCAGTCAATCAATCACACCCACTGCTGGGCCTATCACCTGAGAACATGAGAATCAAAAAGTCACAGGCTGGCAATCCTGCACTCCAAAAATATTTACCATAGCCAACACTTGGAAGCAATGAAAATGTCCATCAACCGAGGAATGCACAAAGAAGAAGTGGTCCACGTACACAGTGGAAAATTACTCCAATAAAAAATAAAAATTAAATTTAAAAATCCAACAAAAGTAAGGAGACATCAGCTTGTGTGGGTTTGTCCGGGCACACTCCACTCTAATTTATAACCGAGAAACACCACAGGCCGCAAGAGCTTTTCCCTAGTTACCAGGGTGGGGAACATAGAAAGGCTGCCGCCCTCTGGCAGTTACCTGCAAAAGCAGTTTTAAAGCCTGTGCTAATGGTCATTTCATAGGAACAAGTACTGCAGAACTGTAAATGAAACCTGCCCTCAAAATGTCTTCAGGGAGGTAACGGCCAAAACATTTCAAAAGGTGACACGTACTTTAAGAGAACACTTTGAAGAACTAAGGGGTAATCACTGCTTGAAAAATAAAAAGGACATGCCTTAAAGCTCAATTTCAACGGATTATGAGGCACATGCGAATTCAACCACAAAGAGGTATCAGCTCACACTTGTCAGAATAACCATGAGCAAGAAAACTACAAACAATAAATGCTGAAGGTGTTGTGGAGAAATGCATACCCTCAACTTCAAGGGGGACGGAAGTTGGAAAGGGCCACGAATGAGAACAGAATGGAGGTGCCTTAAAAAGGTAAACATTGAGCTACCATATGATCCAGCAGGCCCACTCCTCCACCTATAATCTAAGAAGAGAGAATTGGAAAGACACAGGCAGGCAAATCTGCATTGCCCAGTATTACAATAGCCAAGATATGGAAGCAACCAAAAAGTCCACCAACAGATGGGTGGGCAAAGAAGAACTCCTCCATGTACAGATGGAATGTTCGCTAGTGAAAAAAATGAAACAATGCCATTTGCAGCACCATAGATGAGTCTAGACGTAATCACAACACCTATAGAAAGTGAGAAAGCAAAAGGCACATATCCTATCATGTCACTTTTAGGAGTTACTTAAAAATTGATACCAATGAAGATATTTCCACAGAGAAAGGCAATCACAGATTCATTAAAAAACTTATGGTTCACCAAATAGAAAGGGATGAGGATTGGATACATTGCCATATTGGGGTTAACAGAGATATACAAACCATGTGAAATATATAACCCCCAAAGACGTACGGAAGACCAGGAGAAGACTACTCAACATTGTGTCATAACCTACATTGGCAAAGGATGCGAGGAAGAATAGATACATGTATATGTGTGAAAGAACCACATCTTGCACACCTAGAACAAACAAACCATTGTAATCAAATTTGCTGGGATAAAAAATAAAAAGTAAATTACAAATATGAACAAGAAGTAATGAGACATAAAGTTAAAGGGCTTTTTCCTGGCACATTCCATTCTAATATACACCCTAGAACACCACTTCCATTAAGGCTCTGTTTCCCTAGTAACCAAATTTGGTAAAGGAGAAATGCTGCCACCTAGTGGCCGTTTCCTGCAAGAGCAGCTTTAAAGTCACAGCTAATGGTCACTTAACATTCACAAGGACTCAGGGCTGTAAAGGACACTTGCCCTAAATATTTGTGCTGAAGTAGGGAATGGGCAAAAAATTCAAAACAGGCAAATGTTTCAAGAAGAGATTATGAAGAGTTAAGTTTTACTCACACTCTTTTTAAAAAAAAGGAAAATGGATAAAAGCTCAACCTCAGGGAGTGTTAGACGCATGCAATCTAATCTACAAAAAGTTTCAACTTACACCAGTCGACTGACCATCAGCAAAAAGTCTACAAACAATAAATGCTGAAGGGGTTTTAGAGAACTGTGTACCCTCTGCCTGCTGGTGAGACGTAAAGGGGTAACAGCCAATAATGAGAACAGAAAGGAAATGTGTTTAAAAGTAAAAATGGAGGTACTATTCAATCCAGCAGGCGCACCATTGGACCTCTCACCTGAGAAGACAAGAATCGAGAAGACACAGGCCGCAAAAGCTGCAGTGCAGCCTTATTCACAATAGCCAAGACAGTGAAGCAATCAAAATGTCCAACAACAGGTAAATGGATAAAGAAGAAGTGGTCCATGTACACAATGGAATATTAGCCATGGAAGACAATGACCCATTGCTCTTTGAGGCACCACAAATGAGTCTGGAGATAATCACGAAAGATGAGGTAAGTTGGAAAGCAAAAGACCTGTTTTCTATGGTAGCACTTATAGGCGTTACCTAATAACTGACACAAATGAACATATCTCCACAGAGAAAGACACTCTGATTTAGAAAACAAACTATGCTCATCTAACACGACAGGTGGGGGGAATGGATAAATTAAGATTAGTGTTACTATATGTATACAAACACATATGATATACATATCTCAAAAAGACCAACCATATAGCAAGGGAAGTCTGCGGAACCCTCTGTAACATTTTACATGGGAAGAGGATCTGTACTTGAATAGACATATATAATGTACAAACGAACCAGATTGTGTACACCTAGGACAAACAATATTCTACGCTTTACCCCAATTAAAACACTTTTAAAAACCAAGAAGAAATAATGACACATAAACTTGTGGGGGTTTCGCCACGCACATTCCAATGTAATTTACAACCTAGGAACACGACTTCCAGAAAGGCTCTGCTGCCCTACTACCCAGATTTGGGAATGGAGAAATGCTGCCTCCTTGAGGCCACTTCCCACAACAGCAGCTTTAAACCCATTGCTAAAGGTCACTAAATATTCACCAAACTTGCAGTTCGGGAAATGACACCTGCTCTCTAAAAACACGCTGGGGTGGAAAATCGACCAAATAATTCAAAAGAGGGCAACCTTCAAAGAAGACAATTTCAAGAGTTATATTGTACTGCCAATTGTTTCCTTTTTTTAACGGAAAAGAAAACGGCGGAGAAAAATGATGAGTTTTACGAATTTTCAAAGACATGCAAACCCAAATTACAAAAACCTATCAGCTCACAGCAGCCAGAAGGGCCATTAGCATAAATGCTGTAAACAATAAATGCTGAAGCGATTGTGGAGAAATGCGTACCCTCGACTCTAAGGGGGACGTGGTAAGAGCCACTAATGAAAACACAAAGAGGGTGCTTTGAAAAGGGAAACACGGTGCTACCAGTCAATCAATCACACCCACTGCTGGGCCTATCACCTGAGAACATGAGAATCAAAAAGTCACAGGCTGGCAATCCTGCACTCCAAAAATATTTACCATAGCCAACACTTGGAAGCAATGAAAATGTCCATCAACCGAGGAATGCACAAAGAAGAAGTGGTCCACGTACACAGTGGAAAATTACTCCAATAAAAAATAAAAATTAAATTTAAAAATCCAACAAAAGTAAGGAGACATCAGCTTGTGTGGGTTTGTCCGGGCACACTCCACTCTAATTTATAACCGAGAAACACCACAGGCCGCAAGGGCTTTTCCCTAGTTACCAGGGTGGGGAACATAGAAAGGCTGCCGCCCTCTGGCAGTTACCTGCAAAAGCAGTTTTAAAGCCTGTGCTAATGGTCATTTCATAGGAACAAGTACTGCAGAACTGTAAATGAAACCTGCCCTCAAAATGTCTTCAGGGAGGTAACGGCCAAAACATTTCAAAAGGTGACACGTACTTTAAGAGAACACTTTGAAGAACTAAGGGGTAATCACTGCTTGAAAAATAAAAAGGACATGCCTTAAAGCTCAATTTCAACGGATTATGAGGCACATGCGAATTCAACCACAAAGAGGTATCAGCTCACACTTGTCAGAATAACCATGAGCAAGAAAACTACAAACAATAAATGCTGAAGGTGTTGTGGAGAAATGCATACCCTCAACTTCAAGGGGGACGGAAGTTGGAAAGGGCCACGAATGAGAACAGAATGGAGGTGCCTTAAAAAGGTAAACATTGAGCTACCATATGATCCAGCAGGCCCACTCCTCCACCTATAATCTAAGAAGAGAGAATTGGAAAGACACAGGCAGGCAAATCTGCATTGCCCAGTATTACAATAGCCAAGATATGGAAGCAACCAAAAAGTCCACCAACAGATGGGTGGGCAAAGAAGAACTCCTCCATGTACAGATGGAATGTTCGCTAGTGAAAAAAATGAAACAATGCCATTTGCAGCACCATAGATGAGTCTAGACGTAATCACAACACCTATAGAAAGTGAGAAAGCAAAAGGCACATATCCTATCATGTCACTTTTAGGAGTTACTTAAAAACTGATACCAATGAAGATATTTCCACAGAGAAAGGCAATCACAGATTCATTAAAAAACTTATGGTTCACCAAATAGAAAGGGATGAGGATTGGATACATTGCCATATTGGGGTTAACAGAGATATACAAACCATGTGAAATATATAACCCCCAAAGACGTACGGAAGACCAGGAGAAGACTACTCAACATTGTGTCATAACCTACATTGGCAAAGGATGCGAGGAAGAATAGATACATGTATATGTGTGAAAGAACCACATCTTGCACACCTAGAACAAACAAACCATTGTAATCAAATTTGCTGGGATAAAAAATAAAAAGTAAATTACAAATATGAACAAGAAGTAATGAGACATAAAGTTAAAGGGCTTTTTCCTGGCACATTCCATTCTAATATACACCCTAGAACACCACTTCCATTAAGGCTCTGTTTCCCTAGTAACCAAATTTGGTAAAGGAGAAATGCTGCCACCTAGTGGCCGTTTCCTGCAAGAGCAGCTTTAAAGTCACAGCTAATGGTCACTTAACATTCACAAGGACTCAGGGCTGTAAAGGACACTTGCCCTAAATATTTGTGCTGAAGTAGGGAATGGGCAAAAAATTCAAAACAGGCAAATGTTTCAAGAAGAGATTATGAAGAGTTAAGTTTTACTCACACTCTTTTTAAAAAAAAGGAAAATGGATAAAAGCTCAACCTCAGGGAGTGTTAGACGCATGCAATCTAATCTACAAAAAGTTTCAACTTACACCAGTCGACTGACCATCAGCAAAAAGTCTACAAACAATAAATGCTGAAGGGGTTTTAGAGAACTGTGTACCCTCTGCCTGCTGGTGAGACGTAAAGGGGTAACAGCCAATAATGAGAACAGAAAGGAAATGTGTTTAAAAGTAAAAATGGAGGTACTATTCAATCCAGCAGGCGCACCATTGGACCTCTCACCTGAGAAGACAAGAATCGAGAAGACACAGGCCGCAAAAGCTGCAGTGCAGCCTTATTCACAATAGCCAAGACAGTGAAGCAATCAAAATGTCCAACAACAGGTAAATGGATAAAGAAGAAGTGGTCCATGTACACAATGGAATATTAGCCATGGAAGACAATGAACCATTGCTCTTTGAGGCACCACAAATGAGTCTGGAGATAATCACGAAAGATGAGGTAAGTTGGAAAGCAAAAGACCTGTTTTCTATGGTAGCACTTATAGGCGTTACCTAATAACTGACACAAATGAACATATCTCCACAGAGAAAGACACTCTGATTTAGAAAACAAACTATGCTCATCTAACACGACAGGTGGGGGGAATGGATAAATTAAGATTAGTGTTACTATATGTATACAAACACATATGATATACATATCTCAAAAAGACCAACCATATAGCAAGGGAAGTCTGCGGAACCCTCTGTAACATTTTACATGGGAAGAGGATCTGTACTTGAATAGACATATATAATGTACAAACGAACCAGATTGTGTACACCTAGGACAAACAATATTCTACGCTTTACCCCAATTAAAACACTTTTAAAAACCAAGAAGAAATAATGACACATAAACTTGTGGGGGTTTCGCCACGCACATTCCAATGTAATTTACAACCTAGGAACACGACTTCCAGAAAGGCTCTGCTGCCCTACTACCCAGATTTGGGAATGGAGAAATGCTGCCTCCTTGAGGCCACTTCCCACAACAGCAGCTTTAAACCCATTGCTAAAGGTCACTAAATATTCACCAAACTTGCAGTTCGGGAAATGACACCTGCTCTCTAAAAACACGCTGGGGTGGAAAATCGACCAAATAATTCAAAAGAGGGCAACCTTCAAAGAAGACAATTTCAAGAGTTATATTGTACTGCCAATTGTTTCCTTTTTTTAACAGAAAAGAAAACGGCGGAGAAAAATGATGAGTTTTACGAATTTTCAAAGACATGCAAACCCAAATTACAAAAACCTATCAGCTCACAGCAGCCAGAAGGGCCATTAGCATAAATGCTGTAAACAATAAATGCTGAAGCGATTGTGGAGAAATGCGTACCCTCGACTCTAAGGGGGACGTGGTAAGAGCCACTAATGAAAACACAAAGAGGGTGCTTTGAAAAGGGAAACACGGTGCTACCAGTCAATCAATCACACCCACTGCTGGGCCTATCACCTGAGAACATGAGAATCAAAAAGTCACAGGCTGGCAATCCTGCACTCCAAAAATATTTACCATAGCCAACACTTGGAAGCAATGAAAATGTCCATCAACCGAGGAATGCACAAAGAAGAAGTGGTCCACGTACACAGTGGAAAATTACTCCAATAAAAAATAAAAATTAAATTTAAAAATCCAACAAAAGTAAGGAGACATCAGCTTGTGTGGGTTTGTCCGGGCACACTCCACTCTAATTTATAACCGAGAAACACCACAGGCCGCAAGGGCTTTTCCCTAGTTACCAGGGTGGGGAACATAGAAAGGCTGCCGCCCTCTGGCAGTTACCTGCAAAAGCAGTTTTAAAGCCTGTGCTAATGGTCATTTCATAGGAACAAGTACTGCAGAACTGTAAATGAAACCTGCCCTCAAAATGTCTTCAGGGAGGTAACGGCCAAAACATTTCAAAAGGTGACACGTACTTTAAGAGAACACTTTGAAGAACTAAGGGGTAATCACTGCTTGAAAAATAAAAAGGACATGCCTTAAAGCTCAATTTCAACGGATTATGAGGCACATGCGAATTCAACCACAAAGAGGTATCAGCTCACACTTGTCAGAATAACCATGAGCAAGAAAACTACAAACAATAAATGCTGAAGGTGTTGTGGAGAAATGCATACCCTCAACTTCAAGGGGGACGGAAGTTGGAAAGGGCCACGAATGAGAACAGAATGGAGGTGCCTTAAAAAGGTAAACATTGAGCTACCATATGATCCAGCAGGCCCACTCCTCCACCTATAATCTAAGAAGAGAGAATTGGAAAGACACAGGCAGGCAAATCTGCATTGCCCAGTATTACAACAGCCAAGATATGGAAGCAACCAAAAAGTCCACCAACAGATGGGTGGGCAAAGAAGAACTCCTCCATGTACAGATGGAATGTTCGCTAGTGAAAAAAATGAAACAATGCCATTTGCAGCACCATAGATGAGTCTAGACGTAATCACAACACCTATAGAAAGTGAGAAAGCAAAAGGCACATATCCTATCATGTCACTTTTAGGAGTTACTTAAAAATTGATACCAATGAAGATATTTCCACAGAGAAAGGCAATCACAGATTCATTAAAAAACTTATGGTTCACCAAATAGAAAGGGATGAGGATTGGATACATTGCCATATTGGGGTTAACAGAGATATACAAACCATGTGAAATATATAACCCCCAAAGACGTACGGAAGACCAGGAGAAGACTACTCAACATTGTGTCATAACCTACATTGGCAAAGGATGCGAGGAAGAATAGATACATGTATATGTGTGAAAGAACCACATCTTGCACACCTAGAACAAACAAACCATTGTAATCAAATTTGCTGGGATAAAAAATAAAAAGTAAATTACAAATATGAACAAGAAGTAATGAGACATAAAGTTAAAGGGCTTTTTCCTGGCACATTCCATTCTAATATACACCCTAGAACACCACTTCCATTAAGGCTCTGTTTCCCTAGTAACCAAATTTGGTAAAGGAGAAATGCTGCCACCTAGTGGCCGTTTCCTGCAAGAGCAGCTTTAAAGTCACAGCTAATGGTCACTTAACATTCACAAGGACTCAGGGCTGTAAAGGACACTTGCCCTAAATATTTGTGCTGAAGTAGGGAATGGGCAAAAAATTCAAAACAGGCAAATGTTTCAAGAAGAGATTATGAAGAGTTAAGTTTTACTCACACTCTTTTTAAAAAAAAGGAAAATGGATAAAAGCTCAACCTCAGGGAGTGTTAGACGCATGCAATCTAATCTACAAAAAGTTTCAACTTACACCAGTCGACTGACCATCAGCAAAAAGTCTACAAACAATAAATGCTGAAGGGGTTTTAGAGAACTGTGTACCCTCTGCCTGCTGGTGAGACGTAAAGGGGTAACAGCCAATAATGAGAACAGAAAGGAAATGTGTTTAAAAGTAAAAATGGAGGTACTATTCAATCCAGCAGGCGCACCATTGGACCTCTCACCTGAGAAGACAAGAATCGAGAAGACACAGGCCGCAAAAGCTGCAGTGCAGCCTTATTCACAATAGCCAAGACAGTGAAGCAATCAAAATGTCCAACAACAGGTAAATGGATAAAGAAGAAGTGGTCCATGTACACAATGGAATATTAGCCATGGAAGACAATGAACCATTGCTCTTTGAGGCACCACAAATGAGTCTGGAGATAATCACGAAAGATGAGGTAAGTTGGAAAGCAAAAGACCTGTTTTCTATGGTAGCACTTATAGGCGTTACCTAATAACTGACACAAATGAACATATCTCCACAGAGAAAGACACTCTGATTTAGAAAACAAACTATGCTCATCTAACACGACAGGTGGGGGGAATGGATAAATTAAGATTAGTGTTACTATATGTATACAAACACATATGATATACATATCTCAAAAAGACCAACCATATAGCAAGGGAAGTCTGCGGAACCCTCTGTAACATTTTACATGGGAAGAGGATCTGTACTTGAATAGACATATATAATGTACAAACGAACCAGATTGTGTACACCTAGGACAAACAATATTCTACGCTTTACCCCAATTAAAACACTTTTAAAAACCAAGAAGAAATAATGACACATAAACTTGTGGGGGTTTCGCCACGCACATTCCAATGTAATTTACAACCTAGGAACACGACTTCCAGAAAGGCTCTGCTGCCCTACTACCCAGATTTGGGAATGGAGAAATGCTGCCTCCTTGAGGCCACTTCCCACAACAGCAGCTTTAAACCCATTGCTAAAGGTCACTAAATATTCACCAAACTTGCAGTTCGGGAAATGACACCTGCTCTCTAAAAACACGCTGGGGTGGAAAATCGACCAAATAATTCAAAAGAGGGCAACCTTCAAAGAAGACAATTTCAAGAGTTATATTGTACTGCCAATTGTTTCCTTTTTTTAACGGAAAAGAAAACGGCGGAGAAAAATGATGAGTTTTACGAATTTTCAAAGACATGCAAACCCAAATTACAAAAACCTATCAGCTCACAGCAGCCAGAAGGGCCATTAGCATAAATGCTGTAAACAATAAATGCTGAAGCGATTGTGGAGAAATGCGTACCCTCGACTCTAAGGGGGACGTGGTAAGAGCCACTAATGAAAACACAAAGAGGGTGCTTTGAAAAGGGAAACACGGTGCTACCAGTCAATCAATCACACCCACTGCTGGGCCTATCACCTGAGAACATGAGAATCAAAAAGTCACAGGCTGGCAATCCTGCACTCCAAAAATATTTACCATAGCCAACACTTGGAAGCAATGAAAATGTCCATCAACCGAGGAATGCACAAAGAAGAAGTGGTCCACGTACACAGTGGAAAATTACTCCAATAAAAAATAAAAATTAAATTTAAAAATCCAACAAAAGTAAGGAGACATCAGCTTGTGTGGGTTTGTCCGGGCACACTCCACTCTAATTTATAACCGAGAAACACCACAGGCCGCAAGGGCTTTTCCCTAGTTACCAGGGTGGGGAACATAGAAAGGCTGCCGCCCTCTGGCAGTTACCTGCAAAAGCAGTTTTAAAGCCTGTGCTAATGGTCATTTCATAGGAACAAGTACTGCAGAACTGTAAATGAAACCTGCCCTCAAAATGTCTTCAGGGAGGTAACGGCCAAAACATTTCAAAAGGTGACACGTACTTTAAGAGAACACTTTGAAGAACTAAGGGGTAATCACTGCTTGAAAAATAAAAAGGACATGCCTTAAAGCTCAATTTCAACGGATTATGAGGCACATGCGAATTCAACCACAAAGAGGTATCAGCTCACACTTGTCAGAATAACCATGAGCAAGAAAACTACAAACAATAAATGCTGAAGGTGTTGTGGAGAAATGCATACCCTCAACTTCAAGGGGGACGGAAGTTGGAAAGGGCCACGAATGAGAACAGAATGGAGGTGCCTTAAAAAGGTAAACATTGAGCTACCATATGATCCAGCAGGCCCACTCCTCCACCTATAATCTAAGAAGAGAGAATTGGAAAGACACAGGCAGGCAAATCTGCATTGCCCAGTATTACAATAGCCAAGATATGGAAGCAACCAAAAAGTCCACCAACAGATGGGTGGGCAAAGAAGAACTCCTCCATGTACAGATGGAATGTTCGCTAGTGAAAAAAATGAAACAATGCCATTTGCAGCACCATAGATGAGTCTAGACGTAATCACAACACCTATAGAAAGTGAGAAAGCAAAAGGCACATATCCTATCATGTCACTTTTAGGAGTTACTTAAAAACTGATACCAATGAAGATATTTCCACAGAGAAAGGCAATCACAGATTCATTAAAAAACTTATGGTTCACCAAATAGAAAGGGATGAGGATTGGATACATTGCCATATTGGGGTTAACAGAGATATACAAACCATGTGAAATATATAACCCCCAAAGACGTACGGAAGACCAGGAGAAGACTACTCAACATTGTGTCATAACCTACATTGGCAAAGGATGCGAGGAAGAATAGATACATGTATATGTGTGAAAGAACCACATCTTGCACACCTAGAACAAACAAACCATTGTAATCAAATTTGCTGGGATAAAAAATAAAAAGTAAATTACAAATATGAACAAGAAGTAATGAGACATAAAGTTAAAGGGCTTTTTCCTGGCACATTCCATTCTAATATACACCCTAGAACACCACTTCCATTAAGGCTCTGTTTCCCTAGTAACCAAATTTGGTAAAGGAGAAATGCTGCCACCTAGTGGCCGTTTCCTGCAAGAGCAGCTTTAAAGTCACAGCTAATGGTCACTTAACATTCACAAGGACTCAGGGCTGTAAAGGACACTTGCCCTAAATATTTGTGCTGAAGTAGGGAATGGGCAAAAAATTCAAAACAGGCAAATGTTTCAAGAAGAGATTATGAAGAGTTAAGTTTTACTCACACTCTTTTTAAAAAAAGGAAAATGGATAAAAGCTCAACCTCAGGGAGTGTTAGACGCATGCAATCTAATCTACAAAAAGTTTCAACTTACACCAGTCGACTGACCATCAGCAAAAAGTCTACAAACAATAAATGCTGAAGGGGTTTTAGAGAACTGTGTACCCTCTGCCTGCTGGTGAGACGTAAAGGGGTAACAGCCAATAATGAGAACAGAAAGGAAATGTGTTTAAAAGTAAAAATGGAGGTACTATTCAATCCAGCAGGCGCACCATTGGACCTCTCACCTGAGAAGACAAGAATCGAGAAGACACAGGCCGCAAAAGCTGCAGTGCAGCCTTATTCACAATAGCCAAGACAGTGAAGCAATCAAAATGTCCAACAACAGGTAAATGGATAAAGAAGAAGTGGTCCATGTACACAATGGAATATTAGCCATGGAAGACAATGACCCATTGCTCTTTGAGGCACCACAAATGAGTCTGGAGATAATCACGAAAGATGAGGTAAGTTGGAAAGCAAAAGACCTGTTTTCTATGGTAGCACTTATAGGCGTTACCTAATAACTGACACAAATGAACATATCTCCACAGAGAAAGACACTCTGATTTAGAAAACAAACTATGCTCATCTAACACGACAGGTGGGGGGAATGGATAAATTAAGATTAGTGTTACTATATGTATACAAACACATATGATATACATATCTCAAAAAGACCAACCATATAGCAAGGGAAGTCTGCGGAACCCTCTGTAACATTTTACATGGGAAGAGGATCTGTACTTGAATAGACATATATAATGTACAAACGAACCAGATTGTGTACACCTAGGACAAACAATATTCTACGCTTTACCCCAATTAAAACACTTTTAAAAACCAAGAAGAAATAATGACACATAAACTTGTGGGGGTTTCGCCACGCACATTCCAATGTAATTTACAACCTAGGAACACGACTTCCAGAAAGGCTCTGCTGCCCTACTACCCAGATTTGGGAATGGAGAAATGCTGCCTCCTTGAGGCCACTTCCCACAACAGCAGCTTTAAACCCATTGCTAAAGGTCACTAAATATTCACCAAACTTGCAGTTCGGGAAATGACACCTGCTCTCTAAAAACACGCTGGGGTGGAAAATCGACCAAATAATTCAAAAGAGGGCAACCTTCAAAGAAGACAATTTCAAGAGTTATATTGTACTGCCAATTGTTTCCTTTTTTTAACGGAAAAGAAAACGGCGGAGAAAAATGATGAGTTTTACGAATTTTCAAAGACATGCAAACCCAAATTACAAAAACCTATCAGCTCACAGCAGCCAGAAGGGCCATTAGCATAAATGCTGTAAACAATAAATGCTGAAGCGATTGTGGAGAAATGCGTACCCTCGACTCTAAGGGGGACGTGGTAAGAGCCACTAATGAAAACACAAAGAGGGTGCTTTGAAAAGGGAAACACGGTGCTACCAGTCAATCAATCACACCCACTGCTGGGCCTATCACCTGAGAACATGAGAATCAAAAAGTCACAGGCTGGCAATCCTGCACTCCAAAAATATTTACCATAGCCAACACTTGGAAGCAATGAAAATGTCCATCAACCGAGGAATGCACAAAGAAGAAGTGGTCCACGTACACAGTGGAAAATTACTCCAATAAAAAATAAAAATTAAATTTAAAAATCCAACAAAAGTAAGGAGACATCAGCTTGTGTGGGTTTGTCCGGGCACACTCCACTCTAATTTATAACCGAGAAACACCACAGGCCGCAAGGGCTTTTCCCTAGTTACCAGGGTGGGGAACATAGAAAGGCTGCCGCCCTCTGGCAGTTACCTGCAAAAGCAGTTTTAAAGCCTGTGCTAATGGTCATTTCATAGGAACAAGTACTGCAGAACTGTAAATGAAACCTGCCCTCAAAATGTCTTCAGGGAGGTAACGGCCAAAACATTTCAAAAGGTGACACGTACTTTAAGAGAACACTTTGAAGAACTAAGGGGTAATCACTGCTTGAAAAATAAAAAGGACATGCCTTAAAGCTCAATTTCAACGGATTATGAGGCACATGCGAATTCAACCACAAAGAGGTATCAGCTCACACTTGTCAGAATAACCATGAGCAAGAAAACTACAAACAATAAATGCTGAAGGTGTTGTGGAGAAATGCATACCCTCAACTTCAAGGGGGACGGAAGTTGGAAAGGGCCACGAATGAGAACAGAATGGAGGTGCCTTAAAAAGGTAAACATTGAGCTACCATATGATCCAGCAGGCCCACTCCTCCACCTATAATCTAAGAAGAGAGAATTGGAAAGACACAGGCAGGCAAATCTGCATTGCCCAGTATTACAACAGCCAAGATATGGAAGCAACCAAAAAGTCCACCAACAGATGGGTGGGCAAAGAAGAACTCCTCCATGTACAGATGGAATGTTCGCTAGTGAAAAAAATGAAACAATGCCATTTGCAGCACCATAGATGAGTCTAGACGTAATCACAACACCTATAGAAAGTGAGAAAGCAAAAGGCACATATCCTATCATGTCACTTTTAGGAGTTACTTAAAAACTGATACCAATGAAGATATTTCCACAGAGAAAGGCAATCACAGATTCATTAAAAAACTTATGGTTCACCAAATAGAAAGGGATGAGGATTGGATACATTGCCATATTGGGGTTAACAGAGATATACAAACCATGTGAAATATATAACCCCCAAAGACGTACGGAAGACCAGGAGAAGACTACTCAACATTGTGTCATAACCTACATTGGCAAAGGATGCGAGGAAGAATAGATACATGTATATGTGTGAAAGAACCACATCTTGCACACCTAGAACAAACAAACCATTGTAATCAAATTTGCTGGGATAAAAAATAAAAAGTAAATTACAAATATGAACAAGAAGTAATGAGACATAAAGTTAAAGGGCTTTTTCCTGGCACATTCCATTCTAATATACACCCTAGAACACCACTTCCATTAAGGCTCTGTTTCCCTAGTAACCAAATTTGGTAAAGGAGAAATGCTGCCACCTAGTGGCCGTTTCCTGCAAGAGCAGCTTTAAAGTCACAGCTAATGGTCACTTAACATTCACAAGGACTCAGGGCTGTAAAGGACACTTGCCCTAAATATTTGTGCTGAAGTAGGGAATGGGCAAAAAATTCAAAACAGGCAAATGTTTCAAGAAGAGATTATGAAGAGTTAAGTTTTACTCACACTCTTTTTAAAAAAAAGGAAAATGGATAAAAGCTCAACCTCAGGGAGTGTTAGACGCATGCAATCTAATCTACAAAAAGTTTCAACTTACACCAGTCGACTGACCATCAGCAAAAAGTCTACAAACAATAAATGCTGAAGGGGTTTTAGAGAACTGTGTACCCTCTGCCTGCTGGTGAGACGTAAAGGGGTAACAGCCAATAATGAGAACAGAAAGGAAATGTGTTTAAAAGTAAAAATGGAGGTACTATTCAATCCAGCAGGCGCACCATTGG
The DNA here is from genome assembly GCF_965194805.1 of Balaenoptera borealis. NCBI lineage: Eukaryota > Metazoa > Chordata > Mammalia > Artiodactyla > Balaenopteridae > Balaenoptera > Balaenoptera borealis. The sequence goes on along the minus strand of NW_028123318.1, from coordinate 112,935 downwards.
ACCTCTCACCTGAGAAGACAAGAATCGAGAAGACACAGGCCGCAAAAGCTGCAGTGCAGCCTTATTCACAATAGCCAAGACAGTGAAGCAATCAAAATGTCCAACAACAGGTAAATGGATAAAGAAGAAGTGGTCCATGTACACAATGGAATATTAGCCATGGAAGACAATGAACCATTGCTCTTTGAGGCACCACAAATGAGTCTGGAGATAATCACGAAAGATGAGGTAAGTTGGAAAGCAAAAGACCTGTTTTCTATGGTAGCACTTATAGGCGTTACCTAATAACTGACACAAATGAACATATCTCCACAGAGAAAGACACTCTGATTTAGAAAACAAACTATGCTCATCTAACACGACAGGTGGGGGGAATGGATAAATTAAGATTAGTGTTACTATATGTATACAAACACATATGATATACATATCTCAAAAAGACCAACCATATAGCAAGGGAAGTCTGCGGAACCCTCTGTAACATTTTACATGGGAAGAGGATCTGTACTTGAATAGACATATATAATGTACAAACGAACCAGATTGTGTACACCTAGGACAAACAATATTCTACGCTTTACCCCAATTAAAACACTTTTAAAAACCAAGAAGAAATAATGACACATAAACTTGTGGGGGTTTCGCCACGCACATTCCAATGTAATTTACAACCTAGGAACACGACTTCCAGAAAGGCTCTGCTGCCCTACTACCCAGATTTGGGAATGGAGAAATGCTGCCTCCTTGAGGCCACTTCCCACAACAGCAGCTTTAAACCCATTGCTAAAGGTCACTAAATATTCACCAAACTTGCAGTTCGGGAAATGACACCTGCTCTCTAAAAACACGCTGGGGTGGAAAATCGACCAAATAATTCAAAAGAGGGCAACCTTCAAAGAAGACAATTTCAAGAGTTATATTGTACTGCCAATTGTTTCCTTTTTTTAACAGAAAAGAAAACGGCGGAGAAAAATGATGAGTTTTACGAATTTTCAAAGACATGCAAACCCAAATTACAAAAACCTATCAGCTCACAGCAGCCAGAAGGGCCATTAGCATAAATGCTGTAAACAATAAATGCTGAAGCGATTGTGGAGAAATGCGTACCCTCGACTCTAAGGGGGACGTGGTAAGAGCCACTAATGAAAACACAAAGAGGGTGCTTTGAAAAGGGAAACACGGTGCTACCAGTCAATCAATCACACCCACTGCTGGGCCTATCACCTGAGAACATGAGAATCAAAAAGTCACAGGCTGGCAATCCTGCACTCCAAAAATATTTACCATAGCCAACACTTGGAAGCAATGAAAATGTCCATCAACCGAGGAATGCACAAAGAAGAAGTGGTCCACGTACACAGTGGAAAATTACTCCAATAAAAAATAAAAATTAAATTTAAAAATCCAACAAAAGTAAGGAGACATCAGCTTGTGTGGGTTTGTCCGGGCACACTCCACTCTAATTTATAACCGAGAAACACCACAGGCCGCAAGGGCTTTTCCCTAGTTACCAGGGTGGGGAACATAGAAAGGCTGCCGCCCTCTGGCAGTTACCTGCAAAAGCAGTTTTAAAGCCTGTGCTAATGGTCATTTCATAGGAACAAGTACTGCAGAACTGTAAATGAAACCTGCCCTCAAAATGTCTTCAGGGAGGTAACGGCCAAAACATTTCAAAAGGTGACACGTACTTTAAGAGAACACTTTGAAGAACTAAGGGGTAATCACTGCTTGAAAAATAAAAAGGACATGCCTTAAAGCTCAATTTCAACGGATTATGAGGCACATGCGAATTCAACCACAAAGAGGTATCAGCTCACACTTGTCAGAATAACCATGAGCAAGAAAACTACAAACAATAAATGCTGAAGGTGTTGTGGAGAAATGCATACCCTCAACTTCAAGGGGGACGGAAGTTGGAAAGGGCCACGAATGAGAACAGAATGGAGGTGCCTTAAAAAGGTAAACATTGAGCTACCATATGATCCAGCAGGCCCACTCCTCCACCTATAATCTAAGAAGAGAGAATTGGAAAGACACAGGCAGGCAAATCTGCATTGCCCAGTATTACAACAGCCAAGATATGGAAGCAACCAAAAAGTCCACCAACAGATGGGTGGGCAAAGAAGAACTCCTCCATGTACAGATGGAATGTTCGCTAGTGAAAAAAATGAAACAATGCCATTTGCAGCACCATAGATGAGTCTAGACGTAATCACAACACCTATAGAAAGTGAGAAAGCAAAAGGCACATATCCTATCATGTCACTTTTAGGAGTTACTTAAAAATTGATACCAATGAAGATATTTCCACAGAGAAAGGCAATCACAGATTCATTAAAAAACTTATGGTTCACCAAATAGAAAGGGATGAGGATTGGATACATTGCCATATTGGGGTTAACAGAGATATACAAACCATGTGAAATATATAACCCCCAAAGACGTACGGAAGACCAGGAGAAGACTACTCAACATTGTGTCATAACCTACATTGGCAAAGGATGCGAGGAAGAATAGATACATGTATATGTGTGAAAGAACCACATCTTGCACACCTAGAACAAACAAACCATTGTAATCAAATTTGCTGGGATAAAAAATAAAAAGTAAATTACAAATATGAACAAGAAGTAATGAGACATAAAGTTAAAGGGCTTTTTCCTGGCACATTCCATTCTAATATACACCCTAGAACACCACTTCCATTAAGGCTCTGTTTCCCTAGTAACCAAATTTGGTAAAGGAGAAATGCTGCCACCTAGTGGCCGTTTCCTGCAAGAGCAGCTTTAAAGTCACAGCTAATGGTCACTTAACATTCACAAGGACTCAGGGCTGTAAAGGACACTTGCCCTAAATATTTGTGCTGAAGTAGGGAATGGGCAAAAAATTCAAAACAGGCAAATGTTTCAAGAAGAGATTATGAAGAGTTAAGTTTTACTCACACTCTTTTTAAAAAAAAGGAAAATGGATAAAAGCTCAACCTCAGGGAGTGTTAGACGCATGCAATCTAATCTACAAAAAGTTTCAACTTACACCAGTCGACTGACCATCAGCAAAAAGTCTACAAACAATAAATGCTGAAGGGGTTTTAGAGAACTGTGTACCCTCTGCCTGCTGGTGAGACGTAAAGGGGTAACAGCCAATAATGAGAACAGAAAGGAAATGTGTTTAAAAGTAAAAATGGAGGTACTATTCAATCCAGCAGGCGCACCATTGGACCTCTCACCTGAGAAGACAAGAATCGAGAAGACACAGGCCGCAAAAGCTGCAGTGCAGCCTTATTCACAATAGCCAAGACAGTGAAGCAATCAAAATGTCCAACAACAGGTAAATGGATAAAGAAGAAGTGGTCCATGTACACAATGGAATATTAGCCATGGAAGACAATGAACCATTGCTCTTTGAGGCACCACAAATGAGTCTGGAGATAATCACGAAAGATGAGGTAAGTTGGAAAGCAAAAGACCTGTTTTCTATGGTAGCACTTATAGGCGTTACCTAATAACTGACACAAATGAACATATCTCCACAGAGAAAGACACTCTGATTTAGAAAACAAACTATGCTCATCTAACACGACAGGTGGGGGGAATGGATAAATTAAGATTAGTGTTACTATATGTATACAAACACATATGATATACATATCTCAAAAAGACCAACCATATAGCAAGGGAAGTCTGCGGAACCCTCTGTAACATTTTACATGGGAAGAGGATCTGTACTTGAATAGACATATATAATGTACAAACGAACCAGATTGTGTACACCTAGGACAAACAATATTCTACGCTTTACCCCAATTAAAACACTTTTAAAAACCAAGAAGAAATAATGACACATAAACTTGTGGGGGTTTCGCCACGCACATTCCAATGTAATTTACAACCTAGGAACACGACTTCCAGAAAGGCTCTGCTGCCCTACTACCCAGATTTGGGAATGGAGAAATGCTGCCTCCTTGAGGCCACTTCCCACAACAGCAGCTTTAAACCCATTGCTAAAGGTCACTAAATATTCACCAAACTTGCAGTTCGGGAAATGACACCTGCTCTCTAAAAACACGCTGGGGTGGAAAATCGACCAAATAATTCAAAAGAGGGCAACCTTCAAAGAAGACAATTTCAAGAGTTATATTGTACTGCCAATTGTTTCCTTTTTTTAACGGAAAAGAAAACGGCGGAGAAAAATGATGAGTTTTACGAATTTTCAAAGACATGCAAACCCAAATTACAAAAACCTATCAGCTCACAGCAGCCAGAAGGGCCATTAGCATAAATGCTGTAAACAATAAATGCTGAAGCGATTGTGGAGAAATGCGTACCCTCGACTCTAAGGGGGACGTGGTAAGAGCCACTAATGAAAACACAAAGAGGGTGCTTTGAAAAGGGAAACACGGTGCTACCAGTCAATCAATCACACCCACTGCTGGGCCTATCACCTGAGAACATGAGAATCAAAAAGTCACAGGCTGGCAATCCTGCACTCCAAAAATATTTACCATAGCCAACACTTGGAAGCAATGAAAATGTCCATCAACCGAGGAATGCACAAAGAAGAAGTGGTCCACGTACACAGTGGAAAATTACTCCAATAAAAAATAAAAATTAAATTTAAAAATCCAACAAAAGTAAGGAGACATCAGCTTGTGTGGGTTTGTCCGGGCACACTCCACTCTAATTTATAACCGAGAAACACCACAGGCCGCAAGGGCTTTTCCCTAGTTACCAGGGTGGGGAACATAGAAAGGCTGCCGCCCTCTGGCAGTTACCTGCAAAAGCAGTTTTAAAGCCTGTGCTAATGGTCATTTCATAGGAACAAGTACTGCAGAACTGTAAATGAAACCTGCCCTCAAAATGTCTTCAGGGAGGTAACGGCCAAAACATTTCAAAAGGTGACACGTACTTTAAGAGAACACTTTGAAGAACTAAGGGGTAATCACTGCTTGAAAAATAAAAAGGACATGCCTTAAAGCTCAATTTCAACGGATTATGAGGCACATGCGAATTCAACCACAAAGAGGTATCAGCTCACACTTGTCAGAATAACCATGAGCAAGAAAACTACAAACAATAAATGCTGAAGGTGTTGTGGAGAAATGCATACCCTCAACTTCAAGGGGGACGGAAGTTGGAAAGGGCCACGAATGAGAACAGAATGGAGGTGCCTTAAAAAGGTAAACATTGAGCTACCATATGATCCAGCAGGCCCACTCCTCCACCTATAATCTAAGAAGAGAGAATTGGAAAGACACAGGCAGGCAAATCTGCATTGCCCAGTATTACAATAGCCAAGATATGGAAGCAACCAAAAAGTCCACCAACAGATGGGTGGGCAAAGAAGAACTCCTCCATGTACAGATGGAATGTTCGCTAGTGAAAAAAATGAAACAATGCCATTTGCAGCACCATAGATGAGTCTAGACGTAATCACAACACCTATAGAAAGTGAGAAAGCAAAAGGCACATATCCTATCATGTCACTTTTAGGAGTTACTTAAAAACTGATACCAATGAAGATATTTCCACAGAGAAAGGCAATCACAGATTCATTAAAAAACTTATGGTTCACCAAATAGAAAGGGATGAGGATTGGATACATTGCCATATTGGGGTTAACAGAGATATACAAACCATGTGAAATATATAACCCCCAAAGACGTACGGAAGACCAGGAGAAGACTACTCAACATTGTGTCATAACCTACATTGGCAAAGGATGCGAGGAAGAATAGATACATGTATATGTGTGAAAGAACCACATCTTGCACACCTAGAACAAACAAACCATTGTAATCAAATTTGCTGGGATAAAAAATAAAAAGTAAATTACAAATATGAACAAGAAGTAATGAGACATAAAGTTAAAGGGCTTTTTCCTGGCACATTCCATTCTAATATACACCCTAGAACACCACTTCCATTAAGGCTCTGTTTCCCTAGTAACCAAATTTGGTAAAGGAGAAATGCTGCCACCTAGTGGCCGTTTCCTGCAAGAGCAGCTTTAAAGTCACAGCTAATGGTCACTTAACATTCACAAGGACTCAGGGCTGTAAAGGACACTTGCCCTAAATATTTGTGCTGAAGTAGGGAATGGGCAAAAAATTCAAAACAGGCAAATGTTTCAAGAAGAGATTATGAAGAGTTAAGTTTTACTCACACTCTTTTTAAAAAAAGGAAAATGGATAAAAGCTCAACCTCAGGGAGTGTTAGACGCATGCAATCTAATCTACAAAAAGTTTCAACTTACACCAGTCGACTGACCATCAGCAAAAAGTCTACAAACAATAAATGCTGAAGGGGTTTTAGAGAACTGTGTACCCTCTGCCTGCTGGTGAGACGTAAAGGGGTAACAGCCAATAATGAGAACAGAAAGGAAATGTGTTTAAAAGTAAAAATGGAGGTACTATTCAATCCAGCAGGCGCACCATTGGACCTCTCACCTGAGAAGACAAGAATCGAGAAGACACAGGCCGCAAAAGCTGCAGTGCAGCCTTATTCACAATAGCCAAGACAGTGAAGCAATCAAAATGTCCAACAACAGGTAAATGGATAAAGAAGAAGTGGTCCATGTACACAATGGAATATTAGCCATGGAAGACAATGACCCATTGCTCTTTGAGGCACCACAAATGAGTCTGGAGATAATCACGAAAGATGAGGTAAGTTGGAAAGCAAAAGACCTGTTTTCTATGGTAGCACTTATAGGCGTTACCTAATAACTGACACAAATGAACATATCTCCACAGAGAAAGACACTCTGATTTAGAAAACAAACTATGCTCATCTAACACGACAGGTGGGGGGAATGGATAAATTAAGATTAGTGTTACTATATGTATACAAACACATATGATATACATATCTCAAAAAGACCAACCATATAGCAAGGGAAGTCTGCGGAACCCTCTGTAACATTTTACATGGGAAGAGGATCTGTACTTGAATAGACATATATAATGTACAAACGAACCAGATTGTGTACACCTAGGACAAACAATATTCTACGCTTTACCCCAATTAAAACACTTTTAAAAACCAAGAAGAAATAATGACACATAAACTTGTGGGGGTTTCGCCACGCACATTCCAATGTAATTTACAACCTAGGAACACGACTTCCAGAAAGGCTCTGCTGCCCTACTACCCAGATTTGGGAATGGAGAAATGCTGCCTCCTTGAGGCCACTTCCCACAACAGCAGCTTTAAACCCATTGCTAAAGGTCACTAAATATTCACCAAACTTGCAGTTCGGGAAATGACACCTGCTCTCTAAAAACACGCTGGGGTGGAAAATCGACCAAATAATTCAAAAGAGGGCAACCTTCAAAGAAGACAATTTCAAGAGTTATATTGTACTGCCAATTGTTTCCTTTTTTTAACAGAAAAGAAAACGGCGGAGAAAAATGATGAGTTTTACGAATTTTCAAAGACATGCAAACCCAAATTACAAAAACCTATCAGCTCACAGCAGCCAGAAGGGCCATTAGCATAAATGCTGTAAACAATAAATGCTGAAGCGATTGTGGAGAAATGCGTACCCTCGACTCTAAGGGGGACGTGGTAAGAGCCACTAATGAAAACACAAAGAGGGTGCTTTGAAAAGGGAAACACGGTGCTACCAGTCAATCAATCACACCCACTGCTGGGCCTATCACCTGAGAACATGAGAATCAAAAAGTCACAGGCTGGCAATCCTGCACTCCAAAAATATTTACCATAGCCAACACTTGGAAGCAATGAAAATGTCCATCAACCGAGGAATGCACAAAGAAGAAGTGGTCCACGTACACAGTGGAAAATTACTCCAATAAAAAATAAAAATTAAATTTAAAAATCCAACAAAAGTAAGGAGACATCAGCTTGTGTGGGTTTGTCCGGGCACACTCCACTCTAATTTATAACCGAGAAACACCACAGGCCGCAAGGGCTTTTCCCTAGTTACCAGGGTGGGGAACATAGAAAGGCTGCCGCCCTCTGGCAGTTACCTGCAAAAGCAGTTTTAAAGCCTGTGCTAATGGTCATTTCATAGGAACAAGTACTGCAGAACTGTAAATGAAACCTGCCCTCAAAATGTCTTCAGGGAGGTAACGGCCAAAACATTTCAAAAGGTGACACGTACTTTAAGAGAACACTTTGAAGAACTAAGGGGTAATCACTGCTTGAAAAATAAAAAGGACATGCCTTAAAGCTCAATTTCAACGGATTATGAGGCACATGCGAATTCAACCACAAAGAGGTATCAGCTCACACTTGTCAGAATAACCATGAGCAAGAAAACTACAAACAATAAATGCTGAAGGTGTTGTGGAGAAATGCATACCCTCAACTTCAAGGGGGACGGAAGTTGGAAAGGGCCACGAATGAGAACAGAATGGAGGTGCCTTAAAAAGGTAAACATTGAGCTACCATATGATCCAGCAGGCCCACTCCTCCACCTATAATCTAAGAAGAGAGAATTGGAAAGACACAGGCAGGCAAATCTGCATTGCCCAGTATTACAACAGCCAAGATATGGAAGCAACCAAAAAGTCCACCAACAGATGGGTGGGCAAAGAAGAACTCCTCCATGTACAGATGGAATGTTCGCTAGTGAAAAAAATGAAACAATGCCATTTGCAGCACCATAGATGAGTCTAGACGTAATCACAACACCTATAGAAAGTGAGAAAGCAAAAGGCACATATCCTATCATGTCACTTTTAGGAGTTACTTAAAAATTGATACCAATGAAGATATTTCCACAGAGAAAGGCAATCACAGATTCATTAAAAAACTTATGGTTCACCAAATAGAAAGGGATGAGGATTGGATACATTGCCATATTGGGGTTAACAGAGATATACAAACCATGTGAAATATATAACCCCCAAAGACGTACGGAAGACCAGGAGAAGACTACTCAACATTGTGTCATAACCTACATTGGCAAAGGATGCGAGGAAGAATAGATACATGTATATGTGTGAAAGAACCACATCTTGCACACCTAGAACAAACAAACCATTGTAATCAAATTTGCTGGGATAAAAAATAAAAAGTAAATTACAAATATGAACAAGAAGTAATGAGACATAAAGTTAAAGGGCTTTTTCCTGGCACATTCCATTCTAATATACACCCTAGAACACCACTTCCATTAAGGCTCTGTTTCCCTAGTAACCAAATTTGGTAAAGGAGAAATGCTGCCACCTAGTGGCCGTTTCCTGCAAGAGCAGCTTTAAAGTCACAGCTAATGGTCACTTAACATTCACAAGGACTCAGGGCTGTAAAGGACACTTGCCCTAAATATTTGTGCTGAAGTAGGGAATGGGCAAAAAATTCAAAACAGGCAAATGTTTCAAGAAGAGATTATGAAGAGTTAAGTTTTACTCACACTCTTTTTTAAAAAAAGGAAAATGGATAAAAGCTCAACCTCAGGGAGTGTTAGACGCATGCAATCTAATCTACAAAAAGTTTCAACTTACACCAGTCGACTGACCATCAGCAAAAAGTCTACAAACAATAAATGCTGAAGGGGTTTTAGAGAACTGTGTACCCTCTGCCTGCTGGTGAGACGTAAAGGGGTAACAGCCAATAATGAGAACAGAAAGGAAATGTGTTTAAAAGTAAAAATGGAGGTACTATTCAATCCAGCAGGCGCACCATTGGACCTCTCACCTGAGAAGACAAGAATCGAGAAGACACAGGCCGCAAAAGCTGCAGTGCAGCCTTATTCACAATAGCCAAGACAGTGAAGCAATCAAAATGTCCAACAACAGGTAAATGGATAAAGAAGAAGTGGTCCATGTACACAATGGAATATTAGCCATGGAAGACAATGAACCATTGCTCTTTGAGGCACCACAAATGAGTCTGGAGATAATCACGAAAGATGAGGTAAGTTGGAAAGCAAAAGACCTGTTTTCTATGGTAGCACTTATAGGCGTTACCTAATAACTGACACAAATGAACATATCTCCACAGAGAAAGACACTCTGATTTAGAAAACAAACTATGCTCATCTAACACGACAGGTGGGGGGAATGGATAAATTAAGATTAGTGTTACTATATGTATACAAACACATATGATATACATATCTCAAAAAGACCAACCATATAGCAAGGGAAGTCTGCGGAACCCTCTGTAACATTTTACATGGGAAGAGGATCTGTACTTGAATAGACATATATAATGTACAAACGAACCAGATTGTGTACACCTAGGACAAACAATATTCTACGCTTTACCCCAATTAAAACACTTTTAAAAACCAAGAAGAAATAATGACACATAAACTTGTGGGGGTTTCTCCACGCACATTCCAATGTAATTTACAACCTAGGAACACGACTTCCAGAAAGGCTCTGCTGCCCTACTACCCAGATTTGGGAATGGAGAAATGCTGCCTCCTTGAGGCCACTTCCCACAACAGCAGCTTTAAACCCATTGCTAAAGGTCACTAAATATTCACCAAACTTGCAGTTCGGGAAATGACACCTGCTCTCTAAAAACACGCTGGGGTGGAAAATCGACCAAATAATTCAAAAGAGGGCAACCTTCAAAGAAGACAATTTCAAGAGTTATATTGTACTGCCAATTGTTTCCTTTTTTTAACAGAAAAGAAAACGGCGGAGAAAAATGATGAGTTTTACGAATTTTCAAAGACATGCAAACCCAAATTACAAAAACCTATCAGCTCACAGCAGCCAGAAGGGCCATTAGCATAAATGCTGTAAACAATAAATGCTGAAGCGATTGTGGAGAAATGCGTACCCTCGACTCTAAGGGGGACGTGGTAAGAGCCACTAATGAAAACACAAAGAGGGTGCTTTGAAAAGGGAAACACGGTGCTACCAGTCAATCAATCACACCCACTGCTGGGCCTATCACCTGAGAACATGAGAATCAAAAAGTCACAGGCTGGCAATCCTGCACTCCAAAAATATTTACCATAGCCAACACTTGGAAGCAATGAAAATGTCCATCAACCGAGGAATGCACAAAGAAGAAGTGGTCCACGTACACAGTGGAAAATTACTCCAATAAAAAATAAAAATTAAATTTAAAAATCCAACAAAAGTAAGGAGACATCAGCTTGTGTGGGTTTGTCCGGGCACACTCCACTCTAATTTATAACCGAGAAACACCACAGGCCGCAAGGGCTTTTCCCTAGTTACCAGGGTGGGGAACATAGAAAGGCTGCCGCCCTCTGGCAGTTACCTGCAAAAGCAGTTTTAAAGCCTGTGCTAATGGTCATTTCATAGGAACAAGTACTGCAGAACTGTAAATGAAACCTGCCCTCAAAATGTCTTCAGGGAGGTAACGGCCAAAACATTTCAAAAGGTGACACGTACTTTAAGAGAACACTTTGAAGAACTAAGGGGTAATCACTGCTTGAAAAATAAAAAGGACATGCCTTAAAGCTCAATTTCAACGGATTATGAGGCACATGCGAATTCAACCACAAAGAGGTATCAGCTCACACTTGTCAGAATAACCATGAGCAAGAAAACTACAAACAATAAATGCTGAAGGTGTTGTGGAGAAATGCATACCCTCAACTTCAAGGGGGACGGAAGTTGGAAAGGGCCACGAATGAGAACAGAATGGAGGTGCCTTAAAAAGGTAAACATTGAGCTACCATATGATCCAGCAGGCCCACTCCTCCACCTATAATCTAAGAAGAGAGAATTGGAAAGACACAGGCAGGCAAATCTGCATTGCCCAGTATTACAATAGCCAAGATATGGAAGCAACCAAAAAGTCCACCAACAGATGGGTGGGCAAAGAAGAACTCCTCCATGTACAGATGGAATGTTCGCTAGTGAAAAAAATGAAACAATGCCATTTGCAGCACCATAGATGAGTCTAGACGTAATCACAACACCTATAGAAAGTGAGAAAGCAAAAGGCACATATCCTATCATGTCACTTTTAGGAGTTACTTAAAAACTGATACCAATGAAGATATTTCCACAGAGAAAGGCAATCACAGATTCATTAAAAAACTTATGGTTCACCAAATAGAAAGGGATGAGGATTGGATACATTGCCATATTGGGGTTAACAGAGATATACAAACCATGTGAAATATATAACCCCCAAAGACGTACGGAAGACCAGGAGAAGACTACTCAACATTGTGTCATAACCTACATTGGCAAAGGATGCGAGGAAGAATAGATACATGTATATGTGTGAAAGAACCACATCTTGCACACCTAGAACAAACAAACCATTGTAATCAAATTTGCTGGGATAAAAAATAAAAAGTAAATTACAAATATGAACAAGAAGTAATGAGACATAAAGTTAAAGGGCTTTTTCCTGGCACATTCCATTCTAATATACACCCTAGAACACCACTTCCATTAAGGCTCTGTTTCCCTAGTAACCAAATTTGGTAAAGGAGAAATGCGGCCACCTAGTGGCCGTTTCCTGCAAGAGCAGCTTTAAAGTCACAGCTAATGGTCACTTAACATTCACAAGGACTCAGGGCTGTAAAGGACACTTGCCCTAAATATTTGTGCTGAAGTAGGGAATGGGCAAAAAATTCAAAACAGGCAAATGTTTCAAGAAGAGATTATGAAGAGTTAAGTTTTACTCACACTCTTTTTAAAAAAAAGGAAAATGGATAAAAGCTCAACCTCAGGGAGTGTTAGACGCATGCAATCTAATCTACAAAAAGTTTCAACTTACACCAGTCGACTGACCATCAGCAAAAAGTCTACAAACAATAAATGCTGAAGGGGTTTTAGAGAACTGTGTACCCTCTGCCTGCTGGTGAGACGTAAAGGGGTAACAGCCAATAATGAGAACAGAAAGGAAATGTGTTTAAAAGTAAAAATGGAGGTACTATTCAATCCAGCAGGCGCACCATTGGACCTCTCACCTGAGAAGACAAGAATCGAGAAGACACAGGCCGCAAAAGCTGCAGTGCAGCCTTATTCACAATAGCCAAGACAGTGAAGCAATCAAAATGTCCAACAACAGGTAAATGGATAAAGAAGAAGTGGTCCATGTACACAATGGAATATTAGCCATGGAAGACAATGAACCATTGCTCTTTGAGGCACCACAAATGAGTCTGGAGATAATCACGAAAGATGAGGTAAGTTGGAAAGCAAAAGACCTGTTTTCTATGGTAGCACTTATAGGCGTTACCTAATAACTGACACAAATGAACATATCTCCACAGAGAAAGACACTCTGATTTAGAAAACAAACTATGCTCATCTAACACGACAGGTGGGGGGAATGGATAAATTAAGATTAGTGTTACTATATGTATACAAACACATATGATATACATATCTCAAAAAGACCAACCATATAGCAAGGGAAGTCTGCGGAACCCTCTGTAACATTTTACATGGGAAGAGGATCTGTACTTGAATAGACATATATAATGTACAAACGAACCAGATTGTGTACACCTAGGACAAACAATATTCTACGCTTTACCCCAATTAAAACACTTTTAAAAACCAAGAAGAAATAATGACACATAAACTTGTGGGGGTTTCTCCACGCACATTCCAATGTAATTTACAACCTAGGAACACGACTTCCAGAAAGGCTCTGCTGCCCTACTACCCAGATTTGGGAATGGAGAAATGCTGCCTCCTTGAGGCCACTTCCCACAACAGCAGCTTTAAACCCATTGCTATAGGTCACTAAATATTCACCAAACTTACAGTTCGGGAAATGACACCTGCTCTCTAAAAACACGCTGGGGTGGAAAATCGACCAAATAATTCAAAAGAGGGCAACCTTCAAAGAAGACAATTTCAAGAGTTATATTGTACTGCCAATTGTTTCCTTTTTTTAACAGAAAAGAAAACGGCGGAGAAAAATGATGAGTTTTACGAATGTTCAAAGACATGCAAACCCAAATTACAAAAACCTATCAGCTCACAGCAGCCAGAAGGGCCATTAGCATAAATGCTGTAAACAATAAATGCTGAAGCGATTGTGGAGAAATGCGTACCCTCGACTCTAAGGGGGACGTGGTAAGAGCCACTAATGAAAACACAAAGAGGGTGCTTTGAAAAGGGAAACACGGTGCTACCAGTCAATCAATCACACCCACTGCTGGGCCTATCACCTGAGAACATGAGAATCAAAAAGTCACAGGCTGGCAAACCTGCACTCCAAAAATATTTACCATAGCCAACACTTGGAAGCAATGAAAATGTCCATCAACCGAGGAATGCACAAAGAAGAAGTGGTCCACGTACACAGTGGAAAATTACTCCAATAAAAAATAAAAATTAAATTTAAAAATCCAACAAAAGTAAGGAGACATCAGCTTGTGTGGGTTTGTCCGGGCACACTCCACTCTAATTTATAACCGAGAAACACCACAGGCCGCAAGGGCTTTTCCCTAGTTACCAGGGTGGGGAACATAGAAAGGCTGCCGCCCTCTGGCAGTTAGCTGCAAAAGCAGTTTTAAAGCCTGTGCTAATGGTCATTTCATAGGAACAAGTACTGCAGAACTGTAAATGAAACCTGCCCTCAAAATGTCTTCAGGGAGGTAATGGCCAAAACATTTCAAAAGGTGACACGTACTTTAAGAGAACACTTTGAAGAACTAAGGGGTAATCACTGCTTGAAAAATAAAAAGGACATGCCTTAAAGCTCAATTTCAACGGATTATGAGGCACATGCGAATTCAACCACAAAGAGGTATCAGCTCACACTTGTCAGAATAACCATGAGCAAGAAAACTACAAACAATAAATGCTGAAGGTGTTGTGGAGAAATGCATACCCTCAACTTCAAGGGGGACGGAAGTTGGAAAGGGCCACGAATGAGAACAGAATGGAGGTGCCTTAAAAAGGTAAACATTGAGCTACCATATGATCCAGCAGGCCCACTCCTCCACCTATAATCTAAGAAGAGAGAATTGGAAAGACACAGGCAGGCAAATCTGCATTGCCCAGTATTACAATAGCCAAGATATGGAAGTAACCAAAAAGACCACCAACAGATGGGTGGGCAAAGAAGAACTCCTCCATGTACAGATGGAATATTCGCTAGTGAAAAAAATGAAACAATGCCATTTGCAGCACCATAGATGAGTCTAGACATAATCACGCCACGTGTAGTAAGTGAGAAAGCAAAAGGCACATATCCTATCATATCACTTTCAGGAGTTACTTAAAAATTGATACCAATGAAGATATTTCCACAGAGAAAGGCAATCACAGATTCATTAAAAAACTTATGGTTCACCAAATAGAAAGGGATGAGGATTGGATACATTACCATATTGGGGTTAACAGAGATATACAAACCATGTGAAATATATAACCACCAAAGACGTACGGAAGACCAGGAGAAGACTGCTCAACATTGTGTCATAACCTATATTGGCAAAAGATGCGAGGAAGAATAGATACACGTATATGTGTGATAGAACCACATCTTGCACACCTAGAACAAACAAACCATTGTAATCAAATTTGCTGGGATAAAAAATAAAAAGTAAATTACAAATATGAACAAGGAGTAATGAGACATAAAGTTAAAGGGCTTTTTCCTGGCACATTCCATTCTAATATACACCCTAGAACACCACTTCCATTAAGGCTCTGTTTCCCTAGTAACCAAATTTGGTAAAGGAGAAATGCTGCCAACCTTGTGGCCGTATCCTGCAAGAGCAGCTTTAAAGTCACAGCTAATGGTCACTTAACATTCACAAGGACTCAGGGCTGTAAAGGACACTTGCCCTAAATATTTGTGCTGAAGTAGGGAATGGGCAAAAAATTCAAAACAGGCAAATGTTTCAAGAAGAGATTATGAAGAGTTAAGTTTTACTCACACTCTTTTTTAAAAAAAGGAAAATGGATAAAAGCTCAACCTCAGGGAGTGTTAGACGCATGCAATCTAATCTACAAAAAGTTTCAACTTACACCAGTCGACTGACCATCAGCAAAAAGTCTACAAACAATAAATGCTGAAGGGGTTTTAGAGAACTGTGTACCCTCTGCCTGCTGGTGAGACGTAAAGGGGTAACAGCCAATAATGAGAACAGAAAGGAAATGTGTTTAAAAGTAAAAATGGAGGTACTATTCAATCCAGCAGGCG
This sequence comes from Balaenoptera borealis, assembly GCF_965194805.1. Classification (NCBI taxonomy): domain Eukaryota; kingdom Metazoa; phylum Chordata; class Mammalia; order Artiodactyla; family Balaenopteridae; genus Balaenoptera; species Balaenoptera borealis. Next base: position 96,859 of record NW_028123318.1, on the reverse strand, counting down.
CACCATTGGACCTCTCACCTGAGAAGACAAGAATCGAGAAGACACAGGCCGCAAAAGCTGCAGTGCAGCCTTATTCACCATAGCCAAGACAGTGAAGCAATCAAAATGTCCAACAACAGGTAAATGGATAAAGAAGAAGTGGTCCATGTACACAATGGAATATTAGCCATGGAAGACAATGAACCATTGCTCTTTGAGGCACCACAAATGAGTCTGGAGATAATCACGAAAGATGAGGTAAGTTGGAAAGCAAAAGACCTGTATTCTATGATAGCACTTATAGGCATTATCTAATAACTGACACAAATGAACTTATTTCCACAGAGAAAGACACTCTGATTTAGAAAACAAACTATGCTCATCTAAAACGACAGGTGGGGGGAATGGATAAATTAAGGTTAGTGTTACTATATGTATACAAACACATATTATATACATATCTCAAAAAGGCCAACCATATAGCAAGGGAAGTCTGCGGAACCCTCTGTAACATTTTACATGGGAAGAGGATCTGTACTTGAATAGACATATATAATGTACAAATGAACCAGATTGTGTACACCTAGGACAAACAATATTCTAAGCTTTACCCCAATTAAAACACTTTTAAAAACCAAGAAGAAATAATGACACATAAACTTGTGGGGGTTTCTCCACGCACATTCCAATGTAATTTACAACCTAGGAACACGACTTCCAGAAAGGCTCTGCTGCCCTACTACCCAGATTTGGGAATGGAGAAATGCTGCCTCCTAGAGGCCGCTTCCCACAACAGCAGCTTTACACCCATTGCTAAAGGTCACTAAATATTCACCAAACTTGCAGTTCGGGAAATGACACCTGCTCTCTAAAAAAACGCTGGGGTGGAAAATCGACCAAATAATTCAAAAGAGGGCAACCTTCAAAGAAGACAATTTCAAGAGTTATATTGTACTGCCAATTGTTTCCTTTTTTTAACGGAAAAGAAAACGGCGGAGAAAAATGATGAGTTTTACGAATTTTCAAAGACATGCAAACCCAAATTACAAAAACCTATCAGCTCACATCAGCCAGAAGGGCCATTAGCATAAATGCTGTAAACAATAAATGCTGAAGCGATTGTGGAGAAATGCGTACCCTCGACTCTAAGGGGGACGTGGTAAGAGCCACTAATGAAAACACAAAGAAGGTGCTTTGAAAAGGGAAACACGGTGCTACCAGTCAATCAATCACACCCACTGCTGGGCCTATCACCTGAGAACATGAGAATCAAAAAGTCACAGGCTGGCAATCCTGCACTCCAAAAATATTTACCATAGCCAACACTTGGAAGCAATGAAAATGTCCATCAACCGAGGAATGCACAAAGAAGAAGTGGTCCACGTACACAGTGGAAAATTACTCCAATAAAAAATAAAAATTAAATTTAAAAATCCAACAAAAGTAAGGAGACATCAGCTTGTGTGGGTTTGTCCGGGCACACTCCACTCTAATTTATAACCGAGAAACACCACAGGCCGCAAGAGCTTTTCCCTAGTTACCAGGGTGGGGAACATAGAAAGGCTGCCGCCCTCTGGCAGTTACCTGCAAAAGCAGTTTTAAAGCCTGTGCTAATGGTCATTTCATAGGAACAAGTACTGCAGAACTGTAAATGAAACCTGCCCTCAAAATGTCTTCAGGGAGGTAATGGCCAAAACATTTCAAAAGGTGACACGTACTTTAAGAGAACACTTTGAAGAACTAAGGGGTAATCACTGCTTGAAAAATAAAAAGGACATGCCTTAAAGCTCAATTTCAACGGATTATGAGGCACATGCGAATTCAACCACAAAGAGGTATCAGCTCACACTTGTCAGAATAACCATGAGCAAGAAAACTACAAACAATAAATGCTGAAGGTGTTGTGGAGAAATGCATACCCTCAACTTCAAGGGGGACGGAAGTTGGAAAGGGCCACGAATGAGAACAGAATGGAGGTGCCTTAAAAAGGTAAACATTGAGCTACCATATGATCCAGCAGGCCCACTCCTCCACCTATAATCTAAGAAGAGAGAATTGGAAAGACACAGGCAGGCAAATCTGCATTGCCCAGTATTACAATAGCCAAGATATGGAAGCAACCAAAAAGTCCACCAACAGATGGGTGGGCAAAGAAGAACTCCTCCATGTACAGATGGAATGTTCGCTAGTGAAAAAAATGAAACAATGCCATTTGCAGCACCATAGATGAGTCTAGACGTAATCACAACACCTATAGAAAGTGAGAAAGCAAAAGGCACATATCCTATCATATCACTTTTAGGAGTTACTTAAAAATTGATACCAATGAAGATATTTCCACAGAGAAAGGCAATCACAGATTCATTAAAAAACTTATGGTTCACCAAATAGAAAGGGATGAGGATTGGATACATTGCCATATTGGGGTTAACAGAGATATACAAACCATGTGAAATATATAACCCCCAAAGACGTACGGAAGACCAGGAGAAGACTACTCAACATTGTGTCATAACCTACATTGGCAAAGGATGCGAGGAAGAATAGATACATGTATATGTGTGAAAGAACCACATCTTGCACACCTAGAACAAACAAACCATTGTAATCAAATTTGCTGGGATAAAAAATAAAAAGTAAATTACAAATATGAACAAGAAGTAATGAGACATAAAGTTAAAGGGCTTTTTCCTGGCACATTCCATTCTAATATACACCCTAGAACACCACTTCCATTAAGGCTCTGTTTCCCTAGTAACCAAATTTGGTAAAGGAGAAATGCTGCCACCTAGTGGCCGTTTCCTGCAAGAGCAGCTTTAAAGTCACAGCTAATGGTCACTTAACATTCACAAGGACTCAGGGCTGTAAAGGACACTTGCCCTAAATATTTGTGCTGAAGTAGGGAATGGGCAAAAAATTCAAAACAGGCAAATGTTTCAAGAAGAGATTATGAAGAGTTAAGTTTTACTCACACTCTTTTTAAAAAAAAGGAAAATGGATAAAAGCTCAACCTCAGGGAGTGTTAGACGCATGCAATCTAATCTACAAAAAGTTTCAACTTACACCAGTCGACTGACCATCAGCAAAAAGTCTACAAACAATAAATGCTGAAGGGGTTTTAGAGAACTGTGTACCCTCTGCCTGCTGGTGAGACGTAAAGGGGTAACAGCCAATAATGAGAACAGAAAGGAGCTGTGTTTAAAAGTAAAAATGGAGGTACTATTCAATCCAGCAGGCGCACCATTGGACCTCTCACCTGAGAAGACAAGAATCGAGAAGACACAGGCCGCAAAAGCTGCAGTGCAGCCTTATTCACAATAGCCAAGACAGTGAAGCAATCAAAATGTCCAACAACAGGTAAATGGATAAAGAAGAAGTGGTCCATGTACACAATGGAATATTAGCCATGGAAGACAATGAACCATTGCTCTTTGAGGCACCACAAATGAGTCTGGAGATAATCACGAAAGATGAGGTAAGTTGGAAAGCAAAAGACCTGTTTTCTATGGTAGCACTTATAGGCGTTACCTAATAACTGACACAAATGAACATATCTCCACAGAGAAAGACACTCTGATTTAGAAAACAAACTATGCTCATCTAACACGACAGGTGGGGGGAATGGATAAATTAAGATTAGTGTTACTATATGTATACAAACACATATGATATACATATCTCAAAAAGACCAACCATATAGCAAGGGAAGTCTGCGGAACCCTCTGTAACATTTTACATGGGAAGAGGATCTGTACTTGAATAGACATATATAATGTACAAACGAACCAGATTGTGTACACTCAGGACAAACAGTATTCTAAGCTTTACCCCAATTAAAACACTTTTAAAAACCAAGAAGAAATAATGACACATAAACTTGTGGGGGTTTCTCCACGCACATTCCAATGGAATTTACAACCTAGGAACACGACTTCCAGAAAGGCTCTGCTGCCCTACTACCCAGATTTGGGAATGGAGAAATGCTGCCTCCTTGAGGCCACTTCCCACAACAGCAGCTTTAAACCCATTGCTAAAGGTCACTAAATATTCACCAAACTTGCAGTTCGGGAAATGACACCTGCTCTCTAAAAAAACGCTGGGGTGGAAAATCGACCAAATAATTCAAAAGAGGGCAACCTTCAAAGAAGACAATTTCAAGAGTTATATTGTACTGCCAATTGTTTCCTTTTTTTAACAGAAAAGAAAACGGCGGAGAAAAATGATGAGTTTTACGAATTTTCAAAGACATGCAAACCCAAATTACAAAAACCTATCAGCTCACAGCAGCCAGAAGGGCCATTAGCATAAATGCTGTAAACAATAAATGCTGAAGCGATTGTGGAGAAATGCGTACCCTCGACTCTAAGGGGGACGTGGTAAGAGCCACTAATGAAAACACAAAGAGGGTGCTTTGAAAAGGGAAACACGGTGCTACCAGTCAATCAATCACACCCACTGCTGGGCCTATCACCTGAGAACATGAGAATCAAAAAGTCACAGGCTGGCAAACCTGCACTCCAAAAATATTTACCATAGCCAACACTTGGAAGCAATGAAAATGTCCATCAACCGAGGAATGCACAAAGAAGAAGTGGTCCACGTACACAGTGGAAAATTACTCCAATAAAAAATAAAAATTAAATTTAAAAATCCAACAAAAGTAAGGAGACATCAGCTTGTGTGGGTTTGTCCGGGCACACTCCACTCTAATTTATAACCGAGAAACACCACAGGCCGCAAGGGCTTTTCCCTAGTTATCAGGGTGGGGAACATAGAAAGGCTGCCGCCCTCTGGCAGTTAGCTGCAAAAGCAGTTTTAAAGCCTGTGCTAATGGTCATTTCATAGGAACAAGTACTGCAGAACTGTAAATGAAACCTGCCCTCAAAATGTCTTCAGGGAGGTAATGGCCAAAACATTTCAAAAGGTGACACGTACTTTAAGAGAACACTTTGAAGAACTAAGGGGTAATCACTGCTTGAAAAATAAAAAGGACATGCCTTAAAGCTCAATTTCAACGGATTATGAGGCACATGCGAATTCAACCACAAAGAGGTATCAGCTCACACTTGTCAGAATAACCATGAGCAAGAAAACTACAAACAATAAATGCTGAAGGTGTTGTGGAGAAATGCATACCCTCAACTTCAAGGGGGACGTAAGTTGGAAAGGGCCACGAATGAGAACAGAATGGAGGTGCCTTAAAAAGGTAAACATTGAGCTACCATATGATCCAGCAGGCCCACTCCTCCACCTATAATCTAAGAAGAGAGAATTGGAAAGACACAGGCAGGCAAATCTGCATTGCCCAGTATTACAATAGCCAAGATATGGAAGTAACCAAAAAGACCACCAACAGATGGGTGGGCAAAGAAGAACTCCTCCATGTACAGATGGAATATTCGCTAGTGAAAAAAATGAAACAATGCCATTTGCAGCACCATAGATGAGTCTAGACATAATCACGCCACGTGTAGTAAGTGAGAAAGCAAAAGGCACATATCCTATCATATCACTTTCAGGAGTTACTTAAAAATTGATACCAATGAAGATATTTCCACAGAGAAAGGCAATCACAGATTCATTAAAAAACTTATGGTTCACCAAATAGAAAGGGATGAGGATTGGATACATTACCATATTGGGGTTAACAGAGATATACAAACCATGTGAAATATATAACCACCAAAGACGTACGGAAGACCAGGAGAAGACTGCTCAACATTGTGTCATAACCTATATTGGCAAAAGATGCGAGGAAGAATAGATACACGTATATGTGTGATAGAACCACATCTTGCACACCTAGAACAAACAAACCATTGTAATCAAATTTGCTGGGATAAAAAATAAAAAGTAAATTACAAATATGAACAAGGAGTAATGAGACATAAAGTTAAAGGGCTTTTTCCTGGCACATTCCATTCTAATATACAACCTAGAACACCACTTCCATTAAGGCTCTGTTTCCCTAGTAACCAAATTTGGTAAAGGAGAAATGCTGCCAACCTTGTGGCCGTATCCTGCAAGAGCAGCTTTAAAGTCACAGCTAATGGTCACTTAACATTCACAAGGACTCAGGGCTGTAAAGGACACTTGCCCTAAATATTTGTGCTGAAGTAGGGAATGGGCAAAAAATTCAAAACAGGCAAATGTTTCAAGAAGAGATTATGAAGAGTTAAGTTTTACTCACACTCTTTTTTAAAAAAAGGAAAATGGATAAAAGCTCAACCTCAGGGAGTGTTAGACGCATGCAATCTAATCTACAAAAAGTTTCAACTTACACCAGTCGACTGACCATCAGCAAAAAGTCTACAAACAATAAATGCTGAAGGGGTTTTAGAGAACTGTGTACCCTCTGCCTGCTGGTGAGACGTAAAGGGGTAACAGCCAATAATGAGAACAGAAAGGAGCTGTGTTTAAAAGTAAAAATGGAGGTACTATTCAATCCAGCAGGCGCACCATTGGACCTCTCACCTGAGAAGACAAGAATCGAGAAGACACAGGCCGCAAAAGCTGCAGTGCAGCCTTATTCACCATAGCCAAGACAGTGAAGCAATCAAAATGTCCAACAACAGGTAAATGGATAAAGAAGAAGTGGTCCATGTACACAATGGAATATTAGCCATGGAAGACAATGAACCATTGCTCTTTGAGGCACCACAAATGAGTCTGGAGATAATCACGAAAGATGAGGTAAGTTGGAAAGCAAAAGACCTGTATTCTATGATAGCACTTATAGGCATTATCTAATAACTGACACAAATGAACTTATTTCCACAGAGAAAGACACTCACAGATTTAGAAAACAAACTATGCTCATCTAAAACGACAGGTGGGGGGAATGGATAAATTAAGGTTAGTGTTACTATATGTATACAAACACATATTATATACATATCTCAAAAAGGCCAACCATATAGCAAGGGAAGTCTGCGGAACCCTCTGTAACATTTTACATGGGAAGAGGATCTGTACTTGAATAGACATATATAATGTACAAATGAACCAGATTGTGTACACCTAGGACAAACAATATTCTAAGCTTTACCCCAATTAAAACACTTTTAAAAACCAAGAAGAAATAATGACACATAAACTTGTGGGGGTTTCTCCACGCACATTCCAATGTAATTTACAACCTAGGAACACGACTTCCAGAAAGGCTCTGCTGCCCTACTACCCAGATTTGGGAATGGAGAAATGCTGCCTCCTAGAGGCCGCTTCCCACAACAGCAGCTTTACACCCATTGCTAAAGGTCACTAAATATTCACCAAACTTGCAGTTCGGGAAATGACACCTGCTCTCTAAAAAAACGCTGGGGTGGAAAATCGACCAAATAATTCAAAAGAGGGCAACCTTCAAAGAAGACAATTTCAAGAGTTATATTGTACTGCCAATTGTTTCCTTTTTTTAACGGAAAAGAAAACGGCGGAGAAAAATGATGAGTTTTACGAATTTTCAAAGACATGCAAACCCAAATTACAAAAACCTATCAGCTCACAGCAGCCAGAAGGGCCATTAGCATAAATGCTGTAAACAATAAATGCTGAAGCGATTGTGGAGAAATGCGTACCCTCGACTCTAAGGGGGACGTGGTAAGAGCCACTAATGAAAACACAAAGAAGGTGCTTTGAAAAGGGAAACACGGTGCTACCAGTCAATCAATCACACCCACTGCTGGGCCTATCACCTGAGAACATGAGAATCAAAAAGTCACAGGCTGGCAATCCTGCACTCCAAAAATATTTACCATAGCCAACACTTGGAAGCAATGAAAATGTCCATCAACCGAGGAATGCACAAAGAAGAAGTGGTCCACGTACACAGTGGAAAATTACTCCAATAAAAAATAAAAATTAAATTTAAAAATCCAACAAAAGTAAGGAGACATCAGCTTGTGTGGGTTTGTCCGGGCACACTCCACTCTAATTTATAACCGAGAAACACCACAGGCCGCAAGAGCTTTTCCCTAGTTACCAGGGTGGGGAACATAGAAAGGCTGCCGCCCTCTGGCAGTTACCTGCAAAAGCAGTTTTAAAGCCTGTGCTAATGGTCATTTCATAGGAACAAGTACTGCAGAACTGTAAATGAAACCTGCCCTCAAAATGTCTTCAGGGAGGTAATGGCCAAAACATTTCAAAAGGTGACACGTACTTTAAGAGAACACTTTGAAGAACTAAGGGGTAATCACTGCTTGAAAAATAAAAAGGACATGCCTTAAAGCTCAATTTCAACGGATTATGAGGCACATGCGAATTCAACCACAAAGAGGTATCAGCTCACACTTGTCAGAATAACCATGAGCAAGAAAACTACAAACAATAAATGCTGAAGGTGTTGTGGAGAAATGCATACCCTCAACTTCAAGGGGGACGGAAGTTGGAAAGGGCCACGAATGAGAACAGAATGGAGGTGCCTTAAAAAGGTAAACATTGAGCTACCATATGATCCAGCAGGCCCACTCCTCCACCTATAATCTAAGAAGAGAGAATTGGAAAGACACAGGCAGGCAAATCTGCATTGCCCAGTATTACAATAGCCAAGATATGGAAGCAACCAAAAAGTCCACCAACAGATGGGTGGGCAAAGAAGAACTCCTCCATGTACAGATGGAATGTTCGCTAGTGAAAAAAATGAAACAATGCCATTTGCAGCACCATAGATGAGTCTAGACGTAATCACAACACCTATAGAAAGTGAGAAAGCAAAAGGCACATATCCTATCATGTCACTTTTAGGAGTTACTTAAAAATTGATACCAATGAAGATATTTCCACAGAGAAAGGCAATCACAGATTCATTAAAAAACTTATGGTTCACCAAATAGAAAGGGATGAGGATTGGATACATTGCCATATTGGGGTTAACAGAGATATACAAACCATGTGAAATATATAACCCCCAAAGACGTACGGAAGACCAGGAGAAGACTACTCAACATTGTGTCATAACCTACATTGGCAAAGGATGTGAGGAAGAATAGATACATGTATATGTGTGAAAGAACCACATCTTGCACACCTAGAACAAACAAACCATTGTAATCAAATTTGCTGGGATAAAAAATAAAAAGTAAATTACAAATATGAACAAGAAGTAATGAGACATAAAGTTAAAGGGCTTTTTCCTGGCACATTCCATTCTAATATACACCCTAGAACACCACTTCCATTAAGGCTCTGTTTCCCTAGTAACCAAATTTGGTAAAGGAGAAATGCTGCCACCTAGTGGCCGTTTCCTGCAAGAGCAGCTTTAAAGTCACAGCTAATGGTCACTTAACATTCACAAGGACTCAGGGCTGTAAAGGACACTTGCCCTAAATATTTGTGCTGAAGTAGGGAATGGGCAAAAAATTCAAAACAGGCAAATGTTTCAAGAAGAGATTATGAAGAGTTAAGTTTTACTCACACTCTTTTTTAAAAAAAGGAAAATGGATAAAAGCTCAACCTCAGGGAGTGTTAGACGCATGCAATCTAATCTACAAAAAGTTTCAACTTACACCAGTCGACTGACCATCAGCAAAAAGTCTACAAACAATAAATGCTGAAGGGGTTTTAGAGAACTGTGTACCCTCTGCCTGCTGGTGAGACGTAAAGGGGTAACAGCCAATAATGAGAACAGAAAGGAGCTGTGTTTAAAAGTAAAAATGGAGGTACTATTCAATCCAGCAGGCGCACCATTGGACCTCTCACCTGAGAAGACAAGAATCGAGAAGACACAGGCCGCAAAAGCTGCAGTGCAGCCTTATTCACCATAGCCAAGACAGTGAAGCAATCAAAATGTCCAACAACAGGTAAATGGATAAAGAAGAAGTGGTCCATGTACACAATGGAATATTAGCCATGGAAGACAATGAACCATTGCTCTTTGAGGCACCACAAATGAGTCTGGAGATAATCACGAAAGATGAGGTAAGTTGGAAAGCAAAAGACCTGTATTCTATGATAGCACTTATAGGCATTATCTAATAACTGACACAAATGAACTTATTTCCACAGAGAAAGACACTCACAGATTTAGAAAACAAACTATGCTCATCTAAAACGACAGGTGGGGGGAATGGATAAATTAAGGTTAGTGTTACTATATGTATACAAACACATATTATATACATATCTCAAAAAGGCCAAGCACATAGCAAGGGAAGTCTGCGGAACCCTCTGTAACATTTTACATGGGAAGAGGATCTGTACTTGAATAGACATATATAATGTACAAATGAACCAGATTGTGTACACCTAGGACAAACAATATTCTAAGCTTTACCCCAATTAAAACACTTTTAAAAACCAAGAAGAAATAATGACACATAAACTTGTGGGGGTTTCTCCACGCACATTCCAATGTAATTTACAACCTAGGAACACGACTTCCAGAAAGGCTCTGCTGCCCTACTACCCAGATTTGGGAATGGAGAAATGCTGCCTCCTAGAGGCCGCTTCCCACAACAGCAGCTTTACACCCATTGCTAAAGGTCACTAAATATTCACCAAACTTGCAGTTCGGGAAATGACACCTGCTCTCTAAAAAAACGCTGGGGTGGAAAATCGACCAAATAATTCAAAAGAGGGCAACCTTCAAAGAAGACAATTTCAAGAGTTATATTGTACTGCCAATTGTTTCCTTTTTTTAACGGAAAAGAAAACGGCGGAGAAAAATGATGAGTTTTACGAATTTTCAAAGACATGCAAACCCAAATTACAAAAACCTATCAGCTCACAGCAGCCAGAAGGGCCATTAGCATAAATGCTGTAAACAATAAATGCTGAAGCGATTGTGGAGAAATGCGTACCCTCGACTCTAAGGGGGACGTGGTAAGAGCCACTAATGAAAACACAAAGAAGGTGCTTTGAAAAGGGAAACACGGTGCTACCAGTCAATCAATCACACCCACTGCTGGGCCTATCACCTGAGAACATGAGAATCAAAAAGTCACAGGCTGGCAATCCTGCACTCCAAAAATATTTACCATAGCCAACACTTGGAAGCAATGAAAATGTCCATCAACCGAGGAATGCACAAAGAAGAAGTGGTCCACGTACACAGTGGAAAATTACTCCAATAAAAAATAAAAATTAAATTTAAAAATCCAACAAAAGTAAGGAGACATCAGCTTGTGTGGGTTTGTCCGGGCACACTCCACTCTAATTTATAACCGAGAAACACCACAGGCCGCAAGAGCTTTTCCCTAGTTACCAGGGTGGGGAACATAGAAAGGCTGCCGCCCTCTGGCAGTTACCTGCAAAAGCAGTTTTAAAGCCTGTGCTAATGGTCATTTCATAGGAACAAGTACTGCAGAACTGTAAATGAAACCTGCCCTCAAAATGTCTTCAGGGAGGTAATGGCCAAAACATTTCAAAAGGTGACACGTACTTTAAGAGAACACTTTGAAGAACTAAGGGGTAATCACTGCTTGAAAAATAAAAAGGACATGCCTTAAAGCTCAATTTCAACGGATTATGAGGCACATGCGAATTCAACCACAAAGAGGTATCAGCTCACACTTGTCAGAATAACCATGAGCAAGAAAACTACAAACAATAAATGCTGAAGGTGTTGTGGAGAAATGCATACCCTCAACTTCAAGGGGGACGGAAGTTGGAAAGGGCCACGAATGAGAACAGAATGGAGGTGCCTTAAAAAGGTAAACATTGAGCTACCATATGATCCAGCAGGCCCACTCCTCCACCTATAATCTAAGAAGAGAGAATTGGAAAGACACAGGCAGGCAAATCTGCATTGCCCAGTATTACAATAGCCAAGATATGGAAGCAACCAAAAAGTCCACCAACAGATGGGTGGGCAAAGAAGAACTCCTCCATGTACAGATGGAATGTTCGCTAGTGAAAAAAATGAAACAATGCCATTTGCAGCACCATAGATGAGTCTAGACGTAATCACAACACCTATAGAAAGTGAGAAAGCAAAAGGCACATATCCTATCATGTCACTTTTAGGAGTTACTTAAAAATTGATACCAATGAAGATATTTCCACAGAGAAAGGCAATCACAGATTCATTAAAAAACTTATGGTTCACCAAATAGAAAGGGATGAGGATTGGATACATTGCCATATTGGGGTTAACAGAGATATACAAACCATGTGAAATATATAACCCCCAAAGACGTACGGAAGACCAGGAGAAGACTACTCAACATTGTGTCATAACCTACATTGGCAAAGGATGTGAGGAAGAATAGATACATGTATATGTGTGAAAGAACCACATCTTGCACACCTAGAACAAACAAACCATTGTAATCAAATTTGCTGGGATAAAAAATAAAAAGTAAATTACAAATATGAACAAGAAGTAATGAGACATAAAGTTAAAGGGCTTTTTCCTGGCACATTCCATTCTAATATACACCCTAGAACACCACTTCCATTAAGGCTCTGTTTCCCTAGTAACCAAATTTGGTAAAGGAGAAATGCTGCCACCTAGTGGCCGTTTCCTGCAAGAGCAGCTTTAAAGTCACAGCTAATGGTCACTTAACATTCACAAGGACTCAGGGCTGTAAAGGACACTTGCCCTAAATATTTGTGCTGAAGTAGGGAATGGGCAAAAAATTCAAAACAGGCAAATGTTTCAAGAAGAGATTATGAAGAGTTAAGTTTTACTCACACTCTTTTTAAAAAAAAGGAAAATGGATAAAAGCTCAACCTCAGGGAGTGTTAGACGCATGCAATCTAATCTACAAAAAGTTTCAACTTACACCAGTCGACTGACCATCAGCAAAAAGTCTACAAACAATAAATGCTGAAGGGGTTTTAGAGAACTGTGTACCCTCTGCCTGCTGGTGAGACGTAAAGGGGTAACAGCCAATAATGAGAACAGAAAGGAGCTGTGTTTAAAAGTAAAAATGGAGGTACTATTCAATCCAGCAGGCGCACCATTGGACCTCTCACCTGAGAAGACAAGAATCGAGAAGACACAGGCCGCAAAAGCTGCAGTGCAGCCTTATTCACCATAGCCAAGACAGTGAAGCAATCAAAATGTCCAACAACAGGTAAATGGATAAAGAAGAAGTGGTCCATGTACACAATGGAATATTAGCCATGGAAGACAATGAACCATTGCTCTTTGAGGCACCACAAATGAGTCTGGAGATAATCACGAAAGATGAGGTAAGTTGGAAAGCAAAAGACCTGTATTCTATGATAGCACTTATAGGCATTATCTAATAACTGACACAAATGAACTTATTTCCACAGAGAAAGACACTCACAGATTTAGAAAACAAACTATGCTCATCTAAAACGACAGGTGGGGGGAATGGATAAATTAAGGTTAGTGTTACTATATGTATACAAACACATATTATATACATATCTCAAAAAGGCCAACCATATAGCAAGGGAAGTCTGCGGAACCCTCTGTAACATTTTACATGGGAAGAGGATCTGTACTTGAATAGACATATATAATGTACAAATGAACCAGATTGTGTACACCTAGGACAAACAATATTCTAAGCTTTACCCCAATTAAAACACTTTTAAAAACCAAGAAGAAATAATGACACATAAACTTGTGGGGGTTTCTCCACGCACATTCCAATGTAATTTACAACCTAGGAACACGACTTCCAGAAAGGCTCTGCTGCCCTACTACCCAGATTTGGGAATGGAGAAATGCTGCCTCCTAGAGGCCGCTTCCCACAACAGCAGCTTTACACCCATTGCTAAAGGTCACTAAATATTCACCAAACTTGCAGTTCGGGAAATGACACCTGCTCTCTAAAAAAACGCTGGGGTGGAAAATCGACCAAATAATTCAAAAGAGGGCAACCTTCAAAGAAGACAATTTCAAGAGTTATATTGTACTGCCAATTGTTTCCTTTTTTTAACGGAAAAGAAAACGGCGGAGAAAAATGATGAGTTTTACGAATTTTCAAAGACATGCAAACCCAAATTACAAAAACCTATCAGCTCACAGCAGCCAGAAGGGCCATTAGCATAAATGCTGTAAACAATAAATGCTGAAGCGATTGTGGAGAAATGCGTACCCTCGACTCTAAGGGGGACGTGGTAAGAGCCACTAATGAAAACACAAAGAAGGTGCTTTGAAAAGGGAAACACGGTGCTACCAGTCAATCAATCACACCCACTGCTGGGCCTATCACCTGAGAACATGAGAATCAAAAAGTCACAGGCTGGCAATCCTGCACTCCAAAAATATTTACCATAGCCAACACTTGGAAGCAATGAAAATGTCCATCAACCGAGGAATGCACAAAGAAGAAGTGGTCCACGTACACAGTGGAAAATTACTCCAATAAAAAATAAAAATTAAATTTAAAAATCCAACAAAAGTAAGGAGACATCAGCTTGTGTGGGTTTGTCCGGGCACACTCCACTCTAATTTATAACCGAGAAACACCACAGGCCGCAAGAGCTTTTCCCTAGTTACCAGGGTGGGGAACATAGAAAGGCTGCCGCCCTCTGGCAGTTACCTGCAAAAGCAGTTTTAAAGCCTGTGCTAATGGTCATTTCATAGGAACAAGTACTGCAGAACTGTAAATGAAACCTGCCCTCAAAATGTCTTCAGGGAGGTAATGGCCAAAACATTTCAAAAGGTGACACGTACTTTAAGAGAACACTTTGAAGAACTAAGGGGTAATCACTGCTTGAAAAATAAAAAGGACATGCCTTAAAGCTCAATTTCAACGGATTATGAGGCACATGCGAATTCAACCACAAAGAGGTATCAGCTCACACTTGTCAGAATAACCATGAGCAAGAAAACTACAAACAATAAATGCTGAAGGTGTTGTGGAGAAATGCATACCCTCAACTTCAAGGGGGACGGAAGTTGGAAAGGGCCACGAATGAGAACAGAATGGAGGTGCCTTAAAAAGGTAAACATTGAGCTACCATATGATCCAGCAGGCCCACTCCTCCACCTATAATCTAAGAAGAGAGAATTGGAAAGACACAGGCAGGCAAATCTGCATTGCCCAGTATTACAATAGCCAAGATATGGAAGCAACCAAAAAGTCCACCAACAGATGGGTGGGCAAAGAAGAACTCCTCCATGTACAGATGGAATGTTCGCTAGTGAAAAAAATGAAACAATGCCATTTGCAGCACCATAGATGAGTCTAGACGTAATCACAACACCTATAGAAAGTGAGAAAGCAAAAGGCACATATCCTATCATGTCACTTTTAGGAGTTACTTAAAAATTGATACCAATGAAGATATTTCCACAGAGAAAGGCAATCACAGATTCATTAAAAAACTTATGGTTCACCAAATAGAAAGGGATGAGGATTGGATACATTGCCATATTGGGGTTAACAGAGATATACAAACCATGTGAAATATATAACCCCCAAAGACGTACGGAAGACCAGGAGAAGACTACTCAACATTGTGTCATAACCTACATTGGCAAAGGATGCGAGGAAGAATAGATACATGTATATGTGTGAAAGAACCACATCTTGCACACCTAGAACAAACAAACCATTGTAATCAAATTTGCTGGGATAAAAAATAAAAAGTAAATTACAAATATGAACAAGAAGTAATGAGACATAAAGTTAAAGGGCTTTTTCCTGGCACATTCCATTCTAATATACACCCTAGAACACCACTTCCATTAAGGCTCTGTTTCCCTAGTAACCAAATTTGGTAAAGGAGAAATGCTGCCACCTAGTGGCCGTTTCCTGCAAGAGCAGCTTTAAAGTCACAGCTAATGGTCACTTAACATTCACAAGGACTCAGGGCTGTAAAGGACACTTGCCCTAAATATTTGTGCTGAAGTAGGGAATGGGCAAAAAATTCAAAACAGGCAAATGTTTCAAGAAGAGATTATGAAGAGTTAAGTTTTACTCACACTCTTTTTAAAAAAAAGGAAAATGGATAAAAGCTCAACCTCAGGGAGTGTTAGACGCATGCAATCTAATCTACAAAAAGTTTCAACTTACACCAGTCGACTGACCATCAGCAAAAAGTCTACAAACAATAAATGCTGAAGGGGTTTTAGAGAACTGTGTACCCTCTGCCTGCTGGTGAGACGTAAAGGGGTAACAGCCAATAATGAGAACAGAAAGGAGCTGTGTTTAAAAGTAAAAATGGAGGTACTATTCAATCCAGCAGGCGCACCATTGGACCTCTCACCTGAGAAGACAAGAATCGAGAAGACACAGGCCGCAAAAGCTGCAGTGCAGCCTTATTCACAATAGCCAAGACAGTGAAGCAATCAAAATGTCCAACAACAGGTAAATGGATAAAGAAGAAGTGGTCCATGTACACAATGGAATATTAGCCATGGAAGACAATGAACCATTGCTCTTTGAGGCACCACAAATGAGTCTGGAGATAATCACGAAAGATGAGGTAAGTTGGAAAGCAAAAGACCTGTTTTCTATGGTAGCACTTATAGGCGTTACCTAATAACTGACACAAATGAACATATCTCCACAGAGAAAGACACTCTGATTTAGAAAACAAACTATGCTCATCTAAAACGACAGGTGGGGGGAATGGATAAATTAAGATTAGTGTTACTATATGTATACAAACACATATGATATACATATCTCAAAAAGACCAACCATATAGCAAGGGAAGTCTGCGGAACCCTCTGTAACATTTTACATGGGAAGAGGATCTGTACTTGAATAGACATATATAATGTACAAACGAACCAGATTGTGTACACTCAGGACAAACAGTATTCTAAGCTTTACCCCAATTAAAACACTTTTAAAAACCAAGAAGAAATAATGACACATAAACTTGTGGGGGTTTCTCCACGCACATTCCAATGGAATTTACAACCTAGGAACACGACTTCCAGAAAGGCTCTGCTGCCCTACTACCCAGATTTGGGAATGGAGAAATGCTGCCTCCTTGAGGCCACTTCCCACAACAGCAGCTTTAAACCCATTGCTAAAGGTCACTAAATATTCACCAAACTTGCAGTTCGGGAAATGACACCTGCTCTCTAAAAAAACGCTGGGGTGGAAAATCGACCAAATAATTCAAAAGAGGGCAACCTTCAAAGAAGACAATTTCAAGAGTTATATTGTACTGCCAATTGTTTCCTTTTTTTAACAGAAAAGAAAACGGCGGAGAAAAATGATGAGTTTTACGAATTTTCAAAGACATGCAAACCCAAATTACAAAAACCTATCAGCTCACAGCAGCCAGAAGGGCCATTAGCATAAATGCTGTAAACAATAAATGCTGAAGCGATTGTGGAGAAATGCGTACCCTCGACTCTAAGGGGGACGTGGTAAGAGCCACTAATGAAAACACAAAGAGGGTGCTTTGAAAAGGGAAACACGGTGCTACCAGTCAATCAATCACACCCACTGCTGGGCCTATCACCTGAGAACATGAGAATCAAAAAGTCACAGGCTGGCAAACCTGCACTCCAAAAATATTTACCATAGCCAACACTTGGAAGCAATGAAAATGTCCATCAACCGAGGAATGCACAAAGAAGAAGTGGTCCACGTACACAGTGGAAAATTACTCCAATAAAAAATAAAAATTAAATTTAAAAATCCAACAAAAGTAAGGAGACATCAGCTTGTGTGGGTTTGTCCGGGCACACTCCACTCTAATTTATAACCGAGAAACACCACAGGCCGCAAGGGCTTTTCCCTAGTTATCAGGGTGGGGAACATAGAAAGGCTGCCGCCCTCTGGCAGTTAGCTGCAAAAGCAGTTTTAAAGCCTGTGCTAATGGTCATTTCATAGGAACAAGTACTGCAGAACTGTAAATGAAACCTGCCCTCAAAATGTCTTCAGGGAGGTAATGGCCAAAACATTTCAAAAGGTGACACGTACTTTAAGAGAACACTTTGAAGAACTAAGGGGTAATCACTGCTTGAAAAATAAAAAGGACATGCCTTAAAGCTCAATTTCAACGGATTATGAGGCACATGCGAATTCAACCACAAAGAGGTATCAGCTCACACTTGTCAGAATAACCATGAGCAAGAAAACTACAAACAATAAATGCTGAAGGTGCTGTGGAGAAATGCATACCCTCAACTTCAAGGGGGACGTAAGTTGGAAAGGGCCACGAATGAGAACAGAATGGAGGTGCCTTAAAAATATAAACATTGAGCTACCATATGATCCAGCAGGCCCACTCCTCCACCTATAATCTAAGAAGAGAGAATTGGAAAGACACAGGCAGGCAAATCTGCATTGCCCAGTATTACAATAGCCAAGATATGGAAGTAACCAAAAAGACCACCAACAGATGGGTGGGCAAAGAAGAACTCCTCCATGTACAGATGGAATATTCGCTAGTGAAAAAATGAAACAATGCCATTTGCAGCACCATAGATGAGTCTAGTCGTAATCACGCCACGTGTAGTAAGTGAGAAAGCAAAAGGCACATATACTATCATATCACTTTCAGGAGTTACTTAAAAATTGATACCAATGAAGATATTTCCACAGAGAAAGGCAATCACAGATTCATTAAAAAACTTATGGTTCACCAAATAGAAAGGGATGAGGATTGGATACATTACCATATTGGGGTTAACAGAGATATACAAACCATGTGAAATATATAACCACCAAAGACGTACGGAAGACCAGGAGAAGACTGCTCAACATTGTGTCATAACCTACATTGGCAAAGGATGCGAGGAAGAATAGATACACGTATATGTGTGAAAGAACCACATCTTGCACACCTAGAACAAACAAACCATTGTAATCAAATTTGCTGGGATAAAAAATAAAAAGTAAATTACAAATATGAACAAGAAGTAATGAGACATAAAGTTAAAGGGCTTTTTCCTGGCACATTCCATTCTAATATACACCCTAGAACACCACTTCCATTAAGGCTCTGTTTCCCTAGTAACCAAATTTGGTAACGGAGAAATGCGGCCACCTAGTGGCCGTTTCCTGCAAGAGCAGCTTTAAAGTCACAGCTAATGGTCACTTAACATTCACAAGGACTCAGGGCTGTAAAGGACACTTGCCCTAAATATTTGTGCTGAAGTAGGGAATGGACAAAAAATTCAAAACAGGCAAATGTTTCAAGAAGAGATTATGAAGAGTTAAGTTTTACTCACACTCTTTTTTAAAAAAAGGAAAATGGATAAAAGTTCAACCTCAGGGAGTGTTAGACGCATGCAATCTAATCTACAAAAAGTTTCAACTTACACCAGTCGACTGACCATCAGCAAAAAGTCTACAAACAATAAATGCTGAAGGGGTTTTAGAGAACTGTGTACCCTCTGCCTGCTGGTGAGACGTAAAGAGGTAACAGCCAATAATGAGAACAGAAAGGAACTGTGTTTAAAAGTAAAAATGGAGGTACTATTCAATCCAGCAGGCGCACCATTGGACTTCTCACCTGAGAAGACAAGAATCGAGAAGACACAGGCCGCAAAAGCTGCAGTGCAGCCTTATTCACCATAGCCAAGACAGTGAAGCAATCAAAATGTCCAACAACAGGTAAATGGATAAAGAAGAAGTGGTCCATGTACACAATGGAATATTAGCCATGGAAGACAATGAACCATTGCTCTTTGAGGCACCACAAATGAGTCTGGAGATAATCACGAAAGATGAGGTAAGTTGGAAAGCAAAAGACCTGTTTTCTATGGTAGCACTTATAGGCGTTACCTAATAACTGACACAAATGAACATATCTCCACAGAGAAAGACACTCTGATTTAGAAAACAAACTATGCTCATCTAAAACGACAGGTGGGGGGAATGGATAAATTAAGATTAGTGTTACTATATGTATACAAACACATATGATATACATATCTCAAAAAGACCAACCATATAGCAAGGGAAGTCTGCGGAACCATCTGTAACATTTTACATGGGAAGAGGATCTGTACTTGAATAGACATATATAATGTACAAACGAACCAGATTGTGTACACCTAGGACAAACAATATTCTAAGCTTTACCCCAATTAAAACACTTTTAAAAACCAAGAAGAAATAATGACACATAAACTTATGGGGGTTTCTCCACGCACATTCCAATGGAATTTACAACCTAGGAACACGACTTCCAGAAAGGCTCTGCTGCCCTACTACCCAGATTTGGGAATGGAGAAATGCTGCCTCCTTGAGGCCACTTCCCACAACAGCAGCTTTAAACCCATTGCTAAAGGTCACTAAATATTCACCAAACTTGCAGTTCGGGAAATGACACCTGCTCTCTAAAAAAACGCTGGCGTGGAAAATCGACCAAATAATTCAAAAGAGGGCAACCTTCAAAGAAGACAATTTCAAGAGTTATATTGTACTGCCAATTGTTTCCTTTTTTTAACAGAAAAGAAAACGGCGGAGAAAAATGATGAGTTTTACGAATTTTCAAAGACATGCAAACCCAAATTACAAAAACCTATCAGCTCACAGCAGCCAGAAGGGCCATTAGCATCAATGCTGTAAACAATAAATGCTGAAGCGATTGTGGAGAAATGCGTACCCTCGACTCTAAGGGGGACGTGGTAAGAGCCACTAATGAAAACACAAAGAGGGTGCTTTGAAAAGGGAAACACGGTGCTACCAGTCAATCAATCACACCCACTGCTGGGCCTATCACCTGAGAACATGAGAATCAAAAAGTCACAGGCTGGCAAACCTGCACTCCAAAAATATTTACCATAGCCAACACTTGGAAGCAATGAAAATGTCCATCAACCGAGGAATGCACAAAGAAGAAGTGGTCCACGTACACAGTGGAAAATTACTCCAATAAAAAATAAAAATTAAATTTAAAAATCCAACAAAAGTAAGGAGACATCAGCTTGTGTGGGTTTGTCGGGGCACACTCCACTCTAATTTATAACCGAGAAACACCACAGGCCGCAAGGGCTTTTCCCTAGTTACCAGGGTGGGGAACATAGAAAGGCTGCCGCCCTCTGGCAGTTACCTGCAAAAGCAGTTTTAAAGCCTGTGCTAATGGTCATTTCATAGGAACAAGTACTGCAGAACTGTAAATGAAACCTGCCCTCAAAATGTCTTCAGGGAGGTAACGGCCAAAACATTTCAAAAGGTGACACGTACTTTAAGAGAACACTTTGAAGAACTAAGGGGTAATCACTGCTTGAAAAATAAAAAGGACATGCCTTAAAGCTCAATTTCAACGGATTATGAGGCACATGCGAATTCAACCACAAAGAGGTATCAGCTCACACTTGTCAGAATAACCATGAGCAAGAAAACTACAAACAATAAATGCTGAAGGTGTTGTGGAGAAATGCATACCCTCAACTTCAAGGGGGACGTAAGTTGGAAAGGGCCACGAATGAGAACAGAATGGAGGTGCCTTAAAAATATAAACATTGAGCTACCATATGATCCAGCAGGCCCACTCCTCCACCTATAATCTAAGAAGAGAGAATTGGAAAGACACAGGCAGGCAAATCTGCATTGCCCAGTATTACAATAGCCAAGATATGGAAGTAACCAAAAAGACCACCAACAGATGGGTGGGCAAAGAAGAACTCCTCCATGTACAGATGGAATATTCGCTAGTGAAAAAATGAAACAATGCCATTTGCAGCACCATAGATGAGTCTAGACGTAATCACGCCACGTGTAGTAAGTGAGAAAGCAAAAGGCACATATCCTATCATATCACTTTCAGGAGTTACTTAAAAATTGATACCAATGAAGATATTTCCACAGAGAAAGGCAATCACAGATTCATTAAAAAACTTATGGTTCACCAAATAGAAAGGGATGAGGATTGGATACATTACCATATTGGGGTTAACAGAGATATACAAACCATGTGAAATATATAACCACCAAAGACGTACGGAAGACCAGGAGAAGACTGCTCAACATTGTGTCATAACCTACATTGGCAAAGGATGCGAGGAAGAATAGATACACGTATATGTGTGAAAGAACCACATCTTGCACACCTACAACAAACAAACCATTGTAATCAAATTTGCTGGGATAAACAATAAAAAGTAAATTACAAATATGAACAAGGAGTAATGAGACATAAAGTTAAAGGGCTTTTTCCTGGCACATTCCATTCTAATATACACCCTAGAACACCACTTCCATTAAGGCTCTGTTTCCCTAGTAACCAAATTTGGTAAAGGAGAAATGCTGCCAACCTTGTGGCCGTATCCTGCAAGAGCAGCTTTAAAGTCACAGCTAATGGTCACTTAACATTCACAAGAATTCAGGGCTGTAAAGGACACTTGCCCTAAATATTTGTGCTGAAGTAGGGAATGGACAAAATATTCAAAACAGGCAAATATTGCAAGAAGAGATTATGAAGAGTTAAGTTTTATTCACACTCTTTTTAAAAAAAAGGAAAATGGATAAAAGCTCAACCTCAGGGAGTGTTAGACGCATGCAATCTAATCTACAAAAAGTTTCAACTTACACCAGTCGACTGACCATCAGCAAAAAGTCTACAAACAATAAATGCTGAAGGGGTTTTAGAGAACTGTGTACCCTCTGCCTGCTGGTGAGACGTAAAGGGGTAACAGCCAATAATGAGAACAGAAAGGAGCTGTGTTTAAAAGTAAAAATGGAGGTACTATTCAATCCAGCAGGCGCACCATTGGACCTCTCACCTGAGAAGACAAGAATCGAGAAGACACAGGCCGCAAAAGCTGCAGTGCAGCCTTATTCACAATAGCCAAGACAGTGAAGCAATCAAAATGTCCAACAACAGGTAAATGGATAAAGAAGAAGTGGTCCATGTACACAATGGAATATTAACCATGGAAGACAATGAACCATTGCTCTTTGAGGCACCACAAATGAGTCTGGAGATAATCATGAAAGATGAGGTAAGTTGGAAAGCAAAAGACCTGTGTTCTATGATAGCACTTATAGGCGTTATCTAATAACTGACACAAATGAACATATTTCCACAGAGAAAGACACTCACAGATTTAGAAAACAAACTATGCTCATCTAAAACGACAGGTGGGGGGAATGGATAAATTAAGGTTAGTGTTACTATATGTATACAAACACATATGATATACATATCTCAAAAAGGCCAACCATATAGCAAGGGAAGTCTGCGGAACCCTCTGTAACATTTTACATGGGAAGAGCATCTGTACTTGAATAGACATATATAATGTACAAATGAACCAGATTGTGTACACCTAGGACAAACAATATTCTAAGCTTTACCCCAATTAAAACACTTTTAAAAACCAAGAAGAAATAATGACACATAAACTTATGGGGGTTTCTCCACGCACATTCCAATGGAATTTACAACCTAGGAACACGACTTCCAGAAAGGCTCTGCTGCCCTACTACCCAGATTTGGGAATGGAGAAATGCTGCCTCCTTGAGGCCACTTCCCACAACAGCAGCTTTAAACCCATTGCTAAAGGTCACTAAATATTCACCAAACTTGCAGTTCGGGAAATGACACCTGCTCTCTAAAAAAACGCTGGGGTGGAAAATCGACCAAATAATTCAAAAGAGGGCAACCTTCAAAGAAGACAATTTCAAGAGTTATATTGTACTGCCAATTGTTTCCTTTTTTTAACAGAAAAGAAAACGGCGGAGAAAAATGATGAGTTTTACGAATTTTCAAAGACATGCAAACCCAAATTACAAAAACCTATCAGCTCACAGCAGCCAGAAGGGCCATTAGCATAAATGCTGTAAACAATAAATGCTGAAGCGATTGTGGAGAAATGCGTACCCTCGACTCTAAGGGGGACGTGGTAAGAGCCACTAATGAAAACACAAAGAGGGTGCTTTGAAAAGGGAAACACGGTGCTACCAGTCAATCAATCACACCCACTGCTGGGCCTATCACCTGAGAACATGAGAATCAAAAAGTCACAGGCTGGCAAACCTGCACTCCAAAAATATTTACCATAGCCAACACTTGGAAGCAATGAAAATGTCCATCAACCGAGGAATGCACAAAGAAGAAGTGGTCCACGTACACAGTGGAAAATTACTCCAATAAAAAATAAAAATTAAATTTAAAAATCCAACAAAAGTAAGGAGACATCAGCTTGTGTGGGTTTGTCCGGGCACACTCCACTCTAATTTATAACCGAGAAACACCACAGGCCGCAAGGGCTTTTCCCTAGTTACCAGGGTGGGGAACATAGAAAGGCTGCCGCCCTCTGGCAGTTACCTGCAAAAGCAGTTTTAAAGCCTGTGCTAATGGTCATTTCATAGGAACAAGTACTGCAGAACTGTAAATGAAACCTGCCCTCAAAATGTCTTCAGGGAGGTAATGGCCAAAACATTTCAAAAGGTGACACGTACTTTAAGAGAACACTTTGAAGAACTAAGGGGTAATCACTGCTTGAAAAATAAAAAGGACATGCCTTAAAGCTCAATTTCAACGGATTATGAGGCACATGCGAATTCAACCACAAAGAGGTATCAGCTCACACTTGTCAGAATAACCATGAGCAAGAAAACTACAAACAATAAATGCTGAAGGTGCTGTGGAGAAATGCATACCCTCAACTTCAAGGGGGACGTAAGTTGGAAAGGGCCACGAATGAGAACAGAATGGAGGTGCCTTAAAAATATAAACATTGAGCTACCATATGATCCAGCAGGCCCACTCCTCCACCTATAATCTAAGAAGAGAGAATTGGAAAGACACAGGCAGGCAAATCTGCATTGCCCAGTATTACAATAGCCAAGATATGGAAGTAACCAAAAAGACCACCAACAGATGGGTGGGCAAAGAAGAACTCCTCCATGTACAGATGGAATATTCGCTAGTGAAAAAATGAAACAATGCCATTTGCAGCACCATAGATGAGTCTAGTCATAATCACGCCACGTGTAGTAAGTGAGAAAGCAAAAGGCACATATCCTATCATATCACTTTCAGGAGTTACTTAAAAATTGATACCAATGAAAATATTTCCACAGAGAAAGGCAATCACAGATTCATTAAAAAACTTATGGTTCACCAAATAGAAAGGGATGAGGATTGGATACATTACCATATTGGGGTTAACAGAGATATACAAACCATGTGAAATATATAACCACCAAAGACGTACGGAAGACCAGGAGAAGACTGCTCAACATTGTGTCATAACCTACATTGGCAAAGGATGCGAGGAAGAATAGATACACGTATATGTGTGAAAGAACCACATCTTGCACACCTAGAACAAACAAACCATTGTAATCAAATTTGCTGGGATAAAAAATAAAAAGTAAATTACAAATATGAACAAGAAGTAATGAGACATAAAGTTAAAGGGCTTTTTCCTGGCACATTCCATTCTAATATACACCCTAGAACACCACTTCCATTAAGGCTCTGTTTCCCTAGTAACCAAATTTGGTAACGGAGAAATGCGGCCACCTAGTGGCCGTTTCCTGCAAGAGCAGCTTTAAAGTCACAGCTAATGGTCACTTAACATTCACAAGGACTCAGGGCTGTAAAGGACACTTGCCCTAAATATTTGTGCTGAAGTAGGGAATGGACAAAAAATTCAAAACAGGCAAATGTTTCAAGAAGAGATTATGAAGAGTTAAGTTTTACTCACACTCTTTTTTAAAAAAAGGAAAATGGATAAAAGTTCAACCTCAGGGAGTGTTAGACGCATGCAATCTAACCTACAAAAAGTTTCAACTTACACCAGTCGACTGACCATCAGCAAAAAGTCTACAAACAATAAATGCTGAAGGGGTTTTAGAGAACTGTGTACCCTCTGCCTGCTGGTGAGACGTAAAGAGGTAACAGCCAATAATGAGAACAGAAAGGAACTGTGTTTAAAAGTAAAAATGGAGGTACTATTCAATCCAGCAGGCGCACCATTGGACCTCTCACCTGAGAAGACAAGAATCGAGAAGACACAGGCCGCAAAAGCTGCAGTGCAGCCTTATTCACCATAGCCAAGACAGTGAAGCAATCAAAATGTCCAACAACAGGTAAATGGATAAAGAAGAAGTGGTCCATGTACACAATGGAATATTAGCCATGGAAGACAATGAACCATTGCTCTTTGAGGCACCACAAATGAGTCTGGAGATAATCACGAAAGATGAGGTAAGTTGGAAAGCAAAAGACCTGTTTTCTATGGTAGCACTTATAGGCGTTACCTAATAACTGACACAAATGAACATATCTCCACAGAGAAAGACACTCTGATTTAGAAAACAAACTATGCTCATCTAAAACGACAGGTGGGGGGAATGGATAAATTAAGATTAGTGTTACTATATGTATACAAACACATATGATATACATATCTCAAAAAGACCAACCATATAGCAAGGGAAGTCTGCGGAACCATCTGTAACATTTTACATGGGAAGAGGATCTGTACTTGAATAGACATATATAATGTACAAACGAACCAGATTGTGTACACCTAGGACAAACAATATTCTAAGCTTTACCCCAATTAAAACACTTTTAAAAACCAAGAAGAAATAATGACACATAAACTTATGGGGGTTTCTCCACGCACATTCCAATGGAATTTACAACCTAGGAACACGACTTCCAGAAAGGCTCTGCTGCCCTACTACCCAGATTTGGGAATGGAGAAATGCTGCCTCCTTGAGGCCACTTCCCACAACAGCAGCTTTAAACCCATTGCTAAAGGTCACTAAATATTCACCAAACTTGCAGTTCGGGAAATGACACCTGCTCTCTAAAAAAACGCTGGGGTGGAAAATCGACCAAATAATTCAAAAGAGGGCAACCTTCAAAGAAGACAATTTCAAGAGTTATATTGTACTGCCAATTGTTTCCTTTTTTTAACAGAAAAGAAAACGGCGGAGAAAAATGATGAGTTTTACGAATTTTCAAAGACATGCAAACCCAAATTACAAAAACCTATCAGCTCACAGCAGCCAGAAGGGCCATTAGCATAAATGCTGTAAACAATAAATGCTGAAGCGATTGTGGAGAAATGCGTACCCTCGACTCTAAGGGGGACGTGGTAAGAGCCACTAATGAAAACACAAAGAGGGTGCTTTGAAAAGGGAAACACGGTGCTACCAGTCAATCAATCACACCCACTGCTGGGCCTATCACCTGAGAACATGAGAATCAAAAAGTCACAGGCTGGCAAACCTGCACTCCAAAAATATTTACCATAGCCAACACTTGGAAGCAATGAAAATGTCCATCAACCGAGGAATGCACAAAGAAGAAGTGGTCCACGTACACAGTGGAAAATTACTCCAATAAAAAATAAAAATTAAATTTAAAAATCCAACAAAAGTAAGGAGACATCAGCTTGTGTGGGTTTGTCCGGGCACACTCCACTCTAATTTATAACCGAGAAACACCACAGGCCGCAAGGGCTTTTCCCTAGTTACCAGGGTGGGGAACATAGAAAGGCTGCCGCCCTCTGGCAGTTAGCTGCAAAAGCAGTTTTAAAGCCTGTGCTAATGGTCATTTCATAGGAACAAGTACTGCAGAACTGTAAATGAAACCTGCCCTCAAAATGTCTTCAGGGAGGTAATGGCCAAAACATTTCAAAAGGTGACACGTACTTTAAGAGAACACTTTGAAGAACTAAGGGGTAATCACTGCTTGAAAAATAAAAAGGACATGCCTTAAAGCTCAATTTCAACGGATTATGAGGCACATGCGAATTCAACCACAAAGAGGTATCAGCTCACACTTGTCAGAATAACCATGAGCAAGAAAACTACAAACAATAAATGCTGAAGGTGCTGTGGAGAAATGCATACCCTCAACTTCAAGGGGGACGTAAGTTGGAAAGGGCCACGAATGAGAACAGAATGGAGGTGCCTTAAAAATATAAACATTGAGCTACCATATGATCCAGCAGGCCCACTCCTCCACCTATAATCTAAGAAGAGAGAATTGGAAAGACACAGGCAGGCAAATCTGCATTGCCCAGTATTACAATAGCCAAGATATGGAAGTAACCAAAAAGACCACCAACAGATGGGTGGGCAAAGAAGAACTCCTCCATGTACAGATGGAATATTCGCTAGTGAAAAAATGAAACAATGCCATTTGCAGCACCATAGATGAGTCTAGTCGTAATCACGCCACGTGTAGTAAGTGAGAAAGCAAAAGGCACATATCCTATCATATCACTTTCAGGAGTTACTTAAAAATTGATACCAATGAAAATATTTCCACAGAGAAAGGCAATCACAGATTCATTAAAAAACTTATGGTTCACCAAATAGAAAGGGATGAGGATTGGATACATTACCATATTGGGGTTAACAGAGATATACAAACCATGTGAAATATATAACCACCAAAGACGTACGGAAGACCAGGAGAAGACTGCTCAACATTGTGTCATAACCTACATTGGCAAAGGATGCGAGGAAGAATAGATACACGTATATGTGTGAAAGAACCACATCTTGCACACCTACAACAAACAAACCATTGTAATCAAATTTGCTGGGATAAACAATAAAAAGTAAATTACAAATATGAACAAGGAGTAATGAGACATAAAGTTAAAGGGCTTTTTCCTGGCACATTCCATTCTAATATACACCCTAGAACACCACTTCCATTAAGGCTCTGTTTCCCTAGTAACCAAATTTGGTAAAGGAGAAATGCTGCCAACCTTGTGGCCGTATCCTGCAAGAGCAGCTTTAAAGTCACAGCTAATGGTCACTTAACATTCACAAGAATTCAGGGCTGTAAAGGACACTTGCCCTAAATATTTGTGCTGAAGTAGGGAATGGACAAAATATTCAAAACAGGCAAATATTGCAAGAAGAGATTATGAAGAGTTAAGTTTTATTCACACTCTTTTTAAAAAAAAGGAAAATGGATAAAAGCTCAACCTCAGGGAGTGTTAGACGCATGCAATCTAATCTACAAAAAGTTTCAACTTACACCAGTCGACTGACCATCAGCAAAAAGTCTACAAACAATAAATGCTGAAGGGGTTTTAGAGAACTGTGTACCCTCTGCCTGCTGGTGAGACGTAAAGGGGTAACAGCCAATAATGAGAACAGAAAGGAGCTGTGTTTAAAAGTAAAAATGGAGGTACTATTCAATCCAGCAGGCGCACCATTGGACCTCTCACCTGAGAAGACAAGAATCGAGAAGACACAGGCCGCAAAAGCTGCAGTGCAGCCTTATTCACAATAGCCAAGACAGTGAAGCAATCAAAATGTCCAACAACAGGTAAATGGATAAAGAAGAAGTGGTCCATGTACACAATGGAATATTAGCCATGGAAGACAATGAACCATTGCTCTTTGAGGCACCACAAATGAGTCTGGAGATAATCATGAAAGATGAGGTAAGTTGGAAAGCAAAAGACCTGTGTTCTATGATAGCACTTATAGGCGTTATCTAATAACTGACACAAATGAACATATTTCCACAGAGAAAGACACTCACAGATTTAGAAAACAAACTATGCTCATCTAAAACGACAGGTGGGGGGAATGGATAAATTAAGGTTAGTGTTACTATATGTATACAAACACATATGATATACATATCTCAAAAAGGCCAACCATATAGCAAGGGAAGTCTGCGGAACCCTCTGTAACATTTTACATGGGAAGAGCATCTGTACTTGAATAGACATATATAATGTACAAACGAACCAGATTGTGTACACCTAGGACAAACAATATTCTAAGCTTTACCCCAATTAAAACACTTTTAAAAACCAAGAAGAAATAATGACACATAAACTTATGGGGGTTTCTCCACGCACATTCCAATGGAATTTACAACCTAGGAACACGACTTCCAGAAAGGCTCTGCTGCCCTACTACCCAGATTTGGGAATGGAGAAATGCTGCCTCCTTGAGGCCACTTCCCACAACAGCAGCTTTAAACCCATTGCTAAAGGTCACTAAATATTCACCAAACTTGCAGTTCGGGAAATGACACCTGCTCTCTAAAAAAACGCTGGGGTGGAAAATCGACCAAATAATTCAAAAGAGGGCAACCTTCAAAGAAGACAATTTCAAGAGTTATATTGTACTGCCAATTGTTTCCTTTTTTTAACAGAAAAGAAAACGGCGGAGAAAAATGATGAGTTTTACGAATTTTCAAAGACATGCAAACCCAAATTACAAAAACCTATCAGCTCACAGCAGCCAGAAGGGCCATTAGCATAAATGCTGTAAACAATAAATGCTGAAGCGATTGTGGAGAAATGCGTACCCTCGACTCTAAGGGGGACGTGGTAAGAGCCACTAATGAAAACACAAAGAGGGTGCTTTGAAAAGGGAAACACGGTGCTACCAGTCAATCAATCACACCCACTGCTGGGCCTATCACCTGAGAACATGAGAATCAAAAAGTCACAGGCTGGCAAACCTGCACTCCAAAAATATTTACCATAGCCAACACTTGGAAGCAATGAAAATGTCCATCAACCGAGGAATGCACAAAGAAGAAGTGGTCCACGTACACAGTGGAAAATTACTCCAATAAAAAATAAAAATTAAATTTAAAAATCCAACAAAAGTAAGGAGACATCAGCTTGTGTGGGTTTGTCCGGGCACACTCCACTCTAATTTATAACCGAGAAACACCACAGGCCGCAAGGGCTTTTCCCTAGTTACCAGGGTGGGGAACATAGAAAGGCTGCCGCCCTCTGGCAGTTAGCTGCAAAAGCAGTTTTAAAGCCTGTGCTAATGGTCATTTCATAGGAACAAGTACTGCAGAACTGTAAATGAAACCTGCCCTCAAAATGTCTTCAGGGAGGTAATGGCCAAAACATTTCAAAAGGTGACACGTACTTTAAGAGAACACTTTGAAGAACTAAGGGGTAATCACTGCTTGAAAAATAAAAAGGACATGCCTTAAAGCTCAATTTCAACGGATTATGAGGCACATGCGAATTCAACCACAAAGAGGTATCAGCTCACACTTGTCAGAATAACCATGAGCAAGAAAACTACAAACAATAAATGCTGAAGGTGCTGTGGAGAAATGCATACCCTCAACTTCAAGGGGGACGTAAGTTGGAAAGGGCCACGAATGAGAACAGAATGGAGGTGCCTTAAAAATATAAACATTGAGCTACCATATGATCCAGCAGGCCCACTCCTCCACCTATAATCTAAGAAGAGAGAATTGGAAAGACACAGGCAGGCAAATCTGCATTGCCCAGTATTACAATAGCCAAGATATGGAAGTAACCAAAAAGACCACCAACAGATGGGTGGGCAAAGAAGAACTCCTCCATGTACAGATGGAATATTCGCTAGTGAAAAAATGAAACAATGCCATTTGCAGCACCATAGATGAGTCTAGTCGTAATCACGCCACGTGTAGTAAGTGAGAAAGCAAAAGGCACATATCCTATCATATCACTTTCAGGAGTTACTTAAAAATTGATACCAATGAAAATATTTCCACAGAGAAAGGCAATCACAGATTCATTAAAAAACTTATGGTTCACCAAATAGAAAGGGATGAGGATTGGATACATTACCATATTGGGGTTAACAGAGATATACAAACCATGTGAAATATATAACCACCAAAGACGTACGGAAGACCAGGAGAAGACTGCTCAACATTGTGTCATAACCTACATTGGCAAAGGATGCGAGGAAGAATAGATACACGTATATGTGTGAAAGAACCACATCTTGCACACCTACAACAAACAAACCATTGTAATCAAATTTGCTGGGATAAACAATAAAAAGTAAATTACAAATATGAACAAGGAGTAATGAGACATAAAGTTAAAGGGCTTTTTCCTGGCACATTCCATTCTAATATACACCCTAGAACACCACTTCCATTAAGGCTCTGTTTCCCTAGTAACCAAATTTGGTAAAGGAGAAATGCTGCCAACCTTGTGGCCGTATCCTGCAAGAGCAGCTTTAAAGTCACAGCTAATGGTCACTTAACATTCACAAGAATTCAGGGCTGTAAAGGACACTTGCCCTAAATATTTGTGCTGAAGTAGGGAATGGACAAAATATTCAAAACAGGCAAATATTGCAAGAAGAGATTATGAAGAGTTAAGTTTTATTCACACTCTTTTTAAAAAAAAGGAAAATGGATAAAAGCTCAACCTCAGGGAGTGTTAGACGCATGCAATCTAATCTACAAAAAGTTTCAACTTACACCAGTCGACTGACCATCAGCAAAAAGTCTACAAACAATAAATGCTGAAGGGGTTTTAGAGAACTGTGTACCCTCTGCCTGCTGGTGAGACGTAAAGGGGTAACAGCCAATAATGAGAACAGAAAGGAGCTGTGTTTAAAAGTAAAAATGGAGGTACTATTCAATCCAGCAGGCGCACCATTGGACCTCTCACCTGAGAAGACAAGAATCGAGAAGACACAGGCCGCAAAAGCTGCAGTGCAGCCTTATTCACAATAGCCAAGACAGTGAAGCAATCAAAATGTCCAACAACAGGTAAATGGATAAAGAAGAAGTGGTCCATGTACACAATGGAATATTAGCCATGGAAGACAATGAACCATTGCTCTTTGAGGCACCACAAATGAGTCTGGAGATAATCATGAAAGATGAGGTAAGTTGGAAAGCAAAAGACCTGTGTTCTATGATAGCACTTATAGGCGTTATCTAATAACTGACACAAATGAACATATTTCCACAGAGAAAGACACTCACAGATTTAGAAAACAAACTATGCTCATCTAAAACGACAGGTGGGGGGAATGGATAAATTAAGGTTAGTGTTACTATATGTATACAAACACATATGATATACATATCTCAAAAAGGCCAACCATATAGCAAGGGAAGTCTGCGGAACCCTCTGTAACATTTTACATGGGAAGAGCATCTGTACTTGAATAGACATATATAATGTACAAATGAACCAGATTGTGTACACCTAGGACAAACAATATTCTAAGCTTTACCCCAATTAAAACACTTTTAAAAACCAAGAAGAAATAATGACACATAAACTTATGGGGGTTTCTCCACGCACATTCCAATGGAATTTACAACCTAGGAACACGACTTCCAGAAAGGCTCTGCTGCCCTACTACCCAGATTTGGGAATGGAGAAATGCTGCCTCCTTGAGGCCACTTCCCACAACAGCAGCTTTAAACCCATTGCTAAAGGTCACTAAATATTCACCAAACTTGCAGTTCGGGAAATGACACCTGCTCTCTAAAAAAACGCTGGGGTGGAAAATCGACCAAATAATTCAAAAGAGGGCAACCTTCAAAGAAGACAATTTCAAGAGTTATATTGTACTGCCAATTGTTTCCTTTTTTTAACAGAAAAGAAAACGGCGGAGAAAAATGATGAGTTTTACGAATTTTCAAAGACATGCAAACCCAAATTACAAAAACCTATCAGCTCACAGCAGCCAGAAGGGCCATTAGCATAAATGCTGTAAACAATAAATGCTGAAGCGATTGTGGAGAAATGCGTACCCTCGACTCTAAGGGGGACGTGGTAAGAGCCACTAATGAAAACACAAAGAGGGTGCTTTGAAAAGGGAAACACGGTGCTACCAGTCAATCAATCACACCCACTGCTGGGCCTATCACCTGAGAACATGAGAATCAAAAAGTCACAGGCTGGCAAACCTGCACTCCAAAAATATTTACCATAGCCAACACTTGGAAGCAATGAAAATGTCCATCAACCGAGGAATGCACAAAGAAGAAGTGGTCCACGTACACAGTGGAAAATTACTCCAATAAAAAATAAAAATTAAATTTAAAAATCCAACAAAAGTAAGGAGACATCAGCTTGTGTGGGTTTGTCCGGGCACACTCCACTCTAATTTATAACCGAGAAACACCACAGGCCGCAAGGGCTTTTCCCTAGTTACCAGGGTGGGGAACATAGAAAGGCTGCCGCCCTCTGGCAGTTACCTGCAAAAGCAGTTTTAAAGCCTGTGCTAATGGTCATTTCATAGGAACAAGTACTGCAGAACTGTAAATGAAACCTGCCCTCAAAATGTCTTCAGGGAGGTAATGGCCAAAACATTTCAAAAGGTGACACGTACTTTAAGAGAACACTTTGAAGAACTAAGGGGTAATCACTGCTTGAAAAATAAAAAGGACATGCCTTAAAGCTCAATTTCAACGGATTATGAGGCACATGCGAATTCAACCACAAAGAGGTATCAGCTCACACTTGTCAGAATAACCATGAGCAAGAAAACTACAAACAATAAATGCTGAAGGTGCTGTGGAGAAATGCATACCCTCAACTTCAAGGGGGACGTAAGTTGGAAAGGGCCACGAATGAGAACAGAATGGAGGTGCCTTAAAAATATAAACATTGAGCTACCATATGATCCAGCAGGCCCACTCCTCCACCTATAATCTAAGAAGAGAGAATTGGAAAGACACAGGCAGGCAAATCTGCATTGCCCAGTATTACAATAGCCAAGATATGGAAGTAACCAAAAAGACCACCAACAGATGGGTGGGCAAAGAAGAACTCCTCCATGTACAGATGGAATATTCGCTAGTGAAAAAATGAAACAATGCCATTTGCAGCACCATAGATGAGTCTAGTCGTAATCACGCCACGTGTAGTAAGTGAGAAAGCAAAAGGCACATATCCTATCATATCACTTTCAGGAGTTACTTAAAAATTGATACCAATGAAAATATTTCCACAGAGAAAGGCAATCACAGATTCATTAAAAAACTTATGGTTCACCAAATAGAAAGGGATGAGGATTGGATACATTACCATATTGGGGTTAACAGAGATATACAAACCATGTGAAATATATAACCACCAAAGACGTACGGAAGACCAGGAGAAGACTGCTCAACATTGTGTCATAACCTACATTGGCAAAGGATGCGAGGAAGAATAGATACACGTATATGTGTGAAAGAACCACATCTTGCACACCTACAACAAACAAACCATTGTAATCAAATTTGCTGGGATAAACAATAAAAAGTAAATTACAAATATGAACAAGGAGTAATGAGACATAAAGTTAAAGGGCTTTTTCCTGGCACATTCCATTCTAATATACACCCTAGAACACCACTTCCATTAAGGCTCTGTTTCCCTAGTAACCAAATTTGGTAAAGGAGAAATGCTGCCAACCTTGTGGCCGTATCCTGCAAGAGCAGCTTTAAAGTCACAGCTAATGGTCACTTAACATTCACAAGAATTCAGGGCTGTAAAGGACACTTGCCCTAAATATTTGTGCTGAAGTAGGGAATGGACAAAATATTCAAAACAGGCAAATATTGCAAGAAGAGATTATGAAGAGTTAAGTTTTATTCACACTCTTTTTAAAAAAAAGGAAAATGGATAAAAGCTCAACCTCAGGGAGTGTTAGACGCATGCAATCTAATCTACAAAAAGTTTCAACTTACACCAGTCGACTGACCATCAGCAAAAAGTCTACAAACAATAAATGCTGAAGGGGTTTTAGAGAACTGTGTACCCTCTGCCTGCTGGTGAGACGTAAAGGGGTAACAGCCAATAATGAGAACAGAAAGGAGCTGTGTTTAAAAGTAAAAATGGAGGTACTATTCAATCCAGCAGGCGCACCATTGGACCTCTCACCTGAGAAGACAAGAATCGAGAAGACACAGGCCGCAAAAGCTGCAGTGCAGCCTTATTCACAATAGCCAAGACAGTGAAGCAATCAAAATGTCCAACAACAGGTAAATGGATAAAGAAGAAGTGGTCCATGTACACAATGGAATATTAGCCATGGAAGACAATGAACCATTGCTCTTTGAGGCACCACAAATGAGTCTGGAGATAATCATGAAAGATGAGGTAAGTTGGAAAGCAAAAGACCTGTGTTCTATGATAGCACTTATAGGCGTTATCTAATAACTGACACAAATGAACATATTTCCACAGAGAAAGACACTCACAGATTTAGAAAACAAACTATGCTCATCTAAAACGACAGGTGGGGGGAATGGATAAATTAAGGTTAGTGTTACTATATGTATACAAACACATATGATATACATATCTCAAAAAGGCCAACCATATAGCAAGGGAAGTCTGCGGAACCCTCTGTAACATTTTACATGGGAAGAGCATCTGTACTTGAATAGACATATATAATGTACAAATGAACCAGATTGTGTACACCTAGGACAAACAATATTCTAAGCTTTACCCCAATTAAAACACTTTTAAAAACCAAGAAGAAATAATGACACATAAACTTATGGGGGTTTCTCCACGCACATTCCAATGGAATTTACAACCTAGGAACACGACTTCCAGAAAGGCTCTGCTGCCCTACTACCCAGATTTGGGAATGGAGAAATGCTGCCTCCTTGAGGCCACTTCCCACAACAGCAGCTTTAAACCCATTGCTAAAGGTCACTAAATATTCACCAAACTTGCAGTTCGGGAAATGACACCTGCTCTCTAAAAAAACGCTGGGGTGGAAAATCGACCAAATAATTCAAAAGAGGGCAACCTTCAAAGAAGACAATTTCAAGAGTTATATTGTACTGCCAATTGTTTCCTTTTTTTAACAGAAAAGAAAACGGCGGAGAAAAATGATGAGTTTTACGAATTTTCAAAGACATGCAAACCCAAATTACAAAAACCTATCAGCTCACAGCAGCCAGAAGGGCCATTAGCATAAATGCTGTAAACAATAAATGCTGAAGCGATTGTGGAGAAATGCGTACCCTCGACTCTAAGGGGGACGTGGTAAGAGCCACTAATGAAAACACAAAGAGGGTGCTTTGAAAAGGGAAACACGGTGCTACCAGTCAATCAATCACACCCACTGCTGGGCCTATCACCTGAGAACATGAGAATCAAAAAGTCACAGGCTGGCAAACCTGCACTCCAAAAATATTTACCATAGCCAACACTTGGAAGCAATGAAAATGTCCATCAACCGAGGAATGCACAAAGAAGAAGTGGTCCACGTACACAGTGGAAAATTACTCCAATAAAAAATAAAAATTAAATTTAAAAATCCAACAAAAGTAAGGAGACATCAGCTTGTGTGGGTTTGTCCGGGCACACTCCACTCTAATTTATAACCGAGAAACACCACAGGCCGCAAGGGCTTTTCCCTAGTTACCAGGGTGGGGAACATAGAAAGGCTGCCGCCCTCTGGCAGTTACCTGCAAAAGC
Organism: Balaenoptera borealis; assembly: GCF_965194805.1. Lineage (NCBI taxonomy): Eukaryota > Metazoa > Chordata > Mammalia > Artiodactyla > Balaenopteridae > Balaenoptera > Balaenoptera borealis. The sequence continues at coordinate 59,886 of NW_028123318.1, read as the reverse complement.
AGTTTTAAAGCCTGTGCTAATGGTCATTTCATAGGAACAAGTACTGCAGAACTGTAAATGAAACCTGCCCTCAAAATGTCTTCAGGGAGGTAATGGCCAAAACATTTCAAAAGGTGACACGTACTTTAAGAGAACACTTTGAAGAACTAAGGGGTAATCACTGCTTGAAAAATAAAAAGGACATGCCTTAAAGCTCAATTTCAACGGATTATGAGGCACATGCGAATTCAACCACAAAGAGGTATCAGCTCACACTTGTCAGAATAACCATGAGCAAGAAAACTACAAACAATAAATGCTGAAGGTGCTGTGGAGAAATGCATACCCTCAACTTCAAGGGGGACGTAAGTTGGAAAGGGCCACGAATGAGAACAGAATGGAGGTGCCTTAAAAATATAAACATTGAGCTACCATATGATCCAGCAGGCCCACTCCTCCACCTATAATCTAAGAAGAGAGAATTGGAAAGACACAGGCAGGCAAATCTGCATTGCCCAGTATTACAATAGCCAAGATATGGAAGTAACCAAAAAGACCACCAACAGATGGGTGGGCAAAGAAGAACTCCTCCATGTACAGATGGAATATTCGCTAGTGAAAAAATGAAACAATGCCATTTGCAGCACCATAGATGAGTCTAGTCGTAATCACGCCACGTGTAGTAAGTGAGAAAGCAAAAGGCACATATCCTATCATATCACTTTCAGGAGTTACTTAAAAATTGATACCAATGAAAATATTTCCACAGAGAAAGGCAATCACAGATTCATTAAAAAACTTATGGTTCACCAAATAGAAAGGGATGAGGATTGGATACATTACCATATTGGGGTTAACAGAGATATACAAACCATGTGAAATATATAACCACCAAAGACGTACGGAAGACCAGGAGAAGACTGCTCAACATTGTGTCATAACCTACATTGGCAAAGGATGCGAGGAAGAATAGATACACGTATATGTGTGAAAGAACCACATCTTGCGCACCTAGAACAAACAAACCATTGTAATCAAATTTGCTGGGATAAAAAATAAAAAGTAAATTACAAATATGAACAAGAAGTAATGAGACATAAAGTTAAAGGGCTTTTTCCTGGCACATTCCATTCTAATATACACCCTAGAACACCACTTCCATTAAGGCTCTGTTTCCCTAGTAACCAAATTTGGTAACGGAGAAATGCGGCCACCTAGTGGCCGTTTCCTGCAAGAGCAGCTTTAAAGTCACAGCTAATGGTCACTTAACATTCACAAGGACTCAGGGCTGTAAAGGACACTTGCCCTAAATATTTGTGCTGAAGTAGGGAATGGACAAAAAATTCAAAACAGGCAAATGTTTCAAGAAGAGATTATGAAGAGTTAAGTTTTACTCACACTCTTTTTTAAAAAAAGGAAAATGGATAAAAGTTCAACCTCAGGGAGTGTTAGACGCATGCAATCTAATCTACAAAAAGTTTCAACTTACACCAGTCGACTGACCATCAGCAAAAAGTCTACAAACAATAAATGCTGAAGGGGTTTTAGAGAACTGTGTACCCTCTGCCTGCTGGTGAGACGTAAAGAGGTAACAGCCAATAATGAGAACAGAAAGGAACTGTGTTTAAAAGTAAAAATGGAGGTACTATTCAATCCAGCAGGCGCACCATTGGACCTCTCACCTGAGAAGACAAGAATCGAGAAGACACAGGCCGCAAAAGCTGCAGTGCAGCCTTATTCACCATAGCCAAGACAGTGAAGCAATCAAAATGTCCAACAACAGGTAAATGGATAAAGAAGAAGTGGTCCATGTACACAATGGAATATTAGCCATGGAAGACAATGAACCATTGCTCTTTGAGGCACCACAAATGAGTCTGGAGATAATCACGAAAGATGAGGTAAGTTGGAAAGCAAAAGACCTGTTTTCTATGGTAGCACTTATAGGCGTTACCTAATAACTGACACAAATGAACATATCTCCACAGAGAAAGACACTCTGATTTAGAAAACAAACTATGCTCATCTAAAACGACAGGTGGGGGGAATGGATAAATTAAGATTAGTGTTACTATATGTATACAAACACATATGATATACATATCTCAAAAAGACCAACCATATAGCAAGGGAAGTCTGCGGAACCATCTGTAACATTTTACATGGGAAGAGGATCTGTACTTGAATAGACATATATAATGTACAAACGAACCAGATTGTGTACACCTAGGACAAACAATATTCTAAGCTTTACCCCAATTAAAACACTTTTAAAAACCAAGAAGAAATAATGACACATAAACTTATGGGGGTTTCTCCACGCACATTCCAATGGAATTTACAACCTAGGAACACGACTTCCAGAAAGGCTCTGCTGCCCTACTACCCAGATTTGGGAATGGAGAAATGCTGCCTCCTTGAGGCCACTTCCCACAACAGCAGCTTTAAACCCATTGCTAAAGGTCACTAAATATTCACCAAACTTGCAGTTCGGGAAATGACACCTGCTCTCTAAAAAAACGCTGGCGTGGAAAATCGACCAAATAATTCAAAAGAGGGCAACCTTCAAAGAAGACAATTTCAAGAGTTATATTGTACTGCCAATTGTTTCCTTTTTTTAACAGAAAAGAAAACGGCGGAGAAAAATGATGAGTTTTACGAATTTTCAAAGACATGCAAACCCAAATTACAAAAACCTATCAGCTCACAGCAGCCAGAAGGGCCATTAGCATCAATGCTGTAAACAATAAATGCTGAAGCGATTGTGGAGAAATGCGTACCCTCGACTCTAAGGGGGACGTGGTAAGAGCCACTAATGAAAACACAAAGAGGGTGCTTTGAAAAGGGAAACACGGTGCTACCAGTCAATCAATCACACCCACTGCTGGGCCTATCACCTGAGAACATGAGAATCAAAAAGTCACAGGCTGGCAAACCTGCACTCCAAAAATATTTACCATAGCCAACACTTGGAAGCAATGAAAATGTCCATCAACCGAGGAATGCACAAAGAAGAAGTGGTCCACGTACACAGTGGAAAATTACTCCAATAAAAAATAAAAATTAAATTTAAAAATCCAACAAAAGTAAGGAGACATCAGCTTGTGTGGGTTTGTCCGGGCACACTCCACTCTAATTTATAACCGAGAAACACCACAGGCCGCAAGGGCTTTTCCCTAGTTACCAGGGTGGGGAACATAGAAAGGCTGCCGCCCTCTGGCAGTTACCTGCAAAAGCAGTTTTAAAGCCTGTGCTAATGGTCATTTCATAGGAACAAGTACTGCAGAACTGTAAATGAAACCTGCCCTCAAAATGTCTTCAGGGAGGTAACGGCCAAAACATTTCAAAAGGTGACACGTACTTTAAGAGAACACTTTGAAGAACTAAGGGGTAATCACTGCTTGAAAAATAAAAAGGACATGCCTTAAAGCTCAATTTCAACGGATTATGAGGCACATGCGAATTCAACCACAAAGAGGTATCAGCTCACACTTGTCAGAATAACCATGAGCAAGAAAACTACAAACAATAAATGCTGAAGGTGCTGTGGAGAAATGCATACCCTCAACTTCAAGGGGGACGTAAGTTGGAAAGGGCCACGAATGAGAACAGAATGGAGGTGCCTTAAAAATATAAACATTGAGCTACCATATGATCCAGCAGGCCCACTCCTCCACCTATAATCTAAGAAGAGAGAATTGGAAAGACACAGGCAGGCAAATCTGCATTGCCCAGTATTACAATAGCCAAGATATGGAAGTAACCAAAAAGACCACCAACAGATGGGTGGGCAAAGAAGAACTCCTCCATGTACAGATGGAATATTCGCTAGTGAAAAAATGAAACAATGCCATTTGCAGCACCATAGATGAGTCTAGTCGTAATCACGCCACGTGTAGTAAGTGAGAAAGCAAAAGGCACATATCCTATCATATCACTTTCAGGAGTTACTTAAAAATTGATACCAATGAAAATATTTCCACAGAGAAAGGCAATCACAGATTCATTAAAAAACTTATGGTTCACCAAATAGAAAGGGATGAGGATTGGATACATTACCATATTGGGGTTAACAGAGATATACAAACCATGTGAAATATATAACCACCAAAGACGTACGGAAGACCAGGAGAAGACTGCTCAACATTGTGTCATAACCTACATTGGCAAAGGATGCGAGGAAGAATAGATACACGTATATGTGTGAAAGAACCACATCTTGCACACCTACAACAAACAAACCATTGTAATCAAATTTGCTGGGATAAACAATAAAAAGTAAATTACAAATATGAACAAGGAGTAATGAGACATAAAGTTAAAGGGCTTTTTCCTGGCACATTCCATTCTAATATACACCCTAGAACACCACTTCCATTAAGGCTCTGTTTCCCTAGTAACCAAATTTGGTAAAGGAGAAATGCTGCCAACCTTGTGGCCGTATCCTGCAAGAGCAGCTTTAAAGTCACAGCTAATGGTCACTTAACATTCACAAGAATTCAGGGCTGTAAAGGACACTTGCCCTAAATATTTGTGCTGAAGTAGGGAATGGACAAAATATTCAAAACAGGCAAATATTGCAAGAAGAGATTATGAAGAGTTAAGTTTTATTCACACTCTTTTTAAAAAAAAGGAAAATGGATAAAAGCTCAACCTCAGGGAGTGTTAGACGCATGCAATCTAATCTACAAAAAGTTTCAACTTACACCAGTCGACTGACCATCAGCAAAAAGTCTACAAACAATAAATGCTGAAGGGGTTTTAGAGAACTGTGTACCCTCTGCCTGCTGGTGAGACGTAAAGGGGTAACAGCCAATAATGAGAACAGAAAGGAGCTGTGTTTAAAAGTAAAAATGGAGGTACTATTCAATCCAGCAGGCGCACCATTGGACCTCTCACCTGAGAAGACAAGAATCGAGAAGACACAGGCCGCAAAAGCTGCAGTGCAGCCTTATTCACAATAGCCAAGACAGTGAAGCAATCAAAATGTCCAACAACAGGTAAATGGATAAAGAAGAAGTGGTCCATGTACACAATGGAATATTAGCCATGGAAGACAATGAACCATTGCTCTTTGAGGCACCACAAATGAGTCTGGAGATAATCATGAAAGATGAGGTAAGTTGGAAAGCAAAAGACCTGTGTTCTATGATAGCACTTATAGGCGTTATCTAATAACTGACACAAATGAACATATTTCCACAGAGAAAGACACTCACAGATTTAGAAAACAAACTATGCTCATCTAAAACGACAGGTGGGGGGAATGGATAAATTAAGGTTAGTGTTACTATATGTATACAAACACATATGATATACATATCTCAAAAAGGCCAACCATATAGCAAGGGAAGTCTGCGGAACCCTCTGTAACATTTTACATGGGAAGAGCATCTGTACTTGAATAGACATATATAATGTACAAATGAACCAGATTGTGTACACCTAGGACAAACAATATTCTAAGCTTTACCCCAATTAAAACACTTTTAAAAACCAAGAAGAAATAATGACACATAAACTTATGGGGGTTTCTCCACGCACATTCCAATGGAATTTACAACCTAGGAACACGACTTCCAGAAAGGCTCTGCTGCCCTACTACCCAGATTTGGGAATGGAGAAATGCTGCCTCCTTGAGGCCACTTCCCACAACAGCAGCTTTAAACCCATTGCTAAAGGTCACTAAATATTCACCAAACTTGCAGTTCGGGAAATGACACCTGCTCTCTAAAAAAACGCTGGGGTGGAAAATCGACCAAATAATTCAAAAGAGGGCAACCTTCAAAGAAGACAATTTCAAGAGTTATATTGTACTGCCAATTGTTTCCTTTTTTTAACAGAAAAGAAAACGGCGGAGAAAAATGATGAGTTTTACGAATTTTCAAAGACATGCAAACCCAAATTACAAAAACCTATCAGCTCACAGCAGCCAGAAGGGCCATTAGCATCAATGCTGTAAACAATAAATGCTGAAGCGATTGTGGAGAAATGCGTACCCTCGACTCTAAGGGGGACGTGGTAAGAGCCACTAATGAAAACACAAAGAGGGTGCTTTGAAAAGGGAAACACGGTGCTACCAGTCAATCAATCACACCCACTGCTGGGCCTATCACCTGAGAACATGAGAATCAAAAAGTCACAGGCTGGCAAACCTGCACTCCAAAAATATTTACCATAGCCAACACTTGGAAGCAATGAAAATGTCCATCAACCGAGGAATGCACAAAGAAGAAGTGGTCCACGTACACAGTGGAAAATTACTCCAATAAAAAATAAAAATTAAATTTAAAAATCCAACAAAAGTAAGGAGACATCAGCTTGTGTGGGTTTGTCCGGGCACACTCCACTCTAATTTATAACCGAGAAACACCACAGGCCGCAAGGGCTTTTCCCTAGTTACCAGGGTGGGGAACATAGAAAGGCTGCCGCCCTCTGGCAGTTACCTGCAAAAGCAGTTTTAAAGCCTGTGCTAATGGTCATTTCATAGGAACAAGTACTGCAGAACTGTAAATGAAACCTGCCCTCAAAATGTCTTCAGGGAGGTAATGGCCAAAACATTTCAAAAGGTGACACGTACTTTAAGAGAACACTTTGAAGAACTAAGGGGTAATCACTGCTTGAAAAATAAAAAGGACATGCCTTAAAGCTCAATTTCAACGGATTATGAGGCACATGCGAATTCAACCACAAAGAGGTATCAGCTCACACTTGTCAGAATAACCATGAGCAAGAAAACTACAAACAATAAATGCTGAAGGTGCTGTGGAGAAATGCATACCCTCAACTTCAAGGGGGACATAAGTTGGAAAGGGCCACGAATGAGAACAGAATGGAGGTGCCTTAAAAATATAAACATTGAGCTACCATATGATCCAGCAGGCCCACTCCTCCACCTATAATCTAAGAAGAGAGAATTGGAAAGACACAGGCAGGCAAATCTGCATTGCCCAGTATTACAATAGCCAAGATATGGAAGTAACCAAAAAGACCACCAACAGATGGGTGGGCAAAGAAGAACTCCTCCATGTACAGATGGAATATTCGCTAGTGAAAAAATGAAACAATGCCATTTGCAGCACCATAGATGAGTCTAGTCGTAATCACGCCACGTGTAGTAAGTGAGAAAGCAAAAGGCACATATCCTATCATATCACTTTCAGGAGTTACTTAAAAATTGATACCAATGAAAATATTTCCACAGAGAAAGGCAATCACAGATTCATTAAAAAACTTATGGTTCACCAAATAGAAAGGGATGAGGATTGGATACATTACCATATTGGGGTTAACAGAGATATACAAACCATGTGAAATATATAACCACCAAAGACGTACGGAAGACCAGGAGAAGACTGCTCAACATTGTGTCATAACCTACATTGGCAAAGGATGCGAGGAAGAATAGATACACGTATATGTGTGAAAGAACCACATCTTGCACACCTACAACAAACAAACCATTGTAATCAAATTTGCTGGGATAAACAATAAAAAGTAAATTACAAATATGAACAAGGAGTAATGAGACATAAAGTTAAAGGGCTTTTTCCTGGCACATTCCATTCTAATATACACCCTAGAACACCACTTCCATTAAGGCTCTGTTTCCCTAGTAACCAAATTTGGTAAAGGAGAAATGCTGCCAACCTTGTGGCCGTATCCTGCAAGAGCAGCTTTAAAGTCACAGCTAATGGTCACTTAACATTCACAAGAATTCAGGGCTGTAAAGGACACTTGCCCTAAATATTTGTGCTGAAGTAGGGAATGGGCAAAAAATTCAAAACAGGCAAATGTTTCAAGAAGAGATTATGAAGAGTTAAGTTTTACTCACACTCTTTTTAAAAAAAAGGAAAATGGATAAAAGCTCAACCTCAGGGAGTGTTAGACGCATGCAATCTAATCTACAAAAAGTTTCAACTTACACCAGTCGACTGACCATCAGCAAAAAGTCTACAAACAATAAATGCTGAAGGGGTTTTAGAGAACTGTGTACCCTCTGCCTGCTGGTGAGACGTAAAGGGGTAACAGCCAATAATGAGAACAGAAAGGAAATGTGTTTAAAAGTAAAAATGGAGGTACTATTCAATCCAGCAGGCGCACCATTGGACCTCTCACCTGAGAAGACAAGAATCGAGAAGACACAGGCCGCAAAAGCTGCAGTGCAGCCTTATTCACAATAGCCAAGACAGTGAAGCAATCAAAATGTCCAACAACAGGTAAATGGATAAAGAAGAAGTGGTCCATGTACACAATGGAATATTAGCCATGGAAGACAATGAACCATTGCTCTTTGAGGCACCACAAATGAGTCTGGAGATAATCACGAAAGATGAGGTAAGTTGGAAAGCAAAAGACCTGTTTTCTATGGTAGCACTTATAGGCGTTACCTAATAACTGACACAAATGAACATATCTCCACAGAGAAAGACACTCTGATTTAGAAAACAAACTATGCTCATCTAACACGACAGGTGGGGGGAATGGATAAATTAAGATTAGTGTTACTATATGTATACAAACACATATGATATACATATCTCAAAAAGACCAACCATATAGCAAGGGAAGTCTGCGGAACCCTCTGTAACATTTTACATGGGAAGAGGATCTGTACTTGAATAGACATATATAATGTACAAACGAACCAGATTGTGTACACCTAGGACAAACAATATTCTACGCTTTACCCCAATTAAAACACTTTTAAAAACCAAGAAGAAATAATGACACATAAACTTGTGGGGGTTTCGCCACGCACATTCCAATGTAATTTACAACCTAGGAACACGACTTCCAGAAAGGCTCTGCTGCCCTACTACCCAGATTTGGGAATGGAGAAATGCTGCCTCCTTGAGGCCACTTCCCACAACAGCAGCTTTAAACCCATTGCTAAAGGTCACTAAATATTCACCAAACTTGCAGTTCGGGAAATGACACCTGCTCTCTAAAAACACGCTGGGGTGGAAAATCGACCAAATAATTCAAAAGAGGGCAACCTTCAAAGAAGACAATTTCAAGAGTTATATTGTACTGCCAATTGTTTCCTTTTTTTAACGGAAAAGAAAACGGCGGAGAAAAATGATGAGTTTTACGAATTTTCAAAGACATGCAAACCCAAATTACAAAAACCTATCAGCTCACAGCAGCCAGAAGGGCCATTAGCATAAATGCTGTAAACAATAAATGCTGAAGCGATTGTGGAGAAATGCGTACCCTCGACTCTAAGGGGGACGTGGTAAGAGCCACTAATGAAAACACAAAGAGGGTGCTTTGAAAAGGGAAACACGGTGCTACCAGTCAATCAATCACACCCACTGCTGGGCCTATCACCTGAGAACATGAGAATCAAAAAGTCACAGGCTGGCAATCCTGCACTCCAAAAATATTTACCATAGCCAACACTTGGAAGCAATGAAAATGTCCATCAACCGAGGAATGCACAAAGAAGAAGTGGTCCACGTACACAGTGGAAAATTACTCCAATAAAAAATAAAAATTAAATTTAAAAATCCAACAAAAGTAAGGAGACATCAGCTTGTGTGGGTTTGTCCGGGCACACTCCACTCTAATTTATAACCGAGAAACACCACAGGCCGCAAGGGCTTTTCCCTAGTTACCAGGGTGGGGAACATAGAAAGGCTGCCGCCCTCTGGCAGTTACCTGCAAAAGCAGTTTTAAAGCCTGTGCTAATGGTCATTTCATAGGAACAAGTACTGCAGAACTGTAAATGAAACCTGCCCTCAAAATGTCTTCAGGGAGGTAACGGCCAAAACATTTCAAAAGGTGACACGTACTTTAAGAGAACACTTTGAAGAACTAAGGGGTAATCACTGCTTGAAAAATAAAAAGGACATGCCTTAAAGCTCAATTTCAACGGATTATGAGGCACATGCGAATTCAACCACAAAGAGGTATCAGCTCACACTTGTCAGAATAACCATGAGCAAGAAAACTACAAACAATAAATGCTGAAGGTGTTGTGGAGAAATGCATACCCTCAACTTCAAGGGGGACGGAAGTTGGAAAGGGCCACGAATGAGAACAGAATGGAGGTGCCTTAAAAAGGTAAACATTGAGCTACCATATGATCCAGCAGGCCCACTCCTCCACCTATAATCTAAGAAGAGAGAATTGGAAAGACACAGGCAGGCAAATCTGCATTGCCCAGTATTACAATAGCCAAGATATGGAAGCAACCAAAAAGTCCACCAACAGATGGGTGGGCAAAGAAGAACTCCTCCATGTACAGATGGAATGTTCGCTAGTGAAAAAAATGAAACAATGCCATTTGCAGCACCATAGATGAGTCTAGACGTAATCACAACACCTATAGAAAGTGAGAAAGCAAAAGGCACATATCCTATCATGTCACTTTTAGGAGTTACTTAAAAACTGATACCAATGAAGATATTTCCACAGAGAAAGGCAATCACAGATTCATTAAAAAACTTATGGTTCACCAAATAGAAAGGGATGAGGATTGGATACATTGCCATATTGGGGTTAACAGAGATATACAAACCATGTGAAATATATAACCCCCAAAGACGTACGGAAGACCAGGAGAAGACTACTCAACATTGTGTCATAACCTACATTGGCAAAGGATGCGAGGAAGAATAGATACATGTATATGTGTGAAAGAACCACATCTTGCACACCTAGAACAAACAAACCATTGTAATCAAATTTGCTGGGATAAAAAATAAAAAGTAAATTACAAATATGAACAAGAAGTAATGAGACATAAAGTTAAAGGGCTTTTTCCTGGCACATTCCATTCTAATATACACCCTAGAACACCACTTCCATTAAGGCTCTGTTTCCCTAGTAACCAAATTTGGTAAAGGAGAAATGCTGCCACCTAGTGGCCGTTTCCTGCAAGAGCAGCTTTAAAGTCACAGCTAATGGTCACTTAACATTCACAAGGACTCAGGGCTGTAAAGGACACTTGCCCTAAATATTTGTGCTGAAGTAGGGAATGGGCAAAAAATTCAAAACAGGCAAATGTTTCAAGAAGAGATTATGAAGAGTTAAGTTTTACTCACACTCTTTTTAAAAAAAAGGAAAATGGATAAAAGCTCAACCTCAGGGAGTGTTAGACGCATGCAATCTAATCTACAAAAAGTTTCAACTTACACCAGTCGACTGACCATCAGCAAAAAGTCTACAAACAATAAATGCTGAAGGGGTTTTAGAGAACTGTGTACCCTCTGCCTGCTGGTGAGACGTAAAGGGGTAACAGCCAATAATGAGAACAGAAAGGAAATGTGTTTAAAAGTAAAAATGGAGGTACTATTCAATCCAGCAGGCGCACCATTGGACCTCTCACCTGAGAAGACAAGAATCGAGAAGACACAGGCCGCAAAAGCTGCAGTGCAGCCTTATTCACAATAGCCAAGACAGTGAAGCAATCAAAATGTCCAACAACAGGTAAATGGATAAAGAAGAAGTGGTCCATGTACACAATGGAATATTAGCCATGGAAGACAATGAACCATTGCTCTTTGAGGCACCACAAATGAGTCTGGAGATAATCACGAAAGATGAGGTAAGTTGGAAAGCAAAAGACCTGTTTTCTATGGTAGCACTTATAGGCGTTACCTAATAACTGACACAAATGAACATATCTCCACAGAGAAAGACACTCTGATTTAGAAAACAAACTATGCTCATCTAACACGACAGGTGGGGGGAATGGATAAATTAAGATTAGTGTTACTATATGTATACAAACACATATGATATACATATCTCAAAAAGACCAACCATATAGCAAGGGAAGTCTGCGGAACCCTCTGTAACATTTTACATGGGAAGAGGATCTGTACTTGAATAGACATATATAATGTACAAACGAACCAGATTGTGTACACCTAGGACAAACAATATTCTACGCTTTACCCCAATTAAAACACTTTTAAAAACCAAGAAGAAATAATGACACATAAACTTGTGGGGGTTTCGCCACGCACATTCCAATGTAATTTACAACCTAGGAACACGACTTCCAGAAAGGCTCTGCTGCCCTACTACCCAGATTTGGGAATGGAGAAATGCTGCCTCCTTGAGGCCACTTCCCACAACAGCAGCTTTAAACCCATTGCTAAAGGTCACTAAATATTCACCAAACTTGCAGTTCGGGAAATGACACCTGCTCTCTAAAAACACGCTGGGGTGGAAAATCGACCAAATAATTCAAAAGAGGGCAACCTTCAAAGAAGACAATTTCAAGAGTTATATTGTACTGCCAATTGTTTCCTTTTTTTAACGGAAAAGAAAACGGCGGAGAAAAATGATGAGTTTTACGAATTTTCAAAGACATGCAAACCCAAATTACAAAAACCTATCAGCTCACAGCAGCCAGAAGGGCCATTAGCATAAATGCTGTAAACAATAAATGCTGAAGCGATTGTGGAGAAATGCGTACCCTCGACTCTAAGGGGGACGTGGTAAGAGCCACTAATGAAAACACAAAGAGGGTGCTTTGAAAAGGGAAACACGGTGCTACCAGTCAATCAATCACACCCACTGCTGGGCCTATCACCTGAGAACATGAGAATCAAAAAGTCACAGGCTGGCAAACCTGCACTCCAAAAATATTTACCATAGCCAACACTTGGAAGCAATGAAAATGTCCATCAACCGAGGAATGCACAAAGAAGAAGTGGTCCACGTACACAGTGGAAAATTACTCCAATAAAAAATAAAAATTAAATTTAAAAATCCAACAAAAGTAAGGAGACATCAGCTTGTGTGGGTTTGTCCGGGCACACTCCACTCTAATTTATAACCGAGAAACACCACAGGCCGCAAGGGCTTTTCCCTAGTTACCAGGGTGGGGAACATAGAAAGGCTGCCGCCCTCTGGCAGTTACCTGCAAAAGCAGTTTTAAAGCCTGTGCTAATGGTCATTTCATAGGAACAAGTACTGCAGAACTGTAAATGAAACCTGCCCTCAAAATGTCTTCAGGGAGGTAACGGCCAAAACATTTCAAAAGGTGACACGTACTTTAAGAGAACACTTTGAAGAACTAAGGGGTAATCACTGCTTGAAAAATAAAAAGGACATGCCTTAAAGCTCAATTTCAACGGATTATGAGGCACATGCGAATTCAACCACAAAGAGGTATCAGCTCACACTTGTCAGAATAACCATGAGCAAGAAAACTACAAACAATAAATGCTGAAGGTGTTGTGGAGAAATGCATACCCTCAACTTCAAGGGGGACGGAAGTTGGAAAGGGCCACGAATGAGAACAGAATGGAGGTGCCTTAAAAAGGTAAACATTGAGCTACCATATGATCCAGGAGGCCCACTCCTCCACCTATAATCTAAGAAGAGAGAATTGGAAAGACACAGGCAGGCAAATCTGCATTGCCCAGTATTACAATAGCCAAGATATGGAAGCAACCAAAAAGTCCACCAACAGATGGGTGGGCAAAGAAGAACTCCTCCATGTACAGATGGAATGTTCGCTAGTGAAAAAAATGAAACAATGCCATTTGCAGCACCATAGATGAGTCTAGACGTAATCACAACACCTATAGAAAGTGAGAAAGCAAAAGGCACATATCCTATCATGTCACTTTTAGGAGTTACTTAAAAACTGATACCAATGAAGATATTTCCACAGAGAAAGGCAATCACAGATTCATTAAAAAACTTATGGTTCACCAAATAGAAAGGGATGAGGATTGGATACATTGCCATATTGGGGTTAACAGAGATATACAAACCATGTGAAATATATAACCCCCAAAGACGTACGGAAGACCAGGAGAAGACTACTCAACATTGTGTCATAACCTACATTGGCAAAGGATGCGAGGAAGAATAGATACATGTATATGTGTGAAAGAACCACATCTTGCACACCTAGAACAAACAAACCATTGTAATCAAATTTGCTGGGATAAAAAATAAAAAGTAAATTACAAATATGAACAAGAAGTAATGAGACATAAAGTTAAAGGGCTTTTTCCTGGCACATTCCATTCTAATATACACCCTAGAACACCACTTCCATTAAGGCTCTGTTTCCCTAGTAACCAAATTTGGTAAAGGAGAAATGCTGCCACCTAGTGGCCGTTTCCTGCAAGAGCAGCTTTAAAGTCACAGCTAATGGTCACTTAACATTCACAAGGACTCAGGGCTGTAAAGGACACTTGCCCTAAATATTTGTGCTGAAGTAGGGAATGGGCAAAAAATTCAAAACAGGCAAATGTTTCAAGAAGAGATTATGAAGAGTTAAGTTTTACTCACACTCTTTTTAAAAAAAGGAAAATGGATAAAAGCTCAACCTCAGGGAGTGTTAGACGCATGCAATCTAATCTACAAAAAGTTTCAACTTACACCAGTCGACTGACCATCAGCAAAAAGTCTACAAACAATAAATGCTGAAGGGGTTTTAGAGAACTGTGTACCCTCTGCCTGCTGGTGAGACGTAAAGGGGTAACAGCCAATAATGAGAACAGAAAGGAAATGTGTTTAAAAGTAAAAATGGAGGTACTATTCAATCCAGCAGGCGCACCATTGGACCTCTCACCTGAGAAGACAAGAATCGAGAAGACACAGGCCGCAAAAGCTGCAGTGCAGCCTTATTCACAATAGCCAAGACAGTGAAGCAATCAAAATGTCCAACAACAGGTAAATGGATAAAGAAGAAGTGGTCCATGTACACAATGGAATATTAGCCATGGAAGACAATGACCCATTGCTCTTTGAGGCACCACAAATGAGTCTGGAGATAATCACGAAAGATGAGGTAAGTTGGAAAGCAAAAGACCTGTTTTCTATGGTAGCACTTATAGGCGTTACCTAATAACTGACACAAATGAACATATCTCCACAGAGAAAGACACTCTGATTTAGAAAACAAACTATGCTCATCTAACACGACAGGTGGGGGGAATGGATAAATTAAGATTAGTGTTACTATATGTATACAAACACATATGATATACATATCTCAAAAAGACCAACCATATAGCAAGGGAAGTCTGCGGAACCCTCTGTAACATTTTACATGGGAAGAGGATCTGTACTTGAATAGACATATATAATGTACAAACGAACCAGATTGTGTACACCTAGGACAAACAATATTCTACGCTTTACCCCAATTAAAACACTTTTAAAAACCAAGAAGAAATAATGACACATAAACTTGTGGGGGTTTCGCCACGCACATTCCAATGTAATTTACAACCTAGGAACACGACTTCCAGAAAGGCTCTGCTGCCCTACTACCCAGATTTGGGAATGGAGAAATGCTGCCTCCTTGAGGCCACTTCCCACAACAGCAGCTTTAAACCCATTGCTAAAGGTCACTAAATATTCACCAAACTTGCAGTTCGGGAAATGACACCTGCTCTCTAAAAACACGCTGGGGTGGAAAATCGACCAAATAATTCAAAAGAGGGCAACCTTCAAAGAAGACAATTTCAAGAGTTATATTGTACTGCCAATTGTTTCCTTTTTTTAACAGAAAAGAAAACGGCGGAGAAAAATGATGAGTTTTACGAATTTTCAAAGACATGCAAACCCAAATTACAAAAACCTATCAGCTCACAGCAGCCAGAAGGGCCATTAGCATAAATGCTGTAAACAATAAATGCTGAAGCGATTGTGGAGAAATGCGTACCCTCGACTCTAAGGGGGACGTGGTAAGAGCCACTAATGAAAACACAAAGAGGGTGCTTTGAAAAGGGAAACACGGTGCTACCAGTCAATCAATCACACCCACTGCTGGGCCTATCACCTGAGAACATGAGAATCAAAAAGTCACAGGCTGGCAATCCTGCACTCCAAAAATATTTACCATAGCCAACACTTGGAAGCAATGAAAATGTCCATCAACCGAGGAATGCACAAAGAAGAAGTGGTCCACGTACACAGTGGAAAATTACTCCAATAAAAAATAAAAATTAAATTTAAAAATCCAACAAAAGTAAGGAGACATCAGCTTGTGTGGGTTTGTCCGGGCACACTCCACTCTAATTTATAACCGAGAAACACCACAGGCCGCAAGGGCTTTTCCCTAGTTACCAGGGTGGGGAACATAGAAAGGCTGCCGCCCTCTGGCAGTTACCTGCAAAAGCAGTTTTAAAGCCTGTGCTAATGGTCATTTCATAGGAACAAGTACTGCAGAACTGTAAATGAAACCTGCCCTCAAAATGTCTTCAGGGAGGTAACGGCCAAAACATTTCAAAAGGTGACACGTACTTTAAGAGAACACTTTGAAGAACTAAGGGGTAATCACTGCTTGAAAAATAAAAAGGACATGCCTTAAAGCTCAATTTCAACGGATTATGAGGCACATGCGAATTCAACCACAAAGAGGTATCAGCTCACACTTGTCAGAATAACCATGAGCAAGAAAACTACAAACAATAAATGCTGAAGGTGTTGTGGAGAAATGCATACCCTCAACTTCAAGGGGGACGGAAGTTGGAAAGGGCCACGAATGAGAACAGAATGGAGGTGCCTTAAAAAGGTAAACATTGAGCTACCATATGATCCAGCAGGCCCACTCCTCCACCTATAATCTAAGAAGAGAGAATTGGAAAGACACAGGCAGGCAAATCTGCATTGCCCAGTATTACAACAGCCAAGATATGGAAGCAACCAAAAAGTCCACCAACAGATGGGTGGGCAAAGAAGAACTCCTCCATGTACAGATGGAATGTTCGCTAGTGAAAAAAATGAAACAATGCCATTTGCAGCACCATAGATGAGTCTAGACGTAATCACAACACCTATAGAAAGTGAGAAAGCAAAAGGCACATATCCTATCATGTCACTTTTAGGAGTTACTTAAAAATTGATACCAATGAAGATATTTCCACAGAGAAAGGCAATCACAGATTCATTAAAAAACTTATGGTTCACCAAATAGAAAGGGATGAGGATTGGATACATTGCCATATTGGGGTTAACAGAGATATACAAACCATGTGAAATATATAACCCCCAAAGACGTACGGAAGACCAGGAGAAGACTACTCAACATTGTGTCATAACCTACATTGGCAAAGGATGCGAGGAAGAATAGATACATGTATATGTGTGAAAGAACCACATCTTGCACACCTAGAACAAACAAACCATTGTAATCAAATTTGCTGGGATAAAAAATAAAAAGTAAATTACAAATATGAACAAGAAGTAATGAGACATAAAGTTAAAGGGCTTTTTCCTGGCACATTCCATTCTAATATACACCCTAGAACACCACTTCCATTAAGGCTCTGTTTCCCTAGTAACCAAATTTGGTAAAGGAGAAATGCTGCCACCTAGTGGCCGTTTCCTGCAAGAGCAGCTTTAAAGTCACAGCTAATGGTCACTTAACATTCACAAGGACTCAGGGCTGTAAAGGACACTTGCCCTAAATATTTGTGCTGAAGTAGGGAATGGGCAAAAAATTCAAAACAGGCAAATGTTTCAAGAAGAGATTATGAAGAGTTAAGTTTTACTCACACTCTTTTTTAAAAAAAGGAAAATGGATAAAAGCTCAACCTCAGGGAGTGTTAGACGCATGCAATCTAATCTACAAAAAGTTTCAACTTACACCAGTCGACTGACCATCAGCAAAAAGTCTACAAACAATAAATGCTGAAGGGGTTTTAGAGAACTGTGTACCCTCTGCCTGCTGGTGAGACGTAAAGGGGTAACAGCCAATAATGAGAACAGAAAGGAAATGTGTTTAAAAGTAAAAATGGAGGTACTATTCAATCCAGCAGGCGCACCATTGGACCTCTCACCTGAGAAGACAAGAATCGAGAAGACACAGGCCGCAAAAGCTGCAGTGCAGCCTTATTCACAATAGCCAAGACAGTGAAGCAATCAAAATGTCCAACAACAGGTAAATGGATAAAGAAGAAGTGGTCCATGTACACAATGGAATATTAGCCATGGAAGACAATGAACCATTGCTCTTTGAGGCACCACAAATGAGTCTGGAGATAATCACGAAAGATGAGGTAAGTTGGAAAGCAAAAGACCTGTTTTCTATGGTAGCACTTATAGGCGTTACCTAATAACTGACACAAATGAACATATCTCCACAGAGAAAGACACTCTGATTTAGAAAACAAACTATGCTCATCTAACACGACAGGTGGGGGGAATGGATAAATTAAGATTAGTGTTACTATATGTATACAAACACATATGATATACATATCTCAAAAAGACCAACCATATAGCAAGGGAAGTCTGCGGAACCCTCTGTAACATTTTACATGGGAAGAGGATCTGTACTTGAATAGACATATATAATGTACAAACGAACCAGATTGTGTACACCTAGGACAAACAATATTCTACGCTTTACCCCAATTAAAACACTTTTAAAAACCAAGAAGAAATAATGACACATAAACTTGTGGGGGTTTCTCCACGCACATTCCAATGTAATTTACAACCTAGGAACACGACTTCCAGAAAGGCTCTGCTGCCCTACTACCCAGATTTGGGAATGGAGAAATGCTGCCTCCTTGAGGCCACTTCCCACAACAGCAGCTTTAAACCCATTGCTAAAGGTCACTAAATATTCACCAAACTTGCAGTTCGGGAAATGACACCTGCTCTCTAAAAACACGCTGGGGTGGAAAATCGACCAAATAATTCAAAAGAGGGCAACCTTCAAAGAAGACAATTTCAAGAGTTATATTGTACTGCCAATTGTTTCCTTTTTTTAACAGAAAAGAAAACGGCGGAGAAAAATGATGAGTTTTACGAATTTTCAAAGACATGCAAACCCAAATTACAAAAACCTATCAGCTCACAGCAGCCAGAAGGGCCATTAGCATAAATGCTGTAAACAATAAATGCTGAAGCGATTGTGGAGAAATGCGTACCCTCGACTCTAAGGGGGACGTGGTAAGAGCCACTAATGAAAACACAAAGAGGGTGCTTTGAAAAGGGAAACACGGTGCTACCAGTCAATCAATCACACCCACTGCTGGGCCTATCACCTGAGAACATGAGAATCAAAAAGTCACAGGCTGGCAATCCTGCACTCCAAAAATATTTACCATAGCCAACACTTGGAAGCAATGAAAATGTCCATCAACCGAGGAATGCACAAAGAAGAAGTGGTCCACGTACACAGTGGAAAATTACTCCAATAAAAAATAAAAATTAAATTTAAAAATCCAACAAAAGTAAGGAGACATCAGCTTGTGTGGGTTTGTCCGGGCACACTCCACTCTAATTTATAACCGAGAAACACCACAGGCCGCAAGGGCTTTTCCCTAGTTACCAGGGTGGGGAACATAGAAAGGCTGCCGCCCTCTGGCAGTTACCTGCAAAAGCAGTTTTAAAGCCTGTGCTAATGGTCATTTCATAGGAACAAGTACTGCAGAACTGTAAATGAAACCTGCCCTCAAAATGTCTTCAGGGAGGTAACGGCCAAAACATTTCAAAAGGTGACACGTACTTTAAGAGAACACTTTGAAGAACTAAGGGGTAATCACTGCTTGAAAAATAAAAAGGACATGCCTTAAAGCTCAATTTCAACGGATTATGAGGCACATGCGAATTCAACCACAAAGAGGTATCAGCTCACACTTGTCAGAATAACCATGAGCAAGAAAACTACAAACAATAAATGCTGAAGGTGTTGTGGAGAAATGCATACCCTCAACTTCAAGGGGGACGGAAGTTGGAAAGGGCCACGAATGAGAACAGAATGGAGGTGCCTTAAAAAGGTAAACATTGAGCTACCATATGATCCAGCAGGCCCACTCCTCCACCTATAATCTAAGAAGAGAGAATTGGAAAGACACAGGCAGGCAAATCTGCATTGCCCAGTATTACAATAGCCAAGATATGGAAGCAACCAAAAAGTCCACCAACAGATGGGTGGGCAAAGAAGAACTCCTCCATGTACAGATGGAATGTTCGCTAGTGAAAAAAATGAAACAATGCCATTTGCAGCACCATAGATGAGTCTAGACGTAATCACAACACCTATAGAAAGTGAGAAAGCAAAAGGCACATATCCTATCATGTCACTTTTAGGAGTTACTTAAAAACTGATACCAATGAAGATATTTCCACAGAGAAAGGCAATCACAGATTCATTAAAAAACTTATGGTTCACCAAATAGAAAGGGATGAGGATTGGATACATTGCCATATTGGGGTTAACAGAGATATACAAACCATGTGAAATATATAACCCCCAAAGACGTACGGAAGACCAGGAGAAGACTACTCAACATTGTGTCATAACCTACATTGGCAAAGGATGCGAGGAAGAATAGATACATGTATATGTGTGAAAGAACCACATCTTGCACACCTAGAACAAACAAACCATTGTAATCAAATTTGCTGGGATAAAAAATAAAAAGTAAATTACAAATATGAACAAGAAGTAATGAGACATAAAGTTAAAGGGCTTTTTCCTGGCACATTCCATTCTAATATACACCCTAGAACACCACTTCCATTAAGGCTCTGTTTCCCTAGTAACCAAATTTGGTAAAGGAGAAATGCGGCCACCTAGTGGCCGTTTCCTGCAAGAGCAGCTTTAAAGTCACAGCTAATGGTCACTTAACATTCACAAGGACTCAGGGCTGTAAAGGACACTTGCCCTAAATATTTGTGCTGAAGTAGGGAATGGGCAAAAAATTCAAAACAGGCAAATGTTTCAAGAAGAGATTATGAAGAGTTAAGTTTTACTCACACTCTTTTTAAAAAAAAGGAAAATGGATAAAAGCTCAACCTCAGGGAGTGTTAGACGCATGCAATCTAATCTACAAAAAGTTTCAACTTACACCAGTCGACTGACCATCAGCAAAAAGTCTACAAACAATAAATGCTGAAGGGGTTTTAGAGAACTGTGTACCCTCTGCCTGCTGGTGAGACGTAAAGGGGTAACAGCCAATAATGAGAACAGAAAGGAAATGTGTTTAAAAGTAAAAATGGAGGTACTATTCAATCCAGCAGGCGCACCATTGGACCTCTCACCTGAGAAGACAAGAATCGAGAAGACACAGGCCGCAAAAGCTGCAGTGCAGCCTTATTCACAATAGCCAAGACAGTGAAGCAATCAAAATGTCCAACAACAGGTAAATGGATAAAGAAGAAGTGGTCCATGTACACAATGGAATATTAGCCATGGAAGACAATGAACCATTGCTCTTTGAGGCACCACAAATGAGTCTGGAGATAATCACGAAAGATGAGGTAAGTTGGAAAGCAAAAGACCTGTTTTCTATGGTAGCACTTATAGGCGTTACCTAATAACTGACACAAATGAACATATCTCCACAGAGAAAGACACTCTGATTTAGAAAACAAACTATGCTCATCTAACACGACAGGTGGGGGGAATGGATAAATTAAGATTAGTGTTACTATATGTATACAAACACATATGATATACATATCTCAAAAAGACCAACCATATAGCAAGGGAAGTCTGCGGAACCCTCTGTAACATTTTACATGGGAAGAGGATCTGTACTTGAATAGACATATATAATGTACAAACGAACCAGATTGTGTACACCTAGGACAAACAATATTCTACGCTTTACCCCAATTAAAACACTTTTAAAAACCAAGAAGAAATAATGACACATAAACTTGTGGGGGTTTCTCCACGCACATTCCAATGTAATTTACAACCTAGGAACACGACTTCCAGAAAGGCTCTGCTGCCCTACTACCCAGATTTGGGAATGGAGAAATGCTGCCTCCTTGAGGCCACTTCCCACAACAGCAGCTTTAAACCCATTGCTATAGGTCACTAAATATTCACCAAACTTACAGTTCGGGAAATGACACCTGCTCTCTAAAAACACGCTGGGGTGGAAAATCGACCAAATAATTCAAAAGAGGGCAACCTTCAAAGAAGACAATTTCAAGAGTTATATTGTACTGCCAATTGTTTCCTTTTTTTAACAGAAAAGAAAACGGCGGAGAAAAATGATGAGTTTTACGAATGTTCAAAGACATGCAAACCCAAATTACAAAAACCTATCAGCTCACAGCAGCCAGAAGGGCCATTAGCATAAATGCTGTAAACAATAAATGCTGAAGCGATTGTGGAGAAATGCGTACCCTCGACTCTAAGGGGGACGTGGTAAGAGCCACTAATGAAAACACAAAGAGGGTGCTTTGAAAAGGGAAACACGGTGCTACCAGTCAATCAATCACACCCACTGCTGGGCCTATCACCTGAGAACATGAGAATCAAAAAGTCACAGGCTGGCAAACCTGCACTCCAAAAATATTTACCATAGCCAACACTTGGAAGCAATGAAAATGTCCATCAACCGAGGAATGCACAAAGAAGAAGTGGTCCACGTACACAGTGGAAAATTACTCCAATAAAAAATAAAAATTAAATTTAAAAATCCAACAAAAGTAAGGAGACATCAGCTTGTGTGGGTTTGTCCGGGCACACTCCACTCTAATTTATAACCGAGAAACACCACAGGCCGCAAGGGCTTTTCCCTAGTTACCAGGGTGGGGAACATAGAAAGGCTGCCGCCCTCTGGCAGTTAGCTGCAAAAGCAGTTTTAAAGCCTGTGCTAATGGTCATTTCATAGGAACAAGTACTGCAGAACTGTAAATGAAACCTGCCCTCAAAATGTCTTCAGGGAGGTAATGGCCAAAACATTTCAAAAGGTGACACGTACTTTAAGAGAACACTTTGAAGAACTAAGGGGTAATCACTGCTTGAAAAATAAAAAGGACATGCCTTAAAGCTCAATTTCAACGGATTATGAGGCACATGCGAATTCAACCACAAAGAGGTATCAGCTCACACTTGTCAGAATAACCATGAGCAAGAAAACTACAAACAATAAATGCTGAAGGTGTTGTGGAGAAATGCATACCCTCAACTTCAAGGGGGACGGAAGTTGGAAAGGGCCACGAATGAGAACAGAATGGAGGTGCCTTAAAAAGGTAAACATTGAGCTACCATATGATCCAGCAGGCCCACTCCTCCACCTATAATCTAAGAAGAGAGAATTGGAAAGACACAGGCAGGCAAATCTGCATTGCCCAGTATTACAATAGCCAAGATATGGAAGTAACCAAAAAGACCACCAACAGATGGGTGGGCAAAGAAGAACTCCTCCATGTACAGATGGAATATTCGCTAGTGAAAAAAATGAAACAATGCCATTTGCAGCACCATAGATGAGTCTAGACATAATCACGCCACGTGTAGTAAGTGAGAAAGCAAAAGGCACATATCCTATCATATCACTTTCAGGAGTTACTTAAAAATTGATACCAATGAAGATATTTCCACAGAGAAAGGCAATCACAGATTCATTAAAAAACTTATGGTTCACCAAATAGAAAGGGATGAGGATTGGATACATTACCATATTGGGGTTAACAGAGATATACAAACCATGTGAAATATATAACCACCAAAGACGTACGGAAGACCAGGAGAAGACTGCTCAACATTGTGTCATAACCTATATTGGCAAAAGATGCGAGGAAGAATAGATACACGTATATGTGTGATAGAACCACATCTTGCACACCTAGAACAAACAAACCATTGTAATCAAATTTGCTGGGATAAAAAATAAAAAGTAAATTACAAATATGAACAAGGAGTAATGAGACATAAAGTTAAAGGGCTTTTTCCTGGCAGATTCCATTCTAATATACAACCTAGAACACCACTTCCATTAAGGCTCTGTTTCCCTAGTAACCAAATTTGGTAAAGGAGAAATGCTGCCAACCTTGTGGCCGTATCCTGCAAGAGCAGCTTTAAAGTCACAGCTAATGGTCACTTAACATTCACAAGGACTCAGGGCTGTAAAGGACACTTGCCCTAAATATTTGTGCTGAAGTAGGGAATGGGCAAAAAATTCAAAACAGGCAAATGTTTCAAGAAGAGATTATGAAGAGTTAAGTTTTACTCACACTCTTTTTTAAAAAAAGGAAAATGGATAAAAGCTCAACCTCAGGGAGTGTTAGACGTATGCAATCTAATCTACAAAAAGTTTCAACTTACACCAGTCGACTGACCATCAGCAAAAAGTCTACAAACAATAAATGCTGAAGGGGTTTTAGAGAACTGTGTACCCTCTGCCTGCTGGTGAGACGTAAAGGGGTAACAGCCAATAATGAGAACAGAAAGGAAATGTGTTTAAAAGTAAAAATGGAGGTACTATTCAATCCAGCAGGCGCACCATTGGACCTCTCACCTGAGAAGACAAGAATCGAGAAGACACAGGCCGCAAAAGCTGCAGTGCAGCCTTATTCACCATAGCCAAGACAGTGAAGCAATCAAAATGTCCAACAACAGGTAAATGGATAAAGAAGAAGTGGTCCATGTACACAATGGAATATTAGCCATGGAAGACAATGAACCATTGCTCTTTGAGGCACCACAAATGAGTCTGGAGATAATCACGAAAGATGAGGTAAGTTGGAAAGCAAAAGACCTGTATTCTATGATAGCACTTATAGGCATTATCTAATAACTGACACAAATGAACTTATTTCCACAGAGAAAGACACTCTGATTTAGAAAACAAACTATGCTCATCTAAAACGACAGGTGGGGGGAATGGATAAATTAAGGTTAGTGTTACTATATGTATACAAACACATATTATATACATATCTCAAAAAGGCCAACCATATAGCAAGGGAAGTCTGCGGAACCCTCTGTAACATTTTACATGGGAAGAGGATCTGTACTTGAATAGACATATATAATGTACAAATGAACCAGATTGTGTACACCTAGGACAAACAATATTCTAAGCTTTACCCCAATTAAAACACTTTTAAAAACCAAGAAGAAATAATGACACATAAACTTGTGGGGGTTTCTCCACGCACATTCCAATGTAATTTACAACCTAGGAACACGACTTCCAGAAAGGCTCTGCTGCCCTACTACCCAGATTTGGGAATGGAGAAATGCTGCCTCCTAGAGGCCGCTTCCCACAACAGCAGCTTTACACCCATTGCTAAAGGTCACTAAATATTCACCAAACTTGCAGTTCGGGAAATGACACCTGCTCTCTAAAAAAACGCTGGGGTGGAAAATCGACCAAATAATTCAAAAGAGGGCAACCTTCAAAGAAGACAATTTCAAGAGTTATATTGTACTGCCAATTGTTTCCTTTTTTTAACGGAAAAGAAAACGGCGGAGAAAAATGATGAGTTTTACGAATTTTCAAAGACATGCAAACCCAAATTACAAAAACCTATCAGCTCACAGCAGCCAGAAGGGCCATTAGCATAAATGCTGTAAACAATAAATGCTGAAGCGATTGTGGAGAAATGCGTACCCTCGACTCTAAGGGGGACGTGGTAAGAGCCACTAATGAAAACACAAAGAAGGTGCTTTGAAAAGGGAAACACGGTGCTACCAGTCAATCAATCACACCCACTGCTGGGCCTATCACCTGAGAACATGAGAATCAAAAAGTCACAGGCTGGCAATCCTGCACTCCAAAAATATTTACCATAGCCAACACTTGGAAGCAATGAAAATGTCCATCAACCGAGGAATGCACAAAGAAGAAGTGGTCCACGTACACAGTGGAAAATTACTCCAATAAAAAATAAAAATTAAATTTAAAAATCCAACAAAAGTAAGGAGACATCAGCTTGTGTGGGTTTGTCCGGGCACACTCCACTCTAATTTATAACCGAGAAACACCACAGGCCGCAAGAGCTTTTCCCTAGTTACCAGGGTGGGGAACATAGAAAGGCTGCCGCCCTCTGGCAGTTACCTGCAAAAGCAGTTTTAAAGCCTGTGCTAATGGTCATTTCATAGGAACAAGTACTGCAGAACTGTAAATGAAACCTGCCCTCAAAATGTCTTCAGGGAGGTAATGGCCAAAACATTTCAAAAGGTGACACGTACTTTAAGAGAACACTTTGAAGAACTAAGGGGTAATCACTGCTTGAAAAATAAAAAGGACATGCCTTAAAGCTCAATTTCAACGGATTATGAGGCACATGCGAATTCAACCACAAAGAGGTATCAGCTCACACTTGTCAGAATAACCATGAGCAAGAAAACTACAAACAATAAATGCTGAAGGTGTTGTGGAGAAATGCATACCCTCAACTTCAAGGGGGACGGAAGTTGGAAAGGGCCACGAATGAGAACAGAATGGAGGTGCCTTAAAAAGGTAAACATTGAGCTACCATATGATCCAGCAGGCCCACTCCTCCACCTATAATCTAAGAAGAGAGAATTGGAAAGACACAGGCAGGCAAATCTGCATTGCCCAGTATTACAATAGCCAAGATATGGAAGCAACCAAAAAGTCCACCAACAGATGGGTGGGCAAAGAAGAACTCCTCCATGTACAGATGGAATGTTCGCTAGTGAAAAAAATGAAACAATGCCATTTGCAGCACCATAGATGAGTCTAGACGTAATCACAACACCTATAGAAAGTGAGAAAGCAAAAGGCACATATCCTATCATATCACTTTTAGGAGTTACTTAAAAATTGATACCAATGAAGATATTTCCACAGAGAAAGGCAATCACAGATTCATTAAAAAACTTATGGTTCACCAAATAGAAAGGGATGAGGATTGGATACATTGCCATATTGGGGTTAACAGAGATATACAAACCATGTGAAATATATAACCCCCAAAGACGTACGGAAGACCAGGAGAAGACTACTCAACATTGTGTCATAACCTACATTGGCAAAGGATGCGAGGAAGAATAGATACATGTATATGTGTGAAAGAACCACATCTTGCACACCTAGAACAAACAAACCATTGTAATCAAATTTGCTGGGATAAAAAATAAAAAGTAAATTACAAATATGAACAAGAAGTAATGAGACATAAAGTTAAAGGGCTTTTTCCTGGCACATTCCATTCTAATATACACCCTAGAACACCACTTCCATTAAGGCTCTGTTTCCCTAGTAACCAAATTTGGTAAAGGAGAAATGCTGCCACCTAGTGGCCGTTTCCTGCAAGAGCAGCTTTAAAGTCACAGCTAATGGTCACTTAACATTCACAAGGACTCAGGGCTGTAAAGGACACTTGCCCTAAATATTTGTGCTGAAGTAGGGAATGGGCAAAAAATTCAAAACAGGCAAATGTTTCAAGAAGAGATTATGAAGAGTTAAGTTTTACTCACACTCTTTTTAAAAAAAAGGAAAATGGATAAAAGCTCAACCTCAGGGAGTGTTAGACGCATGCAATCTAATCTACAAAAAGTTTCAACTTACACCAGTCGACTGACCATCAGCAAAAAGTCTACAAACAATAAATGCTGAAGGGGTTTTAGAGAACTGTGTACCCTCTGCCTGCTGGTGAGACGTAAAGGGGTAACAGCCAATAATGAGAACAGAAAGGAGCTGTGTTTAAAAGTAAAAATGGAGGTACTATTCAATCCAGCAGGCGCACCATTGGACCTCTCACCTGAGAAGACAAGAATCGAGAAGACACAGGCCGCAAAAGCTGCAGTGCAGCCTTATTCACAATAGCCAAGACAGTGAAGCAATCAAAATGTCCAACAACAGGTAAATGGATAAAGAAGAAGTGGTCCATGTACACAATGGAATATTAGCCATGGAAGACAATGAACCATTGCTCTTTGAGGCACCACAAATGAGTCTGGAGATAATCACGAAAGATGAGGTAAGTTGGAAAGCAAAAGACCTGTTTTCTATGGTAGCACTTATAGGCGTTACCTAATAACTGACACAAATGAACATATCTCCACAGAGAAAGACACTCTGATTTAGAAAACAAACTATGCTCATCTAACACGACAGGTGGGGGGAATGGATAAATTAAGATTAGTGTTACTATATGTATACAAACACATATGATATACATATCTCAAAAAGACCAACCATATAGCAAGGGAAGTCTGCGGAACCCTCTGTAACATTTTACATGGGAAGAGGATCTGTACTTGAATAGACATATATAATGTACAAACGAACCAGATTGTGTACACTCAGGACAAACAGTATTCTAAGCTTTACCCCAATTAAAACACTTTTAAAAACCAAGAAGAAATAATGACACATAAACTTGTGGGGGTTTCTCCACGCACATTCCAATGGAATTTACAACCTAGGAACACGACTTCCAGAAAGGCTCTGCTGCCCTACTACCCAGATTTGGGAATGGAGAAATGCTGCCTCCTTGAGGCCACTTCCCACAACAGCAGCTTTAAACCCATTGCTAAAGGTCACTAAATATTCACCAAACTTGCAGTTCGGGAAATGACACCTGCTCTCTAAAAAAACGCTGGGGTGGAAAATCGACCAAATAATTCAAAAGAGGGCAACCTTCAAAGAAGACAATTTCAAGAGTTATATTGTACTGCCAATTGTTTCCTTTTTTTAACAGAAAAGAAAACGGCGGAGAAAAATGATGAGTTTTACGAATTTTCAAAGACATGCAAACCCAAATTACAAAAACCTATCAGCTCACAGCAGCCAGAAGGGCCATTAGCATAAATGCTGTAAACAATAAATGCTGAAGCGATTGTGGAGAAATGCGTACCCTCGACTCTAAGGGGGACGTGGTAAGAGCCACTAATGAAAACACAAAGAGGGTGCTTTGAAAAGGGAAACACGGTGCTACCAGTCAATCAATCACACCCACTGCTGGGCCTATCACCTGAGAACATGAGAATCAAAAAGTCACAGGCTGGCAAACCTGCACTCCAAAAATATTTACCATAGCCAACACTTGGAAGCAATGAAAATGTCCATCAACCGAGGAATGCACAAAGAAGAAGTGGTCCACGTACACAGTGGAAAATTACTCCAATAAAAAATAAAAATTAAATTTAAAAATCCAACAAAAGTAAGGAGACATCAGCTTGTGTGGGTTTGTCCGGGCACACTCCACTCTAATTTATAACCGAGAAACACCACAGGCCGCAAGGGCTTTTCCCTAGTTATCAGGGTGGGGAACATAGAAAGGCTGCCGCCCTCTGGCAGTTAGCTGCAAAAGCAGTTTTAAAGCCTGTGCTAATGGTCATTTCATAGGAACAAGTACTGCAGAACTGTAAATGAAACCTGCCCTCAAAATGTCTTCAGGGAGGTAATGGCCAAAACATTTCAAAAGGTGACACGTACTTTAAGAGAACACTTTGAAGAACTAAGGGGTAATCACTGCTTGAAAAATAAAAAGGACATGCCTTAAAGCTCAATTTCAACGGATTATGAGGCACATGCGAATTCAACCACAAAGAGGTATCAGCTCACACTTGTCAGAATAACCATGAGCAAGAAAACTACAAACAATAAATGCTGAAGGTGTTGTGGAGAAATGCATACCCTCAACTTCAAGGGGGACGTAAGTTGGAAAGGGCCACGAATGAGAACAGAATGGAGGTGCCTTAAAAAGGTAAACATTGAGCTACCATATGATCCAGCAGGCCCACTCCTCCACCTATAATCTAAGAAGAGAGAATTGGAAAGACACAGGCAGGCAAATCTGCATTGCCCAGTATTACAATAGCCAAGATATGGAAGTAACCAAAAAGACCACCAACAGATGGGTGGGCAAAGAAGAACTCCTCCATGTACAGATGGAATATTCGCTAGTGAAAAAAATGAAACAATGCCATTTGCAGCACCATAGATGAGTCTAGACATAATCACGCCACGTGTAGTAAGTGAGAAAGCAAAAGGCACATATCCTATCATATCACTTTCAGGAGTTACTTAAAAATTGATACCAATGAAGATATTTCCACAGAGAAAGGCAATCACAGATTCATTAAAAAACTTATGGTTCACCAAATAGAAAGGGATGAGGATTGGATACATTACCATATTGGGGTTAACAGAGATATACAAACCATGTGAAATATATAACCACCAAAGACGTACGGAAGACCAGGAGAAGACTGCTCAACATTGTGTCATAACCTATATTGGCAAAAGATGCGAGGAAGAATAGATACACGTATATGTGTGATAGAACCACATCTTGCACACCTAGAACAAACAAACCATTGTAATCAAATTTGCTGGGATAAAAAATAAAAAGTAAATTACAAATATGAACAAGGAGTAATGAGACATAAAGTTAAAGGGCTTTTTCCTGGCACATTCCATTCTAATATACAACCTAGAACACCACTTCCATTAAGGCTCTGTTTCCCTAGTAACCAAATTTGGTAAAGGAGAAATGCTGCCAACCTTGTGGCCGTATCCTGCAAGAGCAGCTTTAAAGTCACAGCTAATGGTCACTTAACATTCACAAGGACTCAGGGCTGTAAAGGACACTTGCCCTAAATATTTGTGCTGAAGTAGGGAATGGGCAAAAAATTCAAAACAGGCAAATGTTTCAAGAAGAGATTATGAAGAGTTAAGTTTTACTCACACTCTTTTTTAAAAAAAGGAAAATGGATAAAAGCTCAACCTCAGGGAGTGTTAGACGCATGCAATCTAATCTACAAAAAGTTTCAACTTACACCAGTCGACTGACCATCAGCAAAAAGTCTACAAACAATAAATGCTGAAGGGGTTTTAGAGAACTGTGTACCCTCTGCCTGCTGGTGAGACGTAAAGGGGTAACAGCCAATAATGAGAACAGAAAGGAGCTGTGTTTAAAAGTAAAAATGGAGGTACTATTCAATCCAGCAGGCGCACCATTGGACCTCTCACCTGAGAAGACAAGAATCGAGAAGACACAGGCCGCAAAAGCTGCAGTGCAGCCTTATTCACCATAGCCAAGACAGTGAAGCAATCAAAATGTCCAACAACAGGTAAATGGATAAAGAAGAAGTGGTCCATGTACACAATGGAATATTAGCCATGGAAGACAATGAACCATTGCTCTTTGAGGCACCACAAATGAGTCTGGAGATAATCACGAAAGATGAGGTAAGTTGGAAAGCAAAAGACCTGTATTCTATGATAGCACTTATAGGCATTATCTAATAACTGACACAAATGAACTTATTTCCACAGAGAAAGACACTCACAGATTTAGAAAACAAACTATGCTCATCTAAAACGACAGGTGGGGGGAATGGATAAATTAAGGTTAGTGTTACTATATGTATACAAACACATATTATATACATATCTCAAAAAGGCCAACCATATAGCAAGGGAAGTCTGCGGAACCCTCTGTAACATTTTACATGGGAAGAGGATCTGTACTTGAATAGACATATATAATGTACAAATGAACCAGATTGTGTACACCTAGGACAAACAATATTCTAAGCTTTACCCCAATTAAAACACTTTTAAAAACCAAGAAGAAATAATGACACATAAACTTGTGGGGGTTTCTCCACGCACATTCCAATGTAATTTACAACCTAGGAACACGACTTCCAGAAAGGCTCTGCTGCCCTACTACCCAGATTTGGGAATGGAGAAATGCTGCCTCCTAGAGGCCGCTTCCCACAACAGCAGCTTTACACCCATTGCTAAAGGTCACTAAATATTCACCAAACTTGCAGTTCGGGAAATGACACCTGCTCTCTAAAAAAACGCTGGGGTGGAAAATCGACCAAATAATTCAAAAGAGGGCAACCTTCAAAGAAGACAATTTCAAGAGTTATATTGTACTGCCAATTGTTTCCTTTTTTTAACGGAAAAGAAAACGGCGGAGAAAAATGATGAGTTTTACGAATTTTCAAAGACATGCAAACCCAAATTACAAAAACCTATCAGCTCACAGCAGCCAGAAGGGCCATTAGCATAAATGCTGTAAACAATAAATGCTGAAGCGATTGTGGAGAAATGCGTACCCTCGACTCTAAGGGGGACGTGGTAAGAGCCACTAATGAAAACACAAAGAAGGTGCTTTGAAAAGGGAAACACGGTGCTACCAGTCAATCAATCACACCCACTGCTGGGCCTATCACCTGAGAACATGAGAATCAAAAAGTCACAGGCTGGCAATCCTGCACTCCAAAAATATTTACCATAGCCAACACTTGGAAGCAATGAAAATGTCCATCAACCGAGGAATGCACAAAGAAGAAGTGGTCCACGTACACAGTGGAAAATTACTCCAATAAAAAATAAAAATTAAATTTAAAAATCCAACAAAAGTAAGGAGACATCAGCTTATGTGGGTTTGTCCGGGCACACTCCACTCTAATTTATAACCGAGAAACACCACAGGCCGCAAGAGCTTTTCCCTAGTTACCAGGGTGGGGAACATAGAAAGGCTGCCGCCCTCTGGCAGTTACCTGCAAAAGCAGTTTTAAAGCCTGTGCTAATGGTCATTTCATAGGAACAAGTACTGCAGAACTGTAAATGAAACCTGCCCTCAAAATGTCTTCAGGGAGGTAATGGCCAAAACATTTCAAAAGGTGACACGTACTTTAAGAGAACACTTTGAAGAACTAAGGGGTAATCACTGCTTGAAAAATAAAAAGGACATGCCTTAAAGCTCAATTTCAACGGATTATGAGGCACATGCGAATTCAACCACAAAGAGGTATCAGCTCACACTTGTCAGAATAACCATGAGCAAGAAAACTACAAACAATAAATGCTGAAGGTGTTGTGGAGAAATGCATACCCTCAACTTCAAGGGGGACGGAAGTTGGAAAGGGCCACGAATGAGAACAGAATGGAGGTGCCTTAAAAAGGTAAACATTGAGCTACCATATGATCCAGCAGGCCCACTCCTCCACCTATAATCTAAGAAGAGAGAATTGGAAAGACACAGGCAGGCAAATCTGCATTGCCCAGTATTACAATAGCCAAGATATGGAAGCAACCAAAAAGTCCACCAACAGATGGGTGGGCAAAGAAGAACTCCTCCATGTACAGATGGAATGTTCGCTAGTGAAAAAAATGAAACAATGCCATTTGCAGCACCATAGATGAGTCTAGACGTAATCACAACACCTATAGAAAGTGAGAAAGCAAAAGGCACATATCCTATCATGTCACTTTTAGGAGTTACTTAAAAATTGATACCAATGAAGATATTTCCACAGAGAAAGGCAATCACAGATTCATTAAAAAACTTATGGTTCACCAAATAGAAAGGGATGAGGATTGGATACATTGCCATATTGGGGTTAACAGAGATATACAAACCATGTGAAATATATAACCCCCAAAGACGTACGGAAGACCAGGAGAAGACTACTCAACATTGTGTCATAACCTACATTGGCAAAGGATGTGAGGAAGAATAGATACATGTATATGTGTGAAAGAACCACATCTTGCACACCTAGAACAAACAAACCATTGTAATCAAATTTGCTGGGATAAAAAATAAAAAGTAAATTACAAATATGAACAAGAAGTAATGAGACATAAAGTTAAAGGGCTTTTTCCTGGCACATTCCATTCTAATATACACCCTAGAACACCACTTCCATTAAGGCTCTGTTTCCCTAGTAACCAAATTTGGTAAAGGAGAAATGCTGCCACCTAGTGGCCGTTTCCTGCAAGAGCAGCTTTAAAGTCACAGCTAATGGTCACTTAACATTCACAAGGACTCAGGGCTGTAAAGGACACTTGCCCTAAATATTTGTGCTGAAGTAGGGAATGGGCAAAAAATTCAAAACAGGCAAATGTTTCAAGAAGAGATTATGAAGAGTTAAGTTTTACTCACACTCTTTTTTAAAAAAAGGAAAATGGATAAAAGCTCAACCTCAGGGAGTGTTAGACGCATGCAATCTAATCTACAAAAAGTTTCAACTTACACCAGTCGACTGACCATCAGCAAAAAGTCTACAAACAATAAATGCTGAAGGGGTTTTAGAGAACTGTGTACCCTCTGCCTGCTGGTGAGACGTAAAGGGGTAACAGCCAATAATGAGAACAGAAAGGAGCTGTGTTTAAAAGTAAAAATGGAGGTACTATTCAATCCAGCAGGCGCACCATTGGACCTCTCACCTGAGAAGACAAGAATCGAGAAGACACAGGCCGCAAAAGCTGCAGTGCAGCCTTATTCACCATAGCCAAGACAGTGAAGCAATCAAAATGTCCAACAACAGGTAAATGGATAAAGAAGAAGTGGTCCATGTACACAATGGAATATTAGCCATGGAAGACAATGAACCATTGCTCTTTGAGGCACCACAAATGAGTCTGGAGATAATCACGAAAGATGAGGTAAGTTGGAAAGCAAAAGACCTGTATTCTATGATAGCACTTATAGGCATTATCTAATAACTGACACAAATGAACTTATTTCCACAGAGAAAGACACTCACAGATTTAGAAAACAAACTATGCTCATCTAAAACGACAGGTGGGGGGAATGGATAAATTAAGGTTAGTGTTACTATATGTATACAAACACATATTATATACATATCTCAAAAAGGCCAACCATATAGCAAGGGAAGTCTGCGGAACCCTCTGTAACATTTTACATGGGAAGAGGATCTGTACTTGAATAGACATATATAATGTACAAATGAACCAGATTGTGTACACCTAGGACAAACAATATTCTAAGCTTTACCCCAATTAAAACACTTTTAAAAACCAAGAAGAAATAATGACACATAAACTTGTGGGGGTTTCTCCACGCACATTCCAATGTAATTTACAACCTAGGAACACGACTTCCAGAAAGGCTCTGCTGCCCTACTACCCAGATTTGGGAATGGAGAAATGCTGCCTCCTAGAGGCCGCTTCCCACAACAGCAGCTTTACACCCATTGCTAAAGGTCACTAAATATTCACCAAACTTGCAGTTCGGGAAATGACACCTGCTCTCTAAAAAAACGCTGGGGTGGAAAATCGACCAAATAATTCAAAAGAGGGCAACCTTCAAAGAAGACAATTTCAAGAGTTATATTGTACTGCCAATTGTTTCCTTTTTTTAACGGAAAAGAAAACGGCGGAGAAAAATGATGAGTTTTACGAATTTTCAAAGACATGCAAACCCAAATTACAAAAACCTATCAGCTCACAGCAGCCAGAAGGGCCATTAGCATAAATGCTGTAAACAATAAATGCTGAAGCGATTGTGGAGAAATGCGTACCCTCGACTCTAAGGGGGACGTGGTAAGAGCCACTAATGAAAACACAAAGAAGGTGCTTTGAAAAGGGAAACACGGTGCTACCAGTCAATCAATCACACCCACTGCTGGGCCTATCACCTGAGAACATGAGAATCAAAAAGTCACAGGCTGGCAATCCTGCACTCCAAAAATATTTACCATAGCCAACACTTGGAAGCAATGAAAATGTCCATCAACCGAGGAATGCACAAAGAAGAAGTGGTCCACGTACACAGTGGAAAATTACTCCAATAAAAAATAAAAATTAAATTTAAAAATCCAACAAAAGTAAGGAGACATCAGCTTGTGTGGGTTTGTCCGGGCACACTCCACTCTAATTTATAACCGAGAAACACCACAGGCCGCAAGAGCTTTTCCCTAGTTACCAGGGTGGGGAACATAGAAAGGCTGCCGCCCTCTGGCAGTTACCTGCAAAAGCAGTTTTAAAGCCTGTGCTAATGGTCATTTCATAGGAACAAGTACTGCAGAACTGTAAATGAAACCTGCCCTCAAAATGTCTTCAGGGAGGTAATGGCCAAAACATTTCAAAAGGTGACACGTACTTTAAGAGAACACTTTGAAGAACTAAGGGGTAATCACTGCTTGAAAAATAAAAAGGACATGCCTTAAAGCTCAATTTCAACGGATTATGAGGCACATGCGAATTCAACCACAAAGAGGTATCAGCTCACACTTGTCAGAATAACCATGAGCAAGAAAACTACAAACAATAAATGCTGAAGGTGTTGTGGAGAAATGCATACCCTCAACTTCAA
Organism: Balaenoptera borealis; assembly: GCF_965194805.1. Lineage (NCBI taxonomy): Eukaryota > Metazoa > Chordata > Mammalia > Artiodactyla > Balaenopteridae > Balaenoptera > Balaenoptera borealis. The sequence continues at coordinate 24,156 of NW_028123318.1, read as the reverse complement.
GGGGGACGGAAGTTGGAAAGGGCCACGAATGAGAACAGAATGGAGGTGCCTTAAAAAGGTAAACATTGAGCTACCATATGATCCAGCAGGCCCACTCCTCCACCTATAATCTAAGAAGAGAGAATTGGAAAGACACAGGCAGGCAAATCTGCATTGCCCAGTATTACAATAGCCAAGATATGGAAGCAACCAAAAAGTCCACCAACAGATGGGTGGGCAAAGAAGAACTCCTCCATGTACAGATGGAATGTTCGCTAGTGAAAAAAATGAAACAATGCCATTTGCAGCACCATAGATGAGTCTAGACGTAATCACAACACCTATAGAAAGTGAGAAAGCAAAAGGCACATATCCTATCATGTCACTTTTAGGAGTTACTTAAAAATTGATACCAATGAAGATATTTCCACAGAGAAAGGCAATCACAGATTCATTAAAAAACTTATGGTTCACCAAATAGAAAGGGATGAGGATTGGATACATTGCCATATTGGGGTTAACAGAGATATACAAACCATGTGAAATATATAACCCCCAAAGACGTACGGAAGACCAGGAGAAGACTACTCAACATTGTGTCATAACCTACATTGGCAAAGGATGTGAGGAAGAATAGATACATGTATATGTGTGAAAGAACCACATCTTGCACACCTAGAACAAACAAACCATTGTAATCAAATTTGCTGGGATAAAAAATAAAAAGTAAATTACAAATATGAACAAGAAGTAATGAGACATAAAGTTAAAGGGCTTTTTCCTGGCACATTCCATTCTAATATACACCCTAGAACACCACTTCCATTAAGGCTCTGTTTCCCTAGTAACCAAATTTGGTAAAGGAGAAATGCTGCCACCTAGTGGCCGTTTCCTGCAAGAGCAGCTTTAAAGTCACAGCTAATGGTCACTTAACATTCACAAGGACTCAGGGCTGTAAAGGACACTTGCCCTAAATATTTGTGCTGAAGTAGGGAATGGGCAAAAAATTCAAAACAGGCAAATGTTTCAAGAAGAGATTATGAAGAGTTAAGTTTTACTCACACTCTTTTTAAAAAAAAGGAAAATGGATAAAAGCTCAACCTCAGGGAGTGTTAGACGCATGCAATCTAATCTACAAAAAGTTTCAACTTACACCAGTCGACTGACCATCAGCAAAAAGTCTACAAACAATAAATGCTGAAGGGGTTTTAGAGAACTGTGTACCCTCTGCCTGCTGGTGAGACGTAAAGGGGTAACAGCCAATAATGAGAACAGAAAGGAGCTGTGTTTAAAAGTAAAAATGGAGGTACTATTCAATCCAGCAGGCGCACCATTGGACCTCTCACCTGAGAAGACAAGAATCGAGAAGACACAGGCCGCAAAAGCTGCAGTGCAGCCTTATTCACAATAGCCAAGACAGTGAAGCAATCAAAATGTCCAACAACAGGTAAATGGATAAAGAAGAAGTGGTCCATGTACACAATGGAATATTAGCCATGGAAGACAATGAACCATTGCTCTTTGAGGCACCACAAATGAGTCTGGAGATAATCACGAAAGATGAGGTAAGTTGGAAAGCAAAAGACCTGTTTTCTATGGTAGCACTTATAGGCGTTACCTAATAACTGACACAAATGAACATATCTCCACAGAGAAAGACACTCTGATTTAGAAAACAAACTATGCTCATCTAAAACGACAGGTGGGGGGAATGGATAAATTAAGATTAGTGTTACTATATGTATACAAACACATATGATATACATATCTCAAAAAGACCAACCATATAGCAAGGGAAGTCTGCGGAACCCTCTGTAACATTTTACATGGGAAGAGGATCTGTACTTGAATAGACATATATAATGTACAAACGAACCAGATTGTGTACACTCAGGACAAACAGTATTCTAAGCTTTACCCCAATTAAAACACTTTTAAAAACCAAGAAGAAATAATGACACATAAACTTGTGGGGGTTTCTCCACGCACATTCCAATGGAATTTACAACCTAGGAACACGACTTCCAGAAAGGCTCTGCTGCCCTACTACCCAGATTTGGGAATGGAGAAATGATGCCTCCTTGAGGCCACTTCCCACAACAGCAGCTTTAAACCCATTGCTAAAGGTCACTAAATATTCACCAAACTTGCAGTTCGGGAAATGACACCTGCTCTCTAAAAAAACGCTGGGGTGGAAAATCGACCAAATAATTCAAAAGAGGGCAACCTTCAAAGAAGACAATTTCAAGAGTTATATTGTACTGCCAATTGTTTCCTTTTTTTAACAGAAAAGAAAACGGCGGAGAAAAATGATGAGTTTTACGAATTTTCAAAGACATGCAAACCCAAATTACAAAAACCTATCAGCTCACAGCAGCCAGAAGGGCCATTAGCATAAATGCTGTAAACAATAAATGCTGAAGCGATTGTGGAGAAATGCGTACCCTCGACTCTAAGGGGGACGTGGTAAGAGCCACTAATGAAAACACAAAGAGGGTGCTTTGAAAAGGGAAACACGGTGCTACCAGTCAATCAATCACACCCACTGCTGGGCCTATCACCTGAGAACATGAGAATCAAAAAGTCACAGGCTGGCAAACCTGCACTCCAAAAATATTTACCATAGCCAACACTTGGAAGCAATGAAAATGTCCATCAACCGAGGAATGCACAAAGAAGAAGTGGTCCACGTACACAGTGGAAAATTACTCCAATAAAAAATAAAAATTAAATTTAAAAATCCAACAAAAGTAAGGAGACATCAGCTTGTGTGGGTTTGTCCGGGCACACTCCACTCTAATTTATAACCGAGAAACACCACAGGCCGCAAGGGCTTTTCCCTAGTTATCAGGGTGGGGAACATAGAAAGGCTGCCGCCCTCTGGCAGTTAGCTGCAAAAGCAGTTTTAAAGCCTGTGCTAATGGTCATTTCATAGGAACAAGTACTGCAGAACTGTAAATGAAACCTGCCCTCAAAATGTCTTCAGGGAGGTAATGGCCAAAACATTTCAAAAGGTGACACGTACTTTAAGAGAACACTTTGAAGAACTAAGGGGTAATCACTGCTTGAAAAATAAAAAGGACATGCCTTAAAGCTCAATTTCAACGGATTATGAGGCACATGCGAATTCAACCACAAAGAGGTATCAGCTCACACTTGTCAGAATAACCATGAGCAAGAAAACTACAAACAATAAATGCTGAAGGTGCTGTGGAGAAATGCATACCCTCAACTTCAAGGGGGACGTAAGTTGGAAAGGGCCACGAATGAGAACAGAATGGAGGTGCCTTAAAAATATAAACATTGAGCTACCATATGATCCAGCAGGCCCACTCCTCCACCTATAATCTAAGAAGAGAGAATTGGAAAGACACAGGCAGGCAAATCTGCATTGCCCAGTATTACAATAGCCAAGATATGGAAGTAACCAAAAAGACCACCAACAGATGGGTGGGCAAAGAAGAACTCCTCCATGTACAGATGGAATATTCGCTAGTGAAAAAATGAAACAATGCCATTTGCAGCACCATAGATGAGTCTAGTCGTAATCACGCCACGTGTAGTAAGTGAGAAAGCAAAAGGCACATATACTATCATATCACTTTCAGGAGTTACTTAAAAATTGATACCAATGAAGATATTTCCACAGAGAAAGGCAATCACAGATTCATTAAAAAACTTATGGTTCACCAAATAGAAAGGGATGAGGATTGGATACATTACCATATTGGGGTTAACAGAGATATACAAACCATGTGAAATATATAACCCCCAAAGACGTACGGAAGACCAGGAGAAGACTGCTCAACATTGTGTCATAACCTACATTGGCAAAGGATGCGAGGAAGAATAGATACACGTATATGTGTGAAAGAACCACATCTTGCACACCTAGAACAAACAAACCATTGTAATCAAATTTGCTGGGATAAAAAATAAAAAGTAAATTACAAATATGAACAAGAAGTAATGAGACATAAAGTTAAAGGGCTTTTTCCTGGCACATTCCATTCTAATATACACCCTAGAACACCACTTCCATTAAGGCTCTGTTTCCCTAGTAACCAAATTTGGTAAAGGAGAAATGCTGCCACCTAGTGGCCGTTTCCTGCAAGAGCAGCTTTAAAGTCACAGCTAATGGTCACTTAACATTCACAAGGACTCAGGGCTGTAAAGGACACTTGCCCTAAATATTTGTGCTGAAGTAGGGAATGGGCAAAAAATTCAAAACAGGCAAATGTTTCAAGAAGAGATTATGAAGAGTTAAGTTTTACTCACACTCTTTTTTAAAAAAAGGAAAATGGATAAAAGCTCAACCTCAGGGAGTGTTAGACGCATGCAATCTAATCTACAAAAAGTTTCAACTTACACCAGTCGACTGACCATCAGCAAAAAGTCTACAAACAATAAATGCTGAAGGGGTTTTAGAGAACTGTGTACCCTCTGCCTGCTGGTGAGACGTAAAGGGGTAACAGCCAATAATGAGAACAGAAAGGAGCTGTGTTTAAAAGTAAAAATGGAGGTACTATTCAATCCAGCAGGCGCACCATTGGACCTCTCACCTGAGAAGACAAGAATCGAGAAGACACAGGCCGCAAAAGCTGCAGTGCAGCCTTATTCACCATAGCCAAGACAGTGAAGCAATCAAAATGTCCAACAACAGGTAAATGGATAAAGAAGAAGTGGTCCATGTACACAATGGAATATTAGCCATGGAAGACAATGAACCATTGCTCTTTGAGGCACCACAAATGAGTCTGGAGATAATCACGAAAGATGAGGTAAGTTGGAAAGCAAAAGACCTGTATTCTATGATAGCACTTATAGGCATTATCTAATAACTGACACAAATGAACTTATTTCCACAGAGAAAGACACTCACAGATTTAGAAAACAAACTATGCTCATCTAAAACGACAGGTGGGGGGAATGGATAAATTAAGGTTAGTGTTACTATATGTATACAAACACATATTATATACATATCTCAAAAAGGCCAACCATATAGCAAGGGAAGTCTGCGGAACCCTCTGTAACATTTTACATGGGAAGAGGATCTGTACTTGAATAGACATATATAATGTACAAATGAACCAGATTGTGTACACCTAGGACAAACAATATTCTAAGCTTTACCCCAATTAAAACACTTTTAAAAACCAAGAAGAAATAATGACACATAAACTTGTGGGGGTTTCTCCACGCACATTCCAATGTAATTTACAACCTAGGAACACGACTTCCAGAAAGGCTCTGCTGCCCTACTACCCAGATTTGGGAATGGAGAAATGCTGCCTCCTAGAGGCCGCTTCCCACAACAGCAGCTTTACACCCATTGCTAAAGGTCACTAAATATTCACCAAACTTGCAGTTCGGGAAATGACACCTGCTCTCTAAAAAAACGCTGGGGTGGAAAATCGACCAAATAATTCAAAAGAGGGCAACCTTCAAAGAAGACAATTTCAAGAGTTATATTGTACTGCCAATTGTTTCCTTTTTTTAACGGAAAAGAAAACGGCGGAGAAAAATGATGAGTTTTACGAATTTTCAAAGACATGCAAACCCAAATTACAAAAACCTATCAGCTCACAGCAGCCAGAAGGGCCATTAGCATAAATGCTGTAAACAATAAATGCTGAAGCGATTGTGGAGAAATGCGTACCCTCGACTCTAAGGGGGACGTGGTAAGAGCCACTAATGAAAACACAAAGAAGGTGCTTTGAAAAGGGAAACACGGTGCTACCAGTCAATCAATCACACCCACTGCTGGGCCTATCACCTGAGAACATGAGAATCAAAAAGTCACAGGCTGGCAATCCTGCACTCCAAAAATATTTACCATAGCCAACACTTGGAAGCAATGAAAATGTCCATCAACCGAGGAATGCACAAAGAAGAAGTGGTCCACGTACACAGTGGAAAATTACTCCAATAAAAAATAAAAATTAAATTTAAAAATCCAACAAAAGTAAGGAGACATCAGCTTGTGTGGGTTTGTCCGGGCACACTCCACTCTAATTTATAACCGAGAAACACCACAGGCCGCAAGAGCTTTTCCCTAGTTACCAGGGTGGGGAACATAGAAAGGCTGCCGCCCTCTGGCAGTTACCTGCAAAAGCAGTTTTAAAGCCTGTGCTAATGGTCATTTCATAGGAACAAGTACTGCAGAACTGTAAATGAAACCTGCCCTCAAAATGTCTTCAGGGAGGTAATGGCCAAAACATTTCAAAAGGTGACACGTACTTTAAGAGAACACTTTGAAGAACTAAGGGGTAATCACTGCTTGAAAAATAAAAAGGACATGCCTTAAAGCTCAATTTCAACGGATTATGAGGCACATGCGAATTCAACCACAAAGAGGTATCAGCTCACACTTGTCAGAATAACCATGAGCAAGAAAACTACAAACAATAAATGCTGAAGGTGTTGTGGAGAAATGCATACCCTCAACTTCAAGGGGGACGGAAGTTGGAAAGGGCCACGAATGAGAACAGAATGGAGGTGCCTTAAAAAGGTAAACATTGAGCTACCATATGATCCAGCAGGCCCACTCCTCCACCTATAATCTAAGAAGAGAGAATTGGAAAGACACAGGCAGGCAAATCTGCATTGCCCAGTATTACAATAGCCAAGATATGGAAGCAACCAAAAAGTCCACCAACAGATGGGTGGGCAAAGAAGAACTCCTCCATGTACAGATGGAATGTTCGCTAGTGAAAAAAATGAAACAATGCCATTTGCAGCACCATAGATGAGTCTAGACGTAATCACAACACCTATAGAAAGTGAGAAAGCAAAAGGCACATATCCTATCATGTCACTTTTAGGAGTTACTTAAAAATTGATACCAATGAAGATATTTCCACAGAGAAAGGCAATCACAGATTCATTAAAAAACTTATGGTTCACCAAATAGAAAGGGATGAGGATTGGATACATTGCCATATTGGGGTTAACAGAGATATACAAACCATGTGAAATATATAACCCCCAAAGACGTACGGAAGACCAGGAGAAGACTACTCAACATTGTGTCATAACCTACATTGGCAAAGGATGCGAGGAAGAATAGATACATGTATATGTGTGAAAGAACCACATCTTGCACACCTAGAACAAACAAACCATTGTAATCAAATTTGCTGGGATAAAAAATAAAAAGTAAATTACAAATATGAACAAGAAGTAATGAGACATAAAGTTAAAGGGCTTTTTCCTGGCACATTCCATTCTAATATACACCCTAGAACACCACTTCCATTAAGGCTCTGTTTCCCTAGTAACCAAATTTGGTAAAGGAGAAATGCTGCCACCTAGTGGCCGTTTCCTGCAAGAGCAGCTTTAAAGTCACAGCTAATGGTCACTTAACATTCACAAGGACTCAGGGCTGTAAAGGACACTTGCCCTAAATATTTGTGCTGAAGTAGGGAATGGGCAAAAAATTCAAAACAGGCAAATGTTTCAAGAAGAGATTATGAAGAGTTAAGTTTTACTCACACTCTTTTTAAAAAAAAGGAAAATGGATAAAAGCTCAACCTCAGGGAGTGTTAGACGCATGCAATCTAATCTACAAAAAGTTTCAACTTACACCAGTCGACTGACCATCAGCAAAAAGTCTACAAACAATAAATGCTGAAGGGGTTTTAGAGAACTGTGTACCCTCTGCCTGCTGGTGAGACGTAAAGGGGTAACAGCCAATAATGAGAACAGAAAGGAGCTGTGTTTAAAAGTAAAAATGGAGGTACTATTCAATCCAGCAGGCGCACCATTGGACCTCTCACCTGAGAAGACAAGAATCGAGAAGACACAGGCCGCAAAAGCTGCAGTGCAGCCTTATTCACAATAGCCAAGACAGTGAAGCAATCAAAATGTCCAACAACAGGTAAATGGATAAAGAAGAAGTGGTCCATGTACACAATGGAATATTAGCCATGGAAGACAATGAACCATTGCTCTTTGAGGCACCACAAATGAGTCTGGAGATAATCACGAAAGATGAGGTAAGTTGGAAAGCAAAAGACCTGTTTTCTATGGTAGCACTTATAGGCGTTACCTAATAACTGACACAAATGAACATATCTCCACAGAGAAAGACACTCTGATTTAGAAAACAAACTATGCTCATCTAAAACGACAGGTGGGGGGAATGGATAAATTAAGATTAGTGTTACTATATGTATACAAACACATATGATATACATATCTCAAAAAGACCAACCATATAGCAAGGGAAGTCTGCGGAACCCTCTGTAACATTTTACATGGGAAGAGGATCTGTACTTGAATAGACATATATAATGTACAAACGAACCAGATTGTGTACACTCAGGACAAACAGTATTCTAAGCTTTACCCCAATTAAAACACTTTTAAAAACCAAGAAGAAATAATGACACATAAACTTGTGGGGGTTTCTCCACGCACATTCCAATGGAATTTACAACCTAGGAACACGACTTCCAGAAAGGCTCTGCTGCCCTACTACCCAGATTTGGGAATGGAGAAATGCTGCCTCCTTGAGGCCACTTCCCACAACAGCAGCTTTAAACCCATTGCTAAAGGTCACTAAATATTCACCAAACTTGCAGTTCGGGAAATGACACCTGCTCTCTAAAAAAACGCTGGGGTGGAAAATCGACCAAATAATTCAAAAGAGGGCAACCTTCAAAGAAGACAATTTCAAGAGTTATATTGTACTGCCAATTGTTTCCTTTTTTTAACAGAAAAGAAAACGGCGGAGAAAAATGATGAGTTTTACGAATTTTCAAAGACATGCAAACCCAAATTACAAAAACCTATCAGCTCACAGCAGCCAGAAGGGCCATTAGCATAAATGCTGTAAACAATAAATGCTGAAGCGATTGTGGAGAAATGCGTACCCTCGACTCTAAGGGGGACGTGGTAAGAGCCACTAATGAAAACACAAAGAGGGTGCTTTGAAAAGGGAAACACGGTGCTACCAGTCAATCAATCACACCCACTGCTGGGCCTATCACCTGAGAACATGAGAATCAAAAAGTCACAGGCTGGCAAACCTGCACTCCAAAAATATTTACCATAGCCAACACTTGGAAGCAATGAAAATGTCCATCAACCGAGGAATGCACAAAGAAGAAGTGGTCCACGTACACAGTGGAAAATTACTCCAATAAAAAATAAAAATTAAATTTAAAAATCCAACAAAAGTAAGGAGACATCAGCTTGTGTGGGTTTGTCCGGGCACACTCCACTCTAATTTATAACCGAGAAACACCACAGGCCGCAAGGGCTTTTCCCTAGTTATCAGGGTGGGGAACATAGAAAGGCTGCCGCCCTCTGGCAGTTAGCTGCAAAAGCAGTTTTAAAGCCTGTGCTAATGGTCATTTCATAGGAACAAGTACTGCAGAACTGTAAATGAAACCTGCCCTCAAAATGTCTTCAGGGAGGTAATGGCCAAAACATTTCAAAAGGTGACACGTACTTTAAGAGAACACTTTGAAGAACTAAGGGGTAATCACTGCTTGAAAAATAAAAAGGACATGCCTTAAAGCTCAATTTCAACGGATTATGAGGCACATGCGAATTCAACCACAAAGAGGTATCAGCTCACACTTGTCAGAATAACCATGAGCAAGAAAACTACAAACAATAAATGCTGAAGGTGCTGTGGAGAAATGCATACCCTCAACTTCAAGGGGGACGTAAGTTGGAAAGGGCCACGAATGAGAACAGAATGGAGGTGCCTTAAAAATATAAACATTGAGCTACCATATGATCCAGCAGGCCCACTCCTCCACCTATAATCTAAGAAGAGAGAATTGGAAAGACACAGGCAGGCAAATCTGCATTGCCCAGTATTACAATAGCCAAGATATGGAAGTAACCAAAAAGACCACCAACAGATGGGTGGGCAAAGAAGAACTCCTCCATGTACAGATGGAATATTCGCTAGTGAAAAAATGAAACAATGCCATTTGCAGCACCATAGATGAGTCTAGTCATAATCACGCCACGTGTAGTAAGTGAGAAAGCAAAAGGCACATATCCTATCATATCACTTTCAGGAGTTACTTAAAAATTGATACCAATGAAAATATTTCCACAGAGAAAGGCAATCACAGATTCATTAAAAAACTTATGGTTCACCAAATAGAAAGGGATGAGGATTGGATACATTACCATATTGGGGTTAACAGAGATATACAAACCATGTGAAATATATAACCACCAAAGACGTACGGAAGACCAGGAGAAGACTGCTCAACATTGTGTCATAACCTACATTGGCAAAGGATGCGAGGAAGAATAGATACACGTATATGTGTGAAAGAACCACATCTTGCACACCTAGAACAAACAAACCATTGTAATCAAATTTGCTGGGATAAAAAATAAAAAGTAAATTACAAATATGAACAAGAAGTAATGAGACATAAAGTTAAAGGGCTTTTTCCTGGCACATTCCATTCTAATATACACCCTAGAACACCACTTCCATTAAGGCTCTGTTTCCCTAGTAACCAAATTTGGTAACGGAGAAATGCGGCCACCTAGTGGCCGTTTCCTGCAAGAGCAGCTTTAAAGTCACAGCTAATGGTCACTTAACATTCACAAGGACTCAGGGCTGTAAAGGACACTTGCCCTAAATATTTGTGCTGAAGTAGGGAATGGACAAAAAATTCAAAACAGGCAAATGTTTCAAGAAGAGATTATGAAGAGTTAAGTTTTACTCACACTCTTTTTTAAAAAAAGGAAAATGGATAAAAGTTCAACCTCAGGGAGTGTTAGACGCATGCAATCTAACCTACAAAAAGTTTCAACTTACACCAGTCGACTGACCATCAGCAAAAAGTCTACAAACAATAAATGCTGAAGGGGTTTTAGAGAACTGTGTACCCTCTGCCTGCTGGTGAGACGTAAAGAGGTAACAGCCAATAATGAGAACAGAAAGGAACTGTGTTTAAAAGTAAAAATGGAGGTACTATTCAATCCAGCAGGCGCACCATTGGACCTCTCACCTGAGAAGACAAGAATCGAGAAGACACAGGCCGCAAAAGCTGCAGTGCAGCCTTATTCACCATAGCCAAGACAGTGAAGCAATCAAAATGTCCAACAACAGGTAAATGGATAAAGAAGAAGTGGTCCATGTACACAATGGAATATTAGCCATGGAAGACAATGAACCATTGCTCTTTGAGGCACCACAAATGAGTCTGGAGATAATCACGAAAGATGAGGTAAGTTGGAAAGCAAAAGACCTGTTTTCTATGGTAGCACTTATAGGCGTTACCTAATAACTGACACAAATGAACATATCTCCACAGAGAAAGACACTCTGATTTAGAAAACAAACTATGCTCATCTAAAACGACAGGTGGGGGGAATGGATAAATTAAGATTAGTGTTACTATATGTATACAAACACATATGATATACATATCTCAAAAAGACCAACCATATAGCAAGGGAAGTCTGCGGAACCATCTGTAACATTTTACATGGGAAGAGGATCTGTACTTGAATAGACATATATAATGTACAAACGAACCAGATTGTGTACACCTAGGACAAACAATATTCTAAGCTTTACCCCAATTAAAACACTTTTAAAAACCAAGAAGAAATAATGACACATAAACTTATGGGGGTTTCTCCACGCACATTCCAATGGAATTTACAACCTAGGAACACGACTTCCAGAAAGGCTCTGCTGCCCTACTACCCAGATTTGGGAATGGAGAAATGCTGCCTCCTTGAGGCCACTTCCCACAACAGCAGCTTTAAACCCATTGCTAAAGGTCACTAAATATTCACCAAACTTGCAGTTCGGGAAATGACACCTGCTCTCTAAAAAAACGCTGGCGTGGAAAATCGACCAAATAATTCAAAAGAGGGCAACCTTCAAAGAAGACAATTTCAAGAGTTATATTGTACTGCCAATTGTTTCCTTTTTTTAACAGAAAAGAAAACGGCGGAGAAAAATGATGAGTTTTACGAATTTTCAAAGACATGCAAACCCAAATTACAAAAACCTATCAGCTCACAGCAGCCAGAAGGGCCATTAGCATAAATGCTGTAAACAATAAATGCTGAAGCGATTGTGGAGAAATGCGTACCCTCGACTCTAAGGGGGACGTGGTAAGAGCCACTAATGAAAACACAAAGAGGGTGCTTTGAAAAGGGAAACACGGTGCTACCAGTCAATCAATCACACCCACTGCTGGGCCTATCACCTGAGAACATGAGAATCAAAAAGTCACAGGCTGGCAAACCTGCACTCCAAAAATATTTACCATAGCCAACACTTGGAAGCAATGAAAATGTCCATCAACCGAGGAATGCACAAAGAAGAAGTGGTCCACGTACACAGTGGAAAATTACTCCAATAAAAAATAAAAATTAAATTTAAAAATCCAACAAAAGTAAGGAGACATCAGCTTGTGTGGGTTTGTCCGGGCACACTCCACTCTAATTTATAACCGAGAAACACCACAGGCCGCAAGGGCTTTTCCCTAGTTACCAGGGTGGGGAACATAGAAAGGCTGCCGCCCTCTGGCAGTTAGCTGCAAAAGCAGTTTTAAAGCCTGTGCTAATGGTCATTTCATAGGAACAAGTACTGCAGAACTGTAAATGAAACCTGCCCTCAAAATGTCTTCAGGGAGGTAATGGCCAAAACATTTCAAAAGGTGACACGTACTTTAAGAGAACACTTTGAAGAACTAAGGGGTAATCACTGCTTGAAAAATAAAAAGGACATGCCTTAAAGCTCAATTTCAACGGATTATGAGGCACATGCGAATTCAACCACAAAGAGGTATCAGCTCACACTTGTCAGAATAACCATGAGCAAGAAAACTACAAACAATAAATGCTGAAGGTGCTGTGGAGAAATGCATACCCTCAACTTCAAGGGGGACGTAAGTTGGAAAGGGCCACGAATGAGAACAGAATGGAGGTGCCTTAAAAATATAAACATTGAGCTACCATATGATCCAGCAGGCCCACTCCTCCACCTATAATCTAAGAAGAGAGAATTGGAAAGACACAGGCAGGCAAATCTGCATTGCCCAGTATTACAATAGCCAAGATATGGAAGTAACCAAAAAGACCACCAACAGATGGGTGGGCAAAGAAGAACTCCTCCATGTACAGATGGAATATTCGCTAGTGAAAAAATGAAACAATGCCATTTGCAGCACCATAGATGAGTCTAGTCGTAATCACGCCACGTGTAGTAAGTGAGAAAGCAAAAGGCACATATCCTATCATATCACTTTCAGGAGTTACTTAAAAATTGATACCAATGAAAATATTTCCACAGAGAAAGGCAATCACAGATTCATTAAAAAACTTATGGTTCACCAAATAGAAAGGGATGAGGATTGGATACATTACCATATTGGGGTTAACAGAGATATACAAACCATGTGAAATATATAACCACCAAAGACGTACGGAAGACCAGGAGAAGACTGCTCAACATTGTGTCATAACCTACATTGGCAAAGGATGCGAGGAAGAATAGATACACGTATATGTGTGAAAGAACCACATCTTGCACACCTACAACAAACAAACCATTGTAATCAAATTTGCTGGGATAAACAATAAAAAGTAAATTACAAATATGAACAAGGAGTAATGAGACATAAAGTTAAAGGGCTTTTTCCTGGCACATTCCATTCTAATATACACCCTAGAACACCACTTCCATTAAGGCTCTGTTTCCCTAGTAACCAAATTTGGTAAAGGAGAAATGCTGCCAACCTTGTGGCCGTATCCTGCAAGAGCAGCTTTAAAGTCACAGCTAATGGTCACTTAACATTCACAAGAATTCAGGGCTGTAAAGGACACTTGCCCTAAATATTTGTGCTGAAGTAGGGAATGGACAAAATATTCAAAACAGGCAAATATTGCAAGAAGAGATTATGAAGAGTTAAGTTTTATTCACACTCTTTTTAAAAAAAAGGAAAATGGATAAAAGCTCAACCTCAGGGAGTGTTAGACGCATGCAATCTAATCTACAAAAAGTTTCAACTTACACCAGTCGACTGACCATCAGCAAAAAGTCTACAAACAATAAATGCTGAAGGGGTTTTAGAGAACTGTGTACCCTCTGCCTGCTGGTGAGACGTAAAGGGGTAACAGCCAATAATGAGAACAGAAAGGAGCTGTGTTTAAAAGTAAAAATGGAGGTACTATTCAATCCAGCAGGCGCACCATTGGACCTCTCACCTGAGAAGACAAGAATCGAGAAGACACAGGCCGCAAAAGCTGCAGTGCAGCCTTATTCACAATAGCCAAGACAGTGAAGCAATCAAAATGTCCAACAACAGGTAAATGGATAAAGAAGAAGTGGTCCATGTACACAATGGAATATTAGCCATGGAAGACAATGAACCATTGCTCTTTGAGGCACCACAAATGAGTCTGGAGATAATCATGAAAGATGAGGTAAGTTGGAAAGCAAAAGACCTGTGTTCTATGATAGCACTTATAGGCGTTATCTAATAACTGACACAAATGAACATATTTCCACAGAGAAAGACACTCACAGATTTAGAAAACAAACTATGCTCATCTAAAACGACAGGTGGGGGGAATGGATAAATTAAGGTTAGTGTTACTATATGTATACAAACACATATGATATACATATCTCAAAAAGGCCAACCATATAGCAAGGGAAGTCTGCGGAACCCTCTGTAACATTTTACATGGGAAGAGCATCTGTACTTGAATAGACATATATAATGTACAAACGAACCAGATTGTGTACACCTAGGACAAACAATATTCTAAGCTTTACCCCAATTAAAACACTTTTAAAAACCAAGAAGAAATAATGACACATAAACTTATGGGGGTTTCTCCACGCACATTCCAATGGAATTTACAACCTAGGAACACGACTTCCAGAAAGGCTCTGCTGCCCTACTACCCAGATTTGGGAATGGAGAAATGCTGCCTCCTTGAGGCCACTTCCCACAACAGCAGCTTTAAACCCATTGCTAAAGGTCACTAAATATTCACCAAACTTGCAGTTCGGGAAATGACACCTGCTCTCTAAAAAAACGCTGGGGTGGAAAATCGACCAAATAATTCAAAAGAGGGCAACCTTCAAAGAAGACAATTTCAAGAGTTATATTGTACTGCCAATTGTTTCCTTTTTTTAACAGAAAAGAAAACGGCGGAGAAAAATGATGAGTTTTACGAATTTTCAAAGACATGCAAACCCAAATTACAAAAACCTATCAGCTCACAGCAGCCAGAAGGGCCATTAGCATAAATGCTGTAAACAATAAATGCTGAAGCGATTGTGGAGAAATGCGTACCCTCGACTCTAAGGGGGACGTGGTAAGAGCCACTAATGAAAACACAAAGAGGGTGCTTTGAAAAGGGAAACACGGTGCTACCAGTCAATCAATCACACCCACTGCTGGGCCTATCACCTGAGAACATGAGAATCAAAAAGTCACAGGCTGGCAAACCTGCACTCCAAAAATATTTACCATAGCCAACACTTGGAAGCAATGAAAATGTCCATCAACCGAGGAATGCACAAAGAAGAAGTGGTCCACGTACACAGTGGAAAATTACTCCAATAAAAAATAAAAATTAAATTTAAAAATCCAACAAAAGTAAGGAGACATCAGCTTGTGTGGGTTTGTCCGGGCACACTCCACTCTAATTTATAACCGAGAAACACCACAGGCCGCAAGGGCTTTTCCCTAGTTACCAGGGTGGGGAACATAGAAAGGCTGCCGCCCTCTGGCAGTTAGCTGCAAAAGCAGTTTTAAAGCCTGTGCTAATGGTCATTTCATAGGAACAAGTACTGCAGAACTGTAAATGAAACCTGCCCTCAAAATGTCTTCAGGGAGGTAATGGCCAAAACATTTCAAAAGGTGACACGTACTTTAAGAGAACACTTTGAAGAACTAAGGGGTAATCACTGCTTGAAAAATAAAAAGGACATGCCTTAAAGCTCAATTTCAACGGATTATGAGGCACATGCGAATTCAACCACAAAGAGGTATCAGCTCACACTTGTCAGAATAACCATGAGCAAGAAAACTACAAACAATAAATGCTGAAGGTGCTGTGGAGAAATGCATACCCTCAACTTCAAGGGGGACGTAAGTTGGAAAGGGCCACGAATGAGAACAGAATGGAGGTGCCTTAAAAATATAAACATTGAGCTACCATATGATCCAGCAGGCCCACTCCTCCACCTATAATCTAAGAAGAGAGAATTGGAAAGACACAGGCAGGCAAATCTGCATTGCCCAGTATTACAATAGCCAAGATATGGAAGTAACCAAAAAGACCACCAACAGATGGGTGGGCAAAGAAGAACTCCTCCATGTACAGATGGAATATTCGCTAGTGAAAAAATGAAACAATGCCATTTGCAGCACCATAGATGAGTCTAGTCGTAATCACGCCACGTGTAGTAAGTGAGAAAGCAAAAGGCACATATCCTATCATATCACTTTCAGGAGTTACTTAAAAATTGATACCAATGAAAATATTTCCACAGAGAAAGGCAATCACAGATTCATTAAAAAACTTATGGTTCACCAAATAGAAAGGGATGAGGATTGGATACATTACCATATTGGGGTTAACAGAGATATACAAACCATGTGAAATATATAACCACCAAAGACGTACGGAAGACCAGGAGAAGACTGCTCAACATTGTGTCATAACCTACATTGGCAAAGGATGCGAGGAAGAATAGATACACGTATATGTGTGAAAGAACCACATCTTGCACACCTACAACAAACAAACCATTGTAATCAAATTTGCTGGGATAAACAATAAAAAGTAAATTACAAATATGAACAAGGAGTAATGAGACATAAAGTTAAAGGGCTTTTTCCTGGCACATTCCATTCTAATATACACCCTAGAACACCACTTCCATTAAGGCTCTGTTTCCCTAGTAACCAAATTTGGTAAAGGAGAAATGCTGCCAACCTTGTGGCCGTATCCTGCAAGAGCAGCTTTAAAGTCACAGCTAATGGTCACTTAACATTCACAAGAATTCAGGGCTGTAAAGGACACTTGCCCTAAATATTTGTGCTGAAGTAGGGAATGGACAAAATATTCAAAACAGGCAAATATTGCAAGAAGAGATTATGAAGAGTTAAGTTTTATTCACACTCTTTTTAAAAAAAAGGAAAATGGATAAAAGCTCAACCTCAGGGAGTGTTAGACGCATGCAATCTAATCTACAAAAAGTTTCAACTTACACCAGTCGACTGACCATCAGCAAAAAGTCTACAAACAATAAATGCTGAAGGGGTTTTAGAGAACTGTGTACCCTCTGCCTGCTGGTGAGACGTAAAGGGGTAACAGCCAATAATGAGAACAGAAAGGAGCTGTGTTTAAAAGTAAAAATGGAGGTACTATTCAATCCAGCAGGCGCACCATTGGACCTCTCACCTGAGAAGACAAGAATCGAGAAGACACAGGCCGCAAAAGCTGCAGTGCAGCCTTATTCACAATAGCCAAGACAGTGAAGCAATCAAAATGTCCAACAACAGGTAAATGGATAAAGAAGAAGTGGTCCATGTACACAATGGAATATTAGCCATGGAAGACAATGAACCATTGCTCTTTGAGGCACCACAAATGAGTCTGGAGATAATCATGAAAGATGAGGTAAGTTGGAAAGCAAAAGACCTGTGTTCTATGATAGCACTTATAGGCGTTATCTAATAACTGACACAAATGAACATATTTCCACAGAGAAAGACACTCACAGATTTAGAAAACAAACTATGCTCATCTAAAACGACAGGTGGGGGGAATGGATAAATTAAGGTTAGTGTTACTATATGTATACAAACACATATGATATACATATCTCAAAAAGGCCAACCATATAGCAAGGGAAGTCTGCGGAACCCTCTGTAACATTTTACATGGGAAGAGCATCTGTACTTGAATAGACATATATAATGTACAAATGAACCAGATTGTGTACACCTAGGACAAACAATATTCTAAGCTTTACCCCAATTAAAACACTTTTAAAAACCAAGAAGAAATAATGACACATAAACTTATGGGGGTTTCTCCACGCACATTCCAATGGAATTTACAACCTAGGAACACGACTTCCAGAAAGGCTCTGCTGCCCTACTACCCAGATTTGGGAATGGAGAAATGCTGCCTCCTTGAGGCCACTTCCCACAACAGCAGCTTTAAACCCATTGCTAAAGGTCACTAAATATTCACCAAACTTGCAGTTCGGGAAATGACACCTGCTCTCTAAAAAAACGCTGGGGTGGAAAATCGACCAAATAATTCAAAAGAGGGCAACCTTCAAAGAAGACAATTTCAAGAGTTATATTGTACTGCCAATTGTTTCCTTTTTTTAACAGAAAAGAAAACGGCGGAGAAAAATGATGAGTTTTACGAATTTTCAAAGACATGCAAACCCAAATTACAAAAACCTATCAGCTCACAGCAGCCAGAAGGGCCATTAGCATCAATGCTGTAAACAATAAATGCTGAAGCGATTGTGGAGAAATGCGTACCCTCGACTCTAAGGGGGACGTGGTAAGAGCCACTAATGAAAACACAAAGAGGGTGCTTTGAAAAGGGAAACACGGTGCTACCAGTCAATCAATCACACCCACTGCTGGGCCTATCACCTGAGAACATGAGAATCAAAAAGTCACAGGCTGGCAAACCTGCACTCCAAAAATATTTACCATAGCCAACACTTGGAAGCAATGAAAATGTCCATCAACCGAGGAATGCACAAAGAAGAAGTGGTCCACGTACACAGTGGAAAATTACTCCAATAAAAAATAAAAATTAAATTTAAAAATCCAACAAAAGTAAGGAGACATCAGCTTGTGTGGGTTTGTCCGGGCACACTCCACTCTAATTTATAACCGAGAAACACCACAGGCCGCAAGGGCTTTTCCCTAGTTACCAGGGTGGGGAACATAGAAAGGCTGCCGCCCTCTGGCAGTTAGCTGCAAAAGCAGTTTTAAAGCCTGTGCTAATGGTCATTTCATAGGAACAAGTACTGCAGAACTGTAAATGAAACCTGCCCTCAAAATGTCTTCAGGGAGGTAATGGCCAAAACATTTCAAAAGGTGACACGTACTTTAAGAGAACACTTTGAAGAACTAAGGGGTAATCACTGCTTGAAAAATAAAAAGGACATGCCTTAAAGCTCAATTTCAACGGATTATGAGGCACATGCGAATTCAACCACAAAGAGGTATCAGCTCACACTTGTCAGAATAACCATGAGCAAGAAAACTACAAACAATAAATGCTGAAGGTGCTGTGGAGAAATGCATACCCTCAACTTCAAGGGGGACGTAAGTTGGAAAGGGCCACGAATGAGAACAGAATGGAGGTGCCTTAAAAATATAAACATTGAGCTACCATATGATCCAGCAGGCCCACTCCTCCACCTATAATCTAAGAAGAGAGAATTGGAAAGACACAGGCAGGCAAATCTGCATTGCCCAGTATTACAATAGCCAAGATATGGAAGTAACCAAAAAGACCACCAACAGATGGGTGGGCAAAGAAGAACTCCTCCATGTACAGATGGAATATTCGCTAGTGAAAAAATGAAACAATGCCATTTGCAGCACCATAGATGAGTCTAGTCGTAATCACGCCACGTGTAGTAAGTGAGAAAGCAAAAGGCACATATCCTATCATATCACTTTCAGGAGTTACTTAAAAATTGATACCAATGAAAATATTTCCACAGAGAAAGGCAATCACAGATTCATTAAAAAACTTATGGTTCACCAAATAGAAAGGGATGAGGATTGGATACATTACCATATTGGGGTTAACAGAGATATACAAACCATGTGAAATATATAACCACCAAAGACGTACGGAAGACCAGGAGAAGACTGCTCAACATTGTGTCATAACCTACATTGGCAAAGGATGCGAGGAAGAATAGATACACGTATATGTGTGAAAGAACCACATCTTGCACACCTACAACAAACAAACCATTGTAATCAAATTTGCTGGGATAAACAATAAAAAGTAAATTACAAATATGAACAAGGAGTAATGAGACATAAAGTTAAAGGGCTTTTTCCTGGCACATTCCATTCTAATATACACCCTAGAACACCACTTCCATTAAGGCTCTGTTTCCCTAGTAACCAAATTTGGTAAAGGAGAAATGCTGCCAACCTTGTGGCCGTATCCTGCAAGAGCAGCTTTAAAGTCACAGCTAATGGTCACTTAACATTCACAAGAATTCAGGGCTGTAAAGGACACTTGCCCTAAATATTTGTGCTGAAGTAGGGAATGGACAAAATATTCAAAACAGGCAAATATTGCAAGAAGAGATTATGAAGAGTTAAGTTTTATTCACACTCTTTTTAAAAAAAAGGAAAATGGATAAAAGCTCAACCTCAGGGAGTGTTAGACGCATGCAATCTAATCTACAAAAAGTTTCAACTTACACCAGTCGACTGACCATCAGCAAAAAGTCTACAAACAATAAATGCTGAAGGGGTTTTAGAGAACTGTGTACCCTCTGCCTGCTGGTGAGACGTAAAGGGGTAACAGCCAATAATGAGAACAGAAAGGAGCTGTGTTTAAAAGTAAAAATGGAGGTACTATTCAATCCAGCAGGCGCACCATTGGACCTCTCACCTGAGAAGACAAGAATCGAGAAGACACAGGCCGCAAAAGCTGCAGTGCAGCCTTATTCACAATAGCCAAGACAGTGAAGCAATCAAAATGTCCAACAACAGGTAAATGGATAAAGAAGAAGTGGTCCATGTACACAATGGAATATTAGCCATGGAAGACAATGAACCATTGCTCTTTGAGGCACCACAAATGAGTCTGGAGATAATCATGAAAGATGAGGTAAGTTGGAAAGCAAAAGACCTGTGTTCTATGATAGCACTTATAGGCGTTATCTAATAACTGACACAAATGAACATATTTCCACAGAGAAAGACACTCACAGATTTAGAAAACAAACTATGCTCATCTAAAACGACAGGTGGGGGGAATGGATAAATTAAGGTTAGTGTTACTATATGTATACAAACACATATGATATACATATCTCAAAAAGGCCAACCATATAGCAAGGGAAGTCTGCGGAACCCTCTGTAACATTTTACATGGGAAGAGCATCTGTACTTGAATAGACATATATAATGTACAAATGAACCAGATTGTGTACACCTAGGACAAACAATATTCTAAGCTTTACCCCAATTAAAACACTTTTAAAAACCAAGAAGAAATAATGACACATAAACTTATGGGGGTTTCTCCACGCACATTCCAATGGAATTTACAACCTAGGAACACGACTTCCAGAAAGGCTCTGCTGCCCTACTACCCAGATTTGGGAATGGAGAAATGCTGCCTCCTTGAGGCCACTTCCCACAACAGCAGCTTTAAACCCATTGCTAAAGGTCACTAAATATTCACCAAACTTGCAGTTCGGGAAATGACACCTGCTCTCTAAAAAAACGCTGGGGTGGAAAATCGACCAAATAATTCAAAAGAGGGCAACCTTCAAAGAAGACAATTTCAAGAGTTATATTGTACTGCCAATTGTTTCCTTTTTTTAACAGAAAAGAAAACGGCGGAGAAAAATGATGAGTTTTACGAATTTTCAAAGACATGCAAACCCAAATTACAAAAACCTATCAGCTCACAGCAGCCAGAAGGGCCATTAGCATAAATGCTGTAAACAATAAATGCTGAAGCGATTGTGGAGAAATGCGTACCCTCGACTCTAAGGGGGACGTGGTAAGAGCCACTAATGAAAACACAAAGAGGGTGCTTTGAAAAGGGAAACACGGTGCTACCAGTCAATCAATCACACCCACTGCTGGGCCTATCACCTGAGAACATGAGAATCAAAAAGTCACAGGCTGGCAAACCTGCACTCCAAAAATATTTACCATAGCCAACACTTGGAAGCAATGAAAATGTCCATCAACCGAGGAATGCACAAAGAAGAAGTGGTCCACGTACACAGTGGAAAATTACTCCAATAAAAAATAAAAATTAAATTTAAAAATCCAACAAAAGTAAGGAGACATCAGCTTGTGTGGGTTTGTCCGGGCACACTCCACTCTAATTTATAACCGAGAAACACCACAGGCCGCAAGGGCTTTTCCCTAGTTACCAGGGTGGGGAACATAGAAAGGCTGCCGCCCTCTGGCAGTTACCTGCAAAAGCAGTTTTAAAGCCTGTGCTAATGGTCATTTCATAGGAACAAGTACTGCAGAACTGTAAATGAAACCTGCCCTCAAAATGTCTTCAGGGAGGTAATGGCCAAAACATTTCAAAAGGTGACACGTACTTTAAGAGAACACTTTGAAGAACTAAGGGGTAATCACTGCTTGAAAAATAAAAAGGACATGCCTTAAAGCTCAATTTCAACGGATTATGAGGCACATGCGAATTCAACCACAAAGAGGTATCAGCTCACACTTGTCAGAATAACCATGAGCAAGAAAACTACAAACAATAAATGCTGAAGGTGCTGTGGAGAAATGCATACCCTCAACTTCAAGGGGGACGTAAGTTGGAAAGGGCCACGAATGAGAACAGAATGGAGGTGCCTTAAAAATATAAACATTGAGCTACCATATGATCCAGCAGGCCCACTCCTCCACCTATAATCTAAGAAGAGAGAATTGGAAAGACACAGGCAGGCAAATCTGCATTGCCCAGTATTACAATAGCCAAGATATGGAAGTAACCAAAAAGACCACCAACAGATGGGTGGGCAAAGAAGAACTCCTCCATGTACAGATGGAATATTCGCTAGTGAAAAAATGAAACAATGCCATTTGCAGCACCATAGATGAGTCTAGTCGTAATCACGCCACGTGTAGTAAGTGAGAAAGCAAAAGGCACATATCCTATCATATCACTTTCAGGAGTTACTTAAAAATTGATACCAATGAAAATATTTCCACAGAGAAAGGCAATCACAGATTCATTAAAAAACTTATGGTTCACCAAATAGAAAGGGATGAGGATTGGATACATTACCATATTGGGGTTAACAGAGATATACAAACCATGTGAAATATATAACCACCAAAGACGTACGGAAGACCAGGAGAAGACTGCTCAACATTGTGTCATAACCTACATTGGCAAAGGATGCGAGGAAGAATAGATACACGTATATGTGTGAAAGAACCACATCTTGCACACCTACAACAAACAAACCATTGTAATCAAATTTGCTGGGATAAACAATAAAAAGTAAATTACAAATATGAACAAGGAGTAATGAGACATAAAGTTAAAGGGCTTTTTCCTGGCACATTCCATTCTAATATACACCCTAGAACACCACTTCCATTAAGGCTCTGTTTCCCTAGTAACCAAATTTGGTAAAGGAGAAATGCTGCCAACCTTGTGGCCGTATCCTGCAAGAGCAGCTTTAAAGTCACAGCTAATGGTCACTTAACATTCACAAGAATTCAGGGCTGTAAAGGACACTTGCCCTAAATATTTGTGCTGAAGTAGGGAATGGACAAAATATTCAAAACAGGCAAATATTGCAAGAAGAGATTATGAAGAGTTAAGTTTTATTCACACTCTTTTTAAAAAAAAGGAAAATGGATAAAAGCTCAACCTCAGGGAGTGTTAGACGCATGCAATCTAATCTACAAAAAGTTTCAACTTACACCAGTCGACTGACCATCAGCAAAAAGTCTACAAACAATAAATGCTGAAGGGGTTTTAGAGAACTGTGTACCCTCTGCCTGCTGGTGAGACGTAAAGGGGTAACAGCCAATAATGAGAACAGAAAGGAGCTGTGTTTAAAAGTAAAAATGGAGGTACTATTCAATCCAGCAGGCGCACCATTGGACCTCTCACCTGAGAAGACAAGAATCGAGAAGACACAGGCCGCAAAAGCTGCAGTGCAGCCTTATTCACAATAGCCAAGACAGTGAAGCAATCAAAATGTCCAACAACAGGTAAATGGATAAAGAAGAAGTGGTCCATGTACACAATGGAATATTAGCCATGGAAGACAATGAACCATTGCTCTTTGAGGCACCACAAATGAGTCTGGAGATAATCATGAAAGATGAGGTAAGTTGGAAAGCAAAAGACCTGTGTTCTATGATAGCACTTATAGGCGTTATCTAATAACTGACACAAATGAACATATTTCCACAG